>NW_004444080.1:5973924-5979693 GCF_000243295.1 Trichechus manatus latirostris
TGTCCATTTTTTAATCAGGTTATTTGTCTTTTTGTTGTTGAGGTTTTGCAGTATCTTGTAGATTTTAGAGATTAGACCCTGATCGGATATGTCATGGCCAAAAATTTTTTCCTAGTCTGTAGGTTGTCTTTCTACTCTTTTGGTGAAGTCTTTTGATGAGCATAAGTGTTTGATTTTTAGGAGCTCCCAGTCATGTGGTTTCTCTTCTGGTGTTTGTGCACTGTTAGTAATGTTTTGTATTCTGTTTATGCCATGTATTAGGGCTCCTAGCGTTGTCCCTATTTTTTCTTCTATGATGTTTATCTTTTTAGATTTTATATTTAGGTCTTTGATCCTTTTTGAGTTAGGTTTTATACATGGTGTGCGGTATGGGTCTTGCTTCACTTTTTTGAGGATGAATATCCAGTTATGCCAGCACAATTTGTTAAAGAGACTGTCTTTTCCCCATTTAAGGGACTTTGGTCATTTGTCACTTATCAGCTGCTCATAGGTGTATGAATTTACTTCTGGATTCTCAATTCTGTACCATTGGTCTCTGTATTTGTTGTTGTATCAGTACCAGGCTGTTTTGACTACTGTGGCAGTATAATAGGGTCTAAAATCAGGTAGTATGAGGCCTCCCACTTTGTTCTTCTTCTTTAGTAATGCTTTACTTACCCAGGGCCTCTTCTCTTTCCATATGAAGTTGGTGATTTGTTTCTCCATCTCATTAAAAAATGCTGTCGGAATTTGGATCGAGATTGCATTGTATCTGTAGATTGCTTTGAGTTGAACTGACATTTTCACAAAGTTGAGTCTTCCTGTTCATGAGCAACATATGTTTTTCCACTTATGTAGGTCTCTTTTGGTTTCTTACAGTAGTGTCTTGTAGTTTTCTTTGTATAGGTCTTATACATATATGGTTAGATTTAGTCCTAAATATTTTATCTTCCTGGGGGCTATTGTAAATGGTATAGATTTGGTGATATCCTCTTTGAAGTTCTCTTTACTGGTGTAGAGGAATTCAACTGATTTTTGTATGTTTTTCTTGTATCTATGCCTAGAATGACAACTTGAAGAGGAACGGCGTTGCATTCATCGTCAAAAAGAACATTTCAAGATCTATTCTGAGATACAATGCTGTCAGTGATAGGATAATATCCATACATCTATGAGGAAGAACAGTTAATACGACTATTATTCAAATGTACGCACCAACCACTAAGGCCAAAGAGGAAGAAATCGGAAATTTTTACCAACCTCTGCAGTCTGAAATTGATCGAACATGCAATCAGGATGCACTGATTGTAATGTGAAAGTTGGAAACAAAGAAGAAGGATCTGTAGTTGGAAAATATGACCTTGTTGGTAGAAATAACATGGAGATCACGATGGAATTTAGCAAGGCCAATTACTTCTTCGTCGCAAGTACATTTCTTCAGTAACTTAAATGGTGACTATACACATTTATCTCGCCAGATGGAATACAGAGGAATCAAATGGACTACATCTCTGGAAAGAGATGATGCAGAAGCTCAATATCATCAGTCAGAAAAAGGGCAGGGCCGACTGTGGATCAGATCATCAGTTATTCATACACAAGTTCAAGTTGAAATGAAGAAAATTGGAACAAGTCCACAAGAGCCAAAGTACAACCCTGAGTATATCCCCCCTGAATTTACAGACCATTTCAAGAATAGATTTGATGCATTGAACACTAATGACAGAAGACCAGATGAGTTGTGGAATGACATCAAGGCATCATACATGAAGAAAGCAAGAGTTCATTAAAAAGACAAGAGAGAAAGAAAAGACCAAAATGGATGTCCGAAGAGACTCTGAAACTTGCTCTTGAACATCAGGTAGGTAAAGCAAAAGGAAAAAATAATGAAATAAAAGAACTGAACAGAAGATTTCAAAGGGCAGCTCGAGAAGACAAAGTAAAGTATTATGATGACATGTGCAAAGACCTGGAGATAGAAAACCAAAAGGAAAGAACACACTCAGCATTTCTCAAACTCAAAGAACTGAAGAAAAATTTCAAGCCTCAAATTGCAATACTGAAGGATTCTACGGGGATATTATTAAATGATGTAGGAAGCATCAAAGGAAGATGGAAGGAATACACAGAGTCACTATACCAGAAAGAATTGGTCGATGTTCATCCATTTCAGGAGGTAACATACGATCAGGAATTGATGGTGCTGAAAGAAGAAGTCTAAGTTGCACTGAAGGTATTGGTGAAAAACAAGTCTCCAGGAATTTAAAGATTACTACTTGAGATGTTTCAGTGAACGGATGCAGCAATGGAAGTGCTCAGTCATCTATGCCAAGATATTTGGAAGACAGCTACGTGGCCAACTAACTGGAAGAGATCCATATTTATGCCTATTCCCAAGAAAGGTGATCAAACTGAAGGCAGAAATTATTGAACAATATCATTAATATGACATGCAAGCAAAATTTTGCTGAAGATAATTCAAAAATGATTGCAGCAGTATATTGACAGGGAACTGACAGAAATTTAAGCCAGATTCAGAAGAGGAGGTGGAACCAAGGATATCATTGCTGATGTCAGATGGATCAAGACTGAAAGCAGAGAATAACGGAAAGATGTTAACCTGTGTTTTATTGACTATGCTAAGGCATTCGACTGCGTGGCTAATAACAAATATGGATAACATTGTGGAGAATGGGAATTACGGAACACTTAATTATGCTCATGAGGAATCTGTACATGAATCAAGAGGCAGTTATTGGAACAGAAGAAGCGAATACTGCAAGGTTTAAAGTCAGGAAAGGTGTGTGTCAGGGTTGTATCCTTTCACCGTATCTATTCAGTCTGTATGCTGAGCAAATAATCTGAGAAGCTGGTCTATATGAAGAACGGGGCATCAGGATTGGAGGAAGACTTATTAACAACCTGTGTTATACAGATGACACAACCTTGCTTGCTGAAAGTGAAGAGGACTTGAAGCACTTACTGATGAAGATAAAGATCACAGCCTTAAGTATGGATTACACCTCAATATAAAGAAAACAAAAATCCTCACAACTGGACCAATAAGCAACATCATGATAAACAGAGAAAACATTGAGATTGTCATGGATTTCATTTTACTTGGATGCACAATCAACATCCATGGAAGCAGCAGTCAAGAAATCAAAAGACGGATTGCACTGGGCAAATTGGCTACAAAAGACCTCTTTAAAATGTTGAAAAGGACAGATGCCACCTTTAGGACAAAGGTGTGTCTGATCCAAGCCATCGTATTTTCAGTCACCTCATATGCATGCAAAAGGTGGACAATAAATAAGGAAAACTGAAGAAGAATTGACTCCTTTGAATTGTGGTGTTGTCAAAGAATACTGAATATAACATGGATTGCCAAAAGAATGAACAAATCTGTCTTGGAAGAAGTACAACCAGAACTCTCCTTAGAAGCAAAGATGGTGAGATTACCTCTCACACACTTTGAATATATTATCAGCAGAGATCAGTCCCTGGAGAAGGACATCATGCTTGGTAGAGGGTCAGTGAAAAAGAGGAAGACCCTCCACAAGATGGATTGACACAGATGCTGCAACAGTGGGCTCAAGCATAGCAACAATTGTGAGGATGGCGCAGGGCCCGGCAGTGTTTCGTTCTCTTGTGCATGGGGTCCTTAGGAGTCAGAGCCGACTTGATTGCACCTAACAACAACAACATCTTATATCCTGATACTTTGAGGAAATCTTCTATTAGCTCTAGTAGTTTTCTTGTGGATTCTTTGGGGGTTTTCCATGTATAATATCATACCATCTGCAAATAGGGATACTTTTACTTTTTCCTTACTAATTTGGTAGACTTCTATTTGTTTGTCTAGCCTAATTGCCCTGGCTAGGACCTCCAGCACAGTGTTGAATAAGAGTGTTGATAAAGTGCATCCTTGTCTCAAGGGGAATGCTTTCAGACTCTCTCCATTTAGGATGATGTTGGGTTTGTTTAAATGCCGTTTCTTATGTTGAGGAATTTCACTTCTATTCCTATTTTGCTGAGAGTTTTCATCATGAACAGTGTTGGACTTTGTCAAATGCCTTTTCTGCATCGATTAATAAGATCATGTGGTTCTTGTCTTTTGTTTTATTAATATGATGGATTACATCGATTGTTTTTCTAATGTTGAACCATCCCTGCATACCTGGTATGAATTTGACTCAGTCATGGTGAATTTTTTTTTTTTTTGATACCTTGTTGAATTCTATTGGCTAGAATTTTGTTGAGGATTTCTGCGTCAATGTTCATGAGGGATATCGGTCTGTAATCTTCCTTTTTTGTGATGTCTTTACCTTGTTTTGGTATCAGCATTATGCTGACTTCATAGAATGAGTTTGGGAGTATTCCATCCTTTTCTATGCTCTGAAATACCTTTAGTAGTAGTGGGGTTAACTCTTCTCTGAAAGTTGGGTAGAATTCTCCAGTGGAACCATCCGCGACAGGGCTTTTTGTTGTTGTTGTTTTTTTAATTACCTTGTCAATGTCTTCTTTTGTTATAGGTTTATTTAATTGTTCCACCTCTGTTTGTGTTAGTTTAAGTAGGTAGTGAGTTTCTAGAAGTTTGCCCATTTCTTCTAGTTTTTCAAATTTCTTAGAGTACAATTTTTCATAGTATTCTGTTATGATTCTTTTAGTTTCAGTTGGGTGTGCTGTGATATTACCCATCTCATTTCTTATATGGGTTATTTGCTTCCTATCCTGTTTTTCTCTTGTCACTTTGTCCAATGGTTTATCAATTTTGTTTATCTTTTCAAAGAACCAGCTTTTGGTCTTGTTAACTCTTTCAATTGTTTTTCTATTCTCTATTACATTTAATTCTGCTCTAATTTTTATTATTTCCTTTCTTCTGGTGCCAGAGGGCTTCTTTTACTGCTCTCTTTCTATTTGTTCAAGTTGTAGGATTAATATTTTTATTTTGGTCCTTTAATCTTTTTAGATGTGTGTATTTATTGCTATAAATTGACCACTGAGCACTGCTTTTGCTGTGTCCCAAAGGTCCTCGTAGGATGTGTTTTCATTCTCATTTGATTCTGTGAATTTCTTTATTCTGTCCTTAATTTCTTCTATAACTCAGTAGTTTTTGAGCAAGGCGTTGTTCAGTTTCCATGCATCTGATTTTTTCCTTGCTTTTTCTGTTATTGATTTCTACTTCTATGGCTTTATGGTCAGAAAAGATGCTTTGTAATATTTTGATGCTTTGGATTCTGTTAATGCTTGCTTTATTGCCTAATATGAGGCTTTATTCTGGAGAATGTTTCATGTGTGTTGGAAAAGAAAGTATACTTGGCTGTTGTTGGATGGACTGTTCTGTATATGTCTATGAGATCAAGTTGGTTGATTGTGGCATTTAGACCTTCTGTGTCCTTATAGAGTTTCTTTCTGGATGTTCCATCCTTCACCGAAAGTAGTGTTTTGAAGTTTCCTACTATTACTGTGGAGCTGTCTATCTCTCTTTTCAAAGCTACTAGGGTTTGTTTTATGTATTTTGGAGCCCTGTTGTTAGGCACATAAATATTTTTTATGGTTATGTCCTCCTGGTGTATTGACCCTTTAATCATTATATGGTATCCTTCCTTATCCTTTGTAGTGGATTTTACTTTAAAGTCTATTTTGTCTTCTCGGGGAACATCTAGCTCAACTGGCATAACACAGTTTATAAAGACAATGTTCTACATTCTACCTTGGTGAGTAGCATCTGGGGTCTTTAAAGCCTGTGAGCAGCCATCTAAGATACTCCACTGGTCTCATCCCTTC
>NW_004444080.1:5980318-6014438 GCF_000243295.1 Trichechus manatus latirostris
AGAAGGGAGAGGGTTGACATGTTGTGGGGTTGTTAACCAATGTCATAAAACAATATGTATACTACCCTTTCATGAGAAACTGTTTGTTCTGTAAGGCTTCACCTGAAGTACAATTAAAAAGAAATAAAGTATTTCGTCAGAGATTAATACTGCCACTCCTGCTCTTTTTTGATTGTTGTTTGCTTAATATATTCTTTCCATCCTTTGAGTTATAGTTTGTTTGTGTCTTTGGGTCTAAGTTGTGTCTCTTGTATGCAGCATATAGACAGATCTTTTTTTTATTCATTCTGCCACTCTCTGTTTCTTTATTGGTACATTTAATCCATTTATGTTCAGTGTAATTGTTGATACGTATGAGTTTAGTGCTGTCAGTTTGATGTCTTTTTTTGTGTGTTGTTGACGGTTTCTTTGTTCCACTTAATTTTCTGTGCTGAGTGGTTTTTCTTTATATGTTTTCTTTTCATCCTTCTCATTGTTGTTGATTTTGCATTTGCTGAGTCTTTATGTTTTTCCTGTTTTTTATTTTGATGTGTAGGATTATTACTTTCCTTTGTGGTTACCTTAATATTTACCTCTATTTTTCTAAGCTTAAACCAATCTTTTACCTTTTGATATAGCCTTGACTTCCTATCCATAGTCCCTCTTTTTTATTTTAATGTTGTCATCTTTTACATATTGACATCTCTGTTTCCCTATTTACAGTGTGTTAGCTTTGATTTACTTGTGACTTCCCTATCTGGGTTTGTATCTGTGTGGTCTGTCCTGTGTTCTAGCCTTGGGGTGTTATCTGATGTTATTGGTTTTTTAACTGGAGGACTCACTTTAGTATTTCTTGTAATTTTGGTTTGGTTTCTACAAATTCCCTAAACTTCTGTTTATCTGGAAATGCCCTACTTTTGTCATTATATTTGAAGGACAGTTTTGCTAGGTATATGAATCTTGGCTGGCAATTTTTTTCCTTCAAAGTTTCATATATGTCATCCCATTGCCTTCTTGCCTGTGTAGTTTCTGCTGAGTAGTCCGAGCTTAGTTGTATTGACTCTCCTTTGTAGATGATTTTTCATTTATCCCTAACTGCTCTTAAATTCTCTATCTTTAGTTTTGGCAAGTTTGATTATAAAATGTCTTGTTGACTTTCTTTTGGGATCTACCTTATGTGGGGTTCAATGAGCTTCTTGGATAGATATCGTCTCATCTTTAATATCAGGGAAGTTTTCTGCCATCAAATCTTCAACAATTCTCTCTGTATTTTCTGTTATCCCCCCTGTTCTGGTACTCCAATCACTCATAAGTTATTTCTCTTGATAGAGTCCCACATAATTCTTAGGGTTTCTTCATTTTTTTAAAGTATTTTATCTGATTTTTCCACAAATAAGTTGGTGTCAAGTGCTTTATCTTCAATGTCACTAATTCTGCCTTCCATTGCCTCAATTCTGCTCCTATGACTTTCTATTTAATGGTCTAATTCTGAAATTTTATTGTTCATCTTTTGAATTTCTGTTTGCTCTCCCTCTATAGACTCTTGCAGCCAGTTAAATTTGTCATTATACTCTTGCATAACCTTCTTAAGTTCCTCTATTGCTTTGTCTGTGTGTTCCTTGGCTTGGTCTGTGTTTTGCCTGATCTCTTAAAGAGCTCTGTATGTTAATCTATTGTTTTCTACCTCTGTTAATTCCAAGAAGTTCTCTTCCTCCCGAAGATTTCTGGAATCTTTGTTTTGGACACTCAATGAAGCCATCATAGTCTGCCTCTTTATGTGATTTGATATTAATTGTTGTCTCTGAGCCATCAATAAATTATTATATTTATTTATTTTGTGTTTGCTTAGTGTGTCTTAGCTTCTTGTTTCGATATGCCCAAATAGGCTGGTAGTATGAGCTAGTTTGATTACTGGTGCCTTTGAAGCTTTCAGGTCCTGTTCCCAGGTGGTTAGAGCTGTTACTAGGTATGTAAGCCAAGGAGTCTGTTTACTTTTCTTGTATGGATTCAGCTCAAATGTCCAGGTAGTCACTCACCAAGTGTGTGATGCAGGCTCTCACCTACAATCCTAAATGGGCAGGGGTGATTGGAGTAGGCACAGGTATCTGACTGCAGTAGGAGGTTATGCGCTGAGCAAGGCAAGGGGCTGATGGCTGCCCCTGAGTGTCTGGGAGGAAAGCATGTCCCTGCTCCTTAGCGTGCATAGGTGGGTGGGTTTTGCTGCCAGACTATGGGTACCCAGTGCTGTTGGCTGTAAGGATTAGGAGGCACCACTTATTCTTGGACCCCTGTTGTGGGTGGCTAGGTGGTGTGGGTGAAGCCACCTGTCCTTAGGCTCCTGATGTGAGTAGGTGAGGACCGTGCTTAAAGGGCAGAGTGGTGTCAAATGTCATGAATCTGCCACTCCACCTTATAACTGATACTGTTGAAAATAGGCTTCAGGTATATACCTTGTTATACTGTGCTAATGAAGGCCTACACTGTTGAAATGGCCCACAGAGGTCTATGCAGGGGTGAAAGGCATTCAAAGTCCGTGGACCCCTTATGCCTGTGCCTAGGCAAAGGTACTGTACCTGCCCTGAGTTCCCAGCTTAGGGAAGCTGGCAGATTATTTTTTCCTGTTTGTTAATTTGTTCTGTCTCCAAAGTCAGTAGCATGGCTCAGGGAGCAAGAGATGTCCTACTTCTGGCCCAGGTGACACGACAATTGCTGAAGCTGGCCCAGGACCTTGTGCAGAGCAGGGATAGGCAGGTAAATGGAAGAGAGGTTCTTTCCAAGTGGGGTGTTTTTGGTCCACGAAGTATGTTAGATGCATGTACTTATGTTTGCCAATTGAGCACTGCTTCTCGCTGGTTCTGGAGGCTTGAGTAGACCGTGCCACTCAGTCTCTTCCAATGTGGAAAATGAGTCCCAAGCGACACTGCTTGCCTCACCATGCACATCAGCTGATCTAGCCTGCAAGGTGCCTGTTTCTGCTGGGTCAGATCTGGCAACTCCTCGCTGCTTCTGAACCATCTCTCCCTCCCCCTGCTGCTCAGTGTGATTCCTCAACTTTGCCTTTGGTGTTCAGGGCTCCTAGGTTGTCATATATAATCAATTCACTTGCTTTTTTGGGTCTTTGCTGTAAGAGGAACCACAGGAAGTATCTGACTACTCTGCCATCTTGGCCCTGCCTCCAGGAAACCTGTTTTTAAATTTTTACTTTGTTATTGTTGTTGAGAATATACACGGCAACACACACAACCATTCAACAGTTTCTGCGTGTACAATTTAGTGACATTGATTATATTCTTTGAGTTGTGCAACCATTCTCACCTTCCTTTTCTGAGTTGTCCCTCCCTCATTATCATTAACTCACTGCCCCTTAGGTTCTCTAATGGAAACCTTTTAATGTCTGCCATGCTTTTAAGATAAAGGTCCAATTTCTGAATAAAGCAGATCAGTTGGGTTCTCTTAGGAACAAGTGACAGAAAAGGAAACCCAAAGTGACTTAAGAAAACACAGAAGTTATTAGTTTACATATATTTAAAAGTCTATAAAAGTGACTCATTTCAGCACAATTTGAAGCACCTGTCCCCCTTTCTCCTTTGTCTAAAAGAACACAGCTTCAGTCTCTCAGCAAATCTCATGTACTGTTAATGAGAAATATGTATTTTGTTTTAAACCACTTACACTTTGAGAGTTTTCCCTCCACAGCTTAACCTAGAGAAAACTGAATTATATAAAATCTAGTATCTATAAGTGGGATACTGTCATAACAAAATGTCAAAATACATAACATTGGCTAAAGAGATAGGAGGAAGGCAATAAAAAACTGTTACAGGAGGCTGGAAAAGGGAGACCATATGAGGCTGTTGTGAAGTATTTGGTGAAATGATCACTTGGAACGAGACATGTACCTAATAAATTTTGAGCTTTAGGTGAAAAGCTTTTAAGCAAAATGTTGACAGCCTGTGTTGGTCATTATATGCTCTATTTGAAAAGGTACTTCGAGTAAGAAATGAGCTCAGAAAATAATGGTCAGTTTCCAAGCAGTGAGGGAAGGGAGAATATGAAAACTTAGAGACTTGCAGAGTTGAAAGACGTGTATGTTCTTCTTCAACTGGTTTTCAAATGTGAGTATTTATTGTAGTTATCCAGTTCCTGCTAATCATTCACTGGACTTTGGGTATGTAGAAGAGAAGATTGCTTGTCTTTTTAATTGAAAGTTCTCTCATTCAAGAGGAGCCATATCAGGATCAAATTTGGATCACAAGGTTTTCAGCCTACTTTTATGTTTAGAAAAGATATTTGAGTGCTTTGGGGAAGGAGAGAATATATTTTTTCCTGAAGGAAGGAAATTAATATGTGCTAGATTGTATTACTGGTTTACAATCATTCATTCCATTTCCATGCTTGCCATGTTTCCTGGGACCATTGACTGTGGATTTAGTAATGTGTCATTTGCTTGCCAATTTGATATAAGCACTTGTGACTTTAAACACATCTGAACAAAGGCTTTACTGCAACTGGTAACCGAATGGCTTGACCCAGATCCTTTTAGCTCTATTACACCTCCACGATGGATTTTACAAGATAGAAACTCTTCTTTCAACTCAGATTCTGTATTGAGAAGACTTATGAAGCCAAGTCTGTCTCATCCAAAGCAGAGAACAGCAGAGTCTCAATTGATGTACAAATCTCATATAATGTGAACAAGAAACAAATAGCTGTTAAACACTAACATTAAAAAAAATTATACCATATATCTCAACTGTCATGGATTGAATTGTGTCCCCCCAAGATATCTGTTAACTTGGCTAGGTCATGGTTCCCAGTATTGTATGATTGTCTACCATTTTGTCATCTGATGTGATTTACCTATGTGTTGTACATCGTATCTCTTTGATGTTGATGAGATGGGATTAACAGCAGTTATATCAATTCAGTCTACAAGATTAATTTACAAATTAAGCCAATCTCTTTTGAGATATAAAAGAGAGAAGTGAGCAGAGAGACGGGGGGTGGGGGTTGGGGACTCATACCACCAAGAGAGCAGCATTGAAGCAGAGTACGTCCTTTGGATATGGGGTCCCTGTACCTAAGAATCTCCTAGGTGAGTGGAAGATTGATGACAAGGACCTTCCTCCAGAGCCGACAGAGAGCTTCCCCTGGAGCTGACACACTGAATTTGGACTTGTAGCCTACTAGACTGTGAGAGAATAAAATTCTGTTTGTTGAAGCCATTCACTCATGGTATTTCTGTTATAGCAGCACTAGATAATTAAGACACCAGCAAAAAAGAGATTCCAAAATTTTTAAATTTTAATAATAAGAGAAAATTGTAATGTAATTTTAAGTGATAATGTTGCTAGTTGCCACCAAATTGGCTCCTACTGGTTTTTGGTATGTTTGAGTCCATTGTTGTTGCTGTTGTGTCATTCCATTTTATGAAGGATTTCCTTCTTTTTCACTCCCCCTCCACTTTACCAAGCATGATATCCTTCTCCAGTTATTAGTCTTTCCTGATGACATGTTCAGAGTAAGCAAGACAGTCTCACCATCTTTGCTTGTAAGGCGCGTTTTGGTTGCATTTCTTCTAAGACTGATTTGTTCATTTTTCTGGCAGTTCATAGTATATTCAATATTCTTCGCCAGCACCACAGTTTGAACACATCAATTCTTCTTCTGTCTTACTTTTCATTATCCAGTTTTCACATGCATATGAGGCAATAGAAAAGACCATTGTTTGGGTCAGGCACACTTCAGTCATCAGTAGTTGGAAAATACAGACTTGGTAAAAATTAGTGACAATAGCAGTGCAAAGCCACTCACTAGCCATGTGACTTCCAAGTCAACAATTTAACTTCTCTGCCTCAGTTTCCTCAACTTTATCCATATCTGTGCCTACCTCATTGATAATACAGACACATTCATATCATTTAATTCCACCTTAGTATTGTGGGATTAAATGATATGAATGTATGGGCATTAATGTGTGTAAAGAAATTAGCACAATACTTCAGAATTAGCTATAAATAATGTTAGCTACTATCATGTTTGTTGTTTTGACAGTGTTATTATGATAATTTCTTGTATTTGCCACACTTTTTATACTAGGCATATGTTATTTTTAATGAGAAAAAATCAAATTCATAATGAGAGAAAAGTAAAACTGGTGAGTTTTAATACAAAAAAAAAAATCATACAGTATCAAATGGTCTATTGATGAGAAGTAATGGCACCTAGTCATAAAAAATAGTGAGCAGCTAGCAGACTACTACAGAGCACATGCATGCTGGAGCTGTTCTGATTAACAGTATTTGGTCATGAGAAGAAACTGACTGATTAATCTCCACGTATTATAAAGTATAAGTTGAAAGTGACCTAGAAATAAGAGAAAGGACAGAGGAGTCATTGCAAAAGATATTTCTCTCTGGAAATGTAAGAACATTCTTTGTACCCAGTGGGATGCAGTTTGATGAAGTCCTGGGTTATATGCTAGGAAAAACATCTAATAAAGGCTTGGTGCCTGTAGAGAGGGAACAGGCTGAAATCTAAGCTTTTGAACCTCTTTAATGGGAAACAGCTGGGAGACTGTGACTTTTCAGCAGAGTTAGAGGATCTCTTAAGTATAGATACTTACAAGGTCTCCAAAATCAAAACAGTCTTCTGAGGTCAAAGTTGCCAGAAACTTGCTGGATCAGCAATGAATAAAAAAGACCCAGACCATTTTTATAAGAACCAGAATCATAATATGAGTATATATATGCTCAGAACCTAAACAGTGTAGTTAGGAAATAGAAATCAATCTCCATAGATTATTTTCATAATGCAATATATTGAAGAATAAGCAACATATTTTTATTGATGATCCTATATACTAGGCATCATGGAAAAAAACACTAAACAAGGGGTCATAGCACCTCTTAATTAGACTCCTAAATTGCTCTGTGATTTTGTACATGGCACTTAGCATCTTGGGATGTCAGATACTTCATTTATATGAAATTATAGTTGCATTACATGATCTTTTATATCCCTTCGGTTTCTAGCTTTTTTGTATGCTTTAATGGATTCATGTCTTGATACTTATGCACATTTCACTTTACATTAATTTATTACAAGTAATTAATGACTAAAATAGACATTTAAAAAATTGAAGTACAGTATCAAACACAGTTTATAAGTCATATGCATGCAGCTCAACACATTTTCACAAGTGCGCAACCATGCAACCATCACTCAGATCAAGAAGCATAACATTATCCGCAACCCAGATGCTCCTCTCAGGTCTCTTTGAGTCACTAACCTTCCCCAAAGGTAACCTCTGTCTTGAGTTACAATAGAAATTAATTTTGCATGTTTTTGAACTTTATGAAAATGGATTATATAGCACATCTTTTTTCTATCCGGTTTCCTTCTTTCAACATTATAATCATCAGGTTTTAGCAAAGATATTTAAAATAATAAATACTTAATATTTTAATTGGCATGGTATAGATGGATAATTGATGCTTAGCTGCATTATAAATATATAATTGAAAATAGCAACTTCGTATGGTACTGTTTTCCCACATTATAGGAATTAACCTAAGAAAAACAAGAAAAAAACCTAGCTTAAAATGAAAACAGAACCAAGCAACTTAGTCCATTTCCCCATTTGAATAAGCGAATATCACAGGTTTTACTATTTTAAAATGTCTTGTTTTTTGAAACCACTTAAAATAACATTTTACTCAATTGCATACTTATTGAGGTTTTGCTATGTGGAATATATAATATTAGGATGCAGGAATGAATAGCTAAATAAAGAAAATATGGCTTCTTTTAATGAGAAAAATAATATACAAAATAATACAAACACAAATACTTTTTGCCTAAGTAGAATGCATGAAATGCCAATAAAGGTACATGTTTAAGTAAAAGAGGAAGAATTAATAAGGAACAAATAGAAAAGAGGTTTAGATAACATATGTACTGAGAAGAGCAGAGAAAGAGATGGTTTCAAACTAACTGGAAGAGTCAAGGAATTCTAGAGATGGAATACTACTGGAGCTAGAAATTGAAGTGAGGAGGTGAACTAAAATATGAGATTATATTTTCTAGTCAAAGGAAAGTGATTCAGCAAAGAAATTTTATCACTTATCTATTACTATGTAAAAAGAACTCCATAATGTAGTGACTTAAGACCACACCACAACAATTACTTATGTACTGATGTATTTGCAATTTAGGCAGGGCTTAACTGAAATGGCTTGCCTCTGCTCCATGAGATCTTAGCTGAGGTTAATTCACTTTCAAGATGATTCACTCTTGTAGCTGGTGTGTAGGTACTTATGGTCTGCTGAAAGCTCAGGTGGGGTTGTGGGCTAGAGGTTGCTCTGTTTAGAAGGAGAGTTCCAAGAGTGAAGATTCCAAGAGAATTAAGACCAAATTTTATGGAATTTTTTTTGCCTACCCTTGGAAATTACAAAGCATGACTTTCACCATAGCTTAATGGCCGAGATAATCATAATGGTCAATGCTGTTTCAAGGAGAGAGTACCTAGACTTTACCTCTTGATGGATGAGTTTCAAGGTTCTTAGAAAACATGTGGGACAGGAGATATTTTCTGTGTTCATCTTTGGAAAATACAATCTGCCACAGTGTGTCCCCTGGCCAAAATAAATACCATCTCTCCCATGTGCCAAACATACCTCTTCTTTCAAAGACCCCCTAATTCTCATCATATTATGTCATAAGACTCACACTCAAGCTTGGAGTCTAAATAAGTTCCAAGGGTAAACAAGACTCCTTGGGTGTAGTCCTTTATGTATATTTTCATGAGTAACTTAAAAAAAGTTTGTTTTTTTTTTTAAATCTGAAAACCAGTGAACTAAAGAGATGAGTTATTGCCCCTCCTCACACCCAACATATGATGATACCCATTACCCACTGCCGTGGAGTCAATTCTGACTCACAGCAACCCTATAGGACAGAGTAGAACTGCCCCATAGGGTTTCCAAGGCTGTAATCTTTACAGAAGCAAACTGCCACATCCTTTTCCTACAGAGCTGCTGGTGGGTTCGAACTGCAGACTTTTCAATTAGCAGCCAAATGCTTAACCACTGTGCCACCAGGATTCCTTACATATAATGATAGGGCAGGCATACAATAACTAATATAGACACTCCTACTCAAAATAAAGGGAAATAGGAGGTTCACAGTAGTCACATATTGTCAGTTTCTCGATTAGGGCTAATTTCTACTCTCTGATCCTTGTTCTTTGGGTGCTTAGCTCCACTGCTAGGGATCTTATTTCACTTTTTCTTTCCTTTAAGACAAAAACAATACTGAGTAGTCTTCTCATACTGATTCTTGTCCATAAAATAATGAAACTTTAAAGACATGTATTTATTTTATATTGTGTCCATTCCTTTTAGTCCTAGCTGGTAGTGCTTCTACCAACATATTTCTCTCAAAACAGTGTGGGTTTTATAAGAATTTTATTGGGATTTTCTACATTACATCAAGTCCGAAAACTTGTGAGATTTTTGTGAGAAAATGACATTAAGATTTCTTGAAGCTGTGTTGTTTAATGGAGGGGACATGTGAGTCACTCTTATTCAATCTTTAGAGGATCATTTATCTAAGAGTCTATGAGTCACAGCCATGTATCCTTTGGTCATAACAAATGCATTTAGAGTCTCACCCAGGATTTGATCTTACGCTTGAGAAACCAAAAAACCAAACCCCTTGCCATCCAGTTGATTCCGACGTATAAGGACCCCTACAGGACAGAGTAGAACTGTCCCAATAGGGTTTCCAAGGAGCAGCTGGTGGATTTGAACTGCTGGTCTTTTAGTTAGGAACCAAGCTCATAACCACTGTGACACCAGGGCTCCTTAAGCTTGAGACCGTTTCTTAACTGAAAATCATTTGCCAAGATTATCTAAGAACAAAAAAACAGTTTCATTTTTTTAACAGAATAAATCCTGCCTCCTTTATATTTAACAGTTCCTCCTTAGCGCATCTCTCTTCTCTTGCATTTTCTCAGAAGCAGTGATAAAAAAGCCAGCTGTAACTTTCAATATTTTGGCTGGAAATATCTTCAGCTATATCATCACAATCATTAAGAATATTTCCTATTTTTCACTTACTGCAGGTGACAGTGTTGCCAAACTTTCTGCCACAGCGTAACATAAGTTTCCTTTCCTTCAGTGTTCAGTATCATTTTTCTTACTTTCATTTAAGTGTTCATCAGTTGCCTCCTAGAAGTCCTTTAGGCCCCTATTATTCACTAACAGTCCCTTCAAGACTTCCAGCTTCTACCTTCCATTTAGTCCCAAAAGCAATGCCACATGTTTTAGGATTTAAGACAGTACCTAGTTCCAGACCCCAAAATCTGTTGCAGCTAGTATTGCTGCATAACAAACTACCCCAAAATTTTATTATCACACAAATTCTATGGGTCAGAAATTTGGAAAGAGTCTGGTTGGATGGTTCTTACTTGGGGTTTTTCATGCAACTGTAGTAGCTGGAGCTGAAGTGACACTAAGCTGGTCAGTTGGGAACTGGTCAGGTGTTTCTCTCTCTTTACATAGTGACAAGGATTCTCCATGTGTTCTTTCCAAGTGTTCTTGTGTGGGCTTCATCTCAGTGTGGTTGCCTCAGAGTTCCAGCAGAAGTGTTTTAGCGAGCACGGTGAGCATTGCATCATCTTTTCTGACTTAGCATTGGAGATCATGCAACATCGCATTCGTCACACAATATTGGTTCAGATAAATTATAGACCATTTGGGTTCAAGGGAAAAAAATTTAGACTCCACCCTTGAAAGGGATATCAAGTTTCCAGAACAGAGTTTGGAAAACTTTCTGCAAAAGGCTAAATAGTAAATATTTTAGGCTTTGTTTATTCTTTGTTATTTCATAGCCCTTTAAAAATGTAAAAAATATATTCTTAGCTTGTGGAAAGTACAGAAACAAGTAGCACAAATTGAAGATGATTTGGTCCATGGGCTGTAGCTTGCTGACTTCTGTTCTAGAAGAATTTATAGGATGAAGGATATTGTTGTAATCATATTTGGAAAATACAATATGTCACAAAAATGAACATGAAAGAGACCCTCAGGCATATGACATGATGGCCACAGTGGTTGGAGTGCAGAGTGTATGAAATAGAGTAGAAAATGAGATTCTTCGTGTAAAGTAAAAGAGACCATGAATACTAAATAGTGGCTTTACATTGTATTCTAAATACTCATTGTCAGTTCTTATGCCTATATTTATTAAACAGCTTCTAAATTCTGCAGACTGTATGAGGCACTGAGAATATATAGATAAGACAAAGACATGAACCTCACACTTGAGGAGTTTGCATTCTGCTAGAAGGACATATACACTGATACATGATAATACAACAAGATCAATGGTATAGAAAACACTTAGGCAACTTGCTTTCGGAGATTAGTACCTGGCAGGAAAATTAGTTTTGTCTTGAGGGAAAATTTCAAAGACAAGAGAATATTTGCACTAGCCTTTGAAGGATGAGTATAAATTATTAAGCGTAGAATAGAACAATGGAAGAAGAAAAGATATGACAAAAAAAAGTCATGAAAATGCACAGTATATTCAGTGAAATGTGAGTAGAAAGAGATTGCAAAAGTTTAAAATGAATGGCCTAGGAGTGGTAATAGGAGTCGATAGGTGGGACCAGTTTGTGAAACGTTTTCAATAACTTACTAAAAAGTTTGAACTGGAGGCTTTTGAACTGAAGGATTTTCAGACTATTTTCCTTAAAGTTTGGGGATTCACCACAAGTGCCTCAGCATATAAGGGATAAGGAGAATATCCAGTAAACAAAGCACTGAGTTTTCTACCTTTTAACACTCTCATCACTGCTTTGGTCGGAGACAAGGCTCTCTTCCTGTCTGTGGGCTTTATTGCAGAGAAAATGAGAATGAGCCATTATTAAAATAATGACAAAATAAATTGAAAATCTCTGCTCTATGCAATGAGGAGCCATCAAGTGTTTTAAAGTAGGGAAATGATAAACTGAATTCTATGTTTTAAAGTGTCATTCTGATGATCTTTTGCAGAGTATATAGCTGAAGGGAGTAGAGATGCGAAGCAGGGAGATCAGTTAGGAGGCTATCACAGCAGGTAATTTGAAAAAGCCTCAATTAAGGCAGTCATATTTAGGAAGAATTTTGAAGATAAGGCAGAAAGAAACTGGACATGAATAACAGTGTGAGAAAGCAGTCAAATATTATTCATAATAAAATTGCAATAATTAACTCTGATGCAAATAAAATAAGGAAAGCAGGCTTGGAATTTGGGGAAGATAATGACATGAATTATGAACATATAAGGTTTGAGGTATTATCAGACAACAGTAGTCAGTAAACAGTTGAAGATACAAATTGAAGCATGAACGTAAGACAATCTTCAACAGACGGGATGCAGCTAAAGACTTAGGAGGGGATGAGATCCCAATGAGAGATATGTAATAAAACCAAAAAAGGAATGAAGATTGAACCCTAGGGAGTCAACTGCTTAAGGGCTAGGGAAAGAAAGTATAAAGGAGAGTTGAGAAATGTACATGAAGAATCAGAAAAGAGCAATCAAAGCATCCAAACTAAAGCAGAGCCTTGAGAAAGAAGTAGTCAACAACACCAAATTCATCCAAGATGAAATAATGTAAAATGACAGTTCAAAAGAAATTATTAGCTATCAGGATGTGAAAGTCATCAGGAAGTTTTGCAAAAAGTTTCAGTAGAAAGATGAGAAGAGAAAAAAGATTTCGTAGGGTGTCACAAACAGTTAAGTTTTAGGCTACTAACCAAAGGCTGATGGTTCAAATCCATCCAGAGGTGTCTCAGAAGAAAGAGCTGGGGATCTACTTCTGAAAGATCACAGCCGTTGAAAACCCTATGGAGCAGTTCTACTTAGAAACACATGGGGTCACCATGAGTCAGAACTGACTCATTGACAACTGGACTACGAAATTTCTAGGCCTTTATTATTTTGATCAGCCCTAAATTTCCTATTACTTGCTGGATCAATTTATACTGATTTACAGTTGCATGTGCAGAAGCTGATTTACAATTCTATGTGCTCTGTTGTTAGTTGCCATCTAGTCAATTCCAATTCATGGCGACCCGTGTGTGCACAGTAGCGCTGCTCCATAGGGTTGTCAAGGCTGTGACCTTTTAGAAGCAGATCACCGGGCTTGTCTACTGAGCAGCCTCTGGGTAGGATCAAACCACCAACCATCTGGTTAGCAGTCCAGAGCTTAACCACTGGTGCACCTAGGGACTCCATGTGCCTGAGAGCTGAGAGCTGAGGCAATGGTATTCCCAAGATCACTTCCTCAAGAAATATTATTTCCATAAGCACTTCAGGAAGAACGTACTATAGAATTAGCATTAGATAACCAAATGACAGGAGAGACATTAACATAAGTACTAGTGATAAGCAACACCAACAAAAATACATTTTCTTTCAGAACCAAGACTAAATAATGGTTACATAAAAGAGATAAATGGATATAATAATGGTTATAAAGGAGAATAAAGTATGTAATAGATATGCTCCAATGATGTAGAAAGAGTATAACCATCAAAAAATCAGAAGACAATGGGGAGATTATATGAAGGGTAAAATAACTTTTTGATTGCTTTATAGTTATTAATTGGGAGTAGAATTTATTATTTTAAACCAGATGTCACTGTAAAGGGAGGGGAAAGAATTGCTTGCTGGCTGTTATGGATGGAATTGTGTCCCCCCAAAATATGTGTTGAAATTCTAATCTCTGTACTTGTAAATACAACCCTGTTTGCATACAGGTATTCTTTTGTTATGTTAGTGAGGTTATATCATAGTATGGTGGGTTTTAAACCTACTCACTTATGAATTATAAAAAGAGCAGAATAGACACAGAGACACATACAAAAGGAAGATATACAGTATGAGGACTGTCCACCAGCCAAGGAGCTCCTGTACTATCTAACGTAAGGTCTCTTTCTGTGTTGTTGGATGAAGTTTTTAAAATCATTTCCTTGTGGGAACATGGCTCTAGAAGTGCCCACGTTTCATCTAGCATAGTTTAGTCATGAAAGAGGGCTAAATCTCTTACTCAGCTCAAACCAACAAAATTATGGAGATGATCTATTTGGCATGGCTGGGACTACATGCCTATCTCTGAATAAAGCAACAGTGATCAGGAGATGTAATTCTATAATTAGCACCCTTGACTAGAAGCATTTGGTAGAATATATTCTGTGCAAATTCAGTTGGAAGCTGAAAGGTAAGGAGGTACAAGAGAGCATGGTGTCAGAAGAGGCTGGAGAGTTGAATACAGGGGGTATACAGAATGTTAGCAGATGAGGTGTGTGTAGCAAAAGTATGGAATCTTTCATGGGGAAACGGGGTCATAAAAGACCTCAGATTAAGTGCATAAAAGTTTAAGCTTTTTCCTTAAGTTGGAAAGACCTATTTATACATTTACTTTTGTTTTAACTAGAACAGTTACATGATCAAACATTATTTGGCATTTTGCAAAGCAATTACTTCAGCAATGGTTATTGGATGGGTTAGAGGCAGAAAATCCTGTTTGGATGAGGAATAATGAGAAAGCTTCACCTGGGGTTAATGAAAAAGGGAATAGAAAATAAAATCAACAAACCCTGCTGATTATATTTGAGGGAAAATGGATAATTTAAATAGGACACCTGGTCTTGGTTTGGCCAAACAAGTAAAGGATTATATTATTCACAAATCGTGTGATCAACTATCCCAGTTTGCCTGGAACAGTCCAAGTTTATATGCATCCTCCTAACATGCGTATTAATTAGTGACCCCTTTCACTCTCAAAATGTCTTGTTTTGGCCATTAAATTATTTACAGAGAGCAAGAGTATAGAAGATAAAATAGGTTTGAGGGAAAACACAATGAATTATTTTAGGATGTATTGAGTTTGAAATGTCTGTACTGCATACAATTTTAATGCTTTTCAATACAAAAGGCAGTAGATTATAGATGGTAAAATATTAAGATTTTTGGAATTTTAATGATGTATATAAACAAAAGGAAAGAATATTTGAAAAAAATACAGGAAGTACAGTCTCAAGATTCTAGCATAATTCAAGAAATACTTCTTATCTCATTTAACTAACACCTCTAATGTAAATCATATTGAAAATCTCACTTTCATTTCCGTTTTTCATATTCCACACTAAAAATCTTCCATGGAATATAAAATGTAGCACATTAATTTAAAACATTATATCATTTCCCCTGAATTGAATTAAAACCAGATTGTTTTGAGAAGAAATTCATTCCTCCTTCAAAGCCATTGTTCAGCTTTGGGGTATATTCTTAAACTTTAACAGCTATTTACTTCAAAGTTTTAAAATGTTCTTGCTATTTTTCCAGCATAGTACTTACCATAAAAATAAAACTTCATTAGTTTAATAAATCACATGAAAAAATCTTAAATGCAAATACTTAAGCACTCTTCATTATTTTTGTCATGTTCCAAATCACTCTCTTAAAAATCTGACTCATTATTACAATAAAAAAATAGACACCCTGAAGAAAAGATGTTTAAATGTTCATCTATACTCCAAATTATAGGAGCCTCTGGGTGGCACATAAGATGCTCAGCTGCTAGCATAAATGTTGTCAGTTTGAATCCACCCAGAGACGCCTTGAGAAAGGCTTGGTAATCTACTTAATGAAAGGTCACAACATTGAAAAACCTATGGAGCACAGTTCTACTCTGACACATATAAGGTTGCCATGAGTTGGAATTAACTTGACAGTAACTGGTTTGTGGTTTTTTTGGTATACTCCAAATTATTGTAGATTAAATAGTGAACAGATAGAGTAAAAATTGAGTTTTAGACGTATATTGTAAAAATAGTAGTTTAAGTATTTTCTGTTTTATAAGGAATGACAGTAAGTTTTCTCATCATTATTGATTGTGGTTATCTTTAATATGGGAATGTACATTTAAGCTTCAAGAATACATGGAGAGAGTATATGCTGATTTATTTTTGAAGGGAATGAAATTTATTGGCTGAATCCATTGGAGTCCTGATACCAAAATTGGTGGGTATGTGGTGGGCTTTTGTATAGAACTAAGAGGACATGTTCGAAAAGGAAGAACAAGAAAAGAGAAAGAGAGAGAGACAGAGGAGGTATAAGAAAGCAGAGTGAGTTGATTCAGAAAAGGGAGGTGAGAAAAACCACGACAATATGGATAGAAGGAAATCAAAGGAATAATAGGATACATATGGGTCTGGGGAAGAGTGGGAAAAACACAGAAAGTGTTGCTCAAATGTGATTCCACGTAATAAAGTAGTGAAAAGGGCTGATTTCCTAAAATAAAAAGAAATACGGGTTGCATTTCTAATGCTGATGTTAAGCATTCTAGATTGATAATAAAGTAAGAGTTTCTACCTGAAGCCAAAATTGAATGCCCAGGGGCTCATACAGTTGGAAACAACACTTTCCTGAGAAACTTAGAGACTGGCTAGTGCAAAAAAGGCACATACATAGCATATGCAGAGCTATTCCTCCCTTCCTTTTCCATGGCAAACAATAACAGAGTATGACCCTCGTCCCCATAGAGCCTGGACATGGTCTTACAACTCTTCTCAATACAGCACCTCAGGAAGCCACTACCACAGAATTTGCATATGAGCAAAAATCCGTTTCCTCTGCCTATTTTGAATTTTTGAGTGTGCACTGATCAGAGTAACATATCAAATAATATGGCTAGAAAAGTTATCATCACATTTAGTGTAACTTTCTACCCATAGTGGTTTAATCTTTGCATTAGAACCTTCCTAAATTTTGATTCACAAGCTGGCTGAAAACAGAATTACTGGAACAACTTTTAAACGGCAGGGCAAATTCTTAGGTCCAAAACACTTGGTCAGTCATTCCATGCTCTTGCCTCGTCTTCTCAACCCACTTCCTAAGTTGAGAAATATTTATCTAGTTCAGTATACCATTTTAAAATGCAGAGATGCGAACTGGCAGATCACACCATTTTAAAATAGGTCACTTTTTATTTTTCCCCCTTGCAACTGCTATTTTAGAGGTAAGGTGATCATGAAATCAAGTCAAGAATTTATCAAAAGTTTTGTTGTTAACCGAATGATATTTCAGGCAGATGTTTTTATAGTTGGAGTCTCCCATCAGTGCTATACTTTGTCTCTTTGACTATTGTATATTGTGCATTAGCCAAAGCATAATCTCTTTCCTCCGTCTGGTTGAGAAATCTGTAACATATTTTCCCAAAAATATAATTCCTATTTACCTTCCCTTTCATTTCATCCATATATTTTGCATTGTGCTTCCATTATTCTGCTCAGAATTTTCACAGGGGTGTATTTTTGTTGTTGTTGTTATACAATACTGGAACTACTTCACTACTTCTCTAGCTAATGTCATCTTTCTTTGAATTAGATGTTCCTCTTTGTTTCTGTTGTTTAGTTTTAAATCTCATCAAAGCACCTATGATATTATGTTTACCTTTTTGTATAATTTAATGTTTCACATTCATAGCCTATGCGTTGGTATAAAGACATGGGGACATAACTACTGTTTCTGATTCTTTTTCGAATTATATTTTTAAAGGAATTAATGGGAACCTTGTTAATGATTAGTTTTTTTTATTTTTTTTATTTTATTGTACTTCAGGTGAAGGCTTACAGGACAGATAGTTTCTCATGTAACAGTAACACACATGCTGTTTTATGACATTGGTTAACAACCCCACAACATTTTAACCCTCTAAATACTCAACTTTTTTTTTTTGGTGAAAATACACATAGCCAAAGATACGCCATTTCAAAAATTTTTTTTACATACACATTTAAGTGACATTGACTACGCTCTTCTAATTGTGCTGTTATTCTCACTTAAGATGAAGGCTTACAGGACAAAATAGTCTCTCATTTAACAGTTACTACAAATGTTGCCCTATGACAATGGTTAACAATCTCCCAACACATCAACAATATCCTTACTCTACTTTGTGTTCCCTATCATCAGCTTCCTACTCCCCTTCTGCCTTCTGGCCCTTGTCACTGGACTCCTGTACCTCGTTACTCTCATGGTTTTACTGGGCTGTCCACTCGCAGGCTGAACAGTGAACCTCGAAGGTAACTTCACCACTGAGCTAAAAGGGTGTCTGGGGGCCATACTCTCGGGGTTTCTCCAGTCTCCTTTAGGCCAGTAAATCTGGTCTTTTTTTTTTTTTTTTTTTTTTGTGAGTTAGAATTATGCTCTACATCCTTCTCCAGCTCTGTCCAGAACCCTCTGTTGTGATCCTGGTCAGAGCAGTCAGCGGTGGTAGCCGGGCACCATCTAGCTGTACTGGACTCAGTCCGGTGAGGGTCTTGGTAGCTGTGGACAATTAGTCCTTTGGACTAATCTTTTCGTTGCATCCTGTTCTCTTCATTCTCACTTGCTCCCGAAGAGATGAGACCAGTGGAGTATCTTAGATGGCCGCTCACAGGCTTTTAAGACCCCAGACACTACTCACCAAGGTAGAATGTAGAGCATTATCTTTATAAGTAGTATCATGCCAATTGAGCTAGATGTTCCCCGAGACCATGGTCCCCAGAGCCCTCCGTCCAGCAACTCAGTCCCTCGGGGAGTTTGGATGTGTCCATGGGGCCTCCATGACCTTTCCTTGTACAGGTTGTGTTAGTTTCCCCTGTATTGTGTACTGTCTCACCCTTCACCCAAGATACCACTTGTCTATTGCCTATTTAGTATTTCCATCCCACCCCTCCCATCCCTGGTAACCAACAAAGATTGTTACATTTTGTGTGTGAACTTTCTCATGGGATTTTACAATAGAGGTCTCATACAATATTTGTCCTTTTGTGATTGACTTATTTCACTCAGCATAATGTCCTCCAGTTTCATCCATGTTATGAGATGCTTCACAGATTCATTGTTGTTCTTTCTTGTTGCATAGTACTCCATTGTGTGTATGTACCATAGTTTGTTTAACATCCCTCTTCACCTGTTTGCAGGCTGTTACTTGAGTTCTGCATAATACAATTTTCATGCATGTATTTGGATATATTTCTCAATTTAAGAATCAGCTCTACAAATATTCAGATCCAAAACTATATTTTCCTAATAATTTTCTCAATATTTTTGGGAAGTAAGTACCTTTATCACTATATTACACATTATCAATATGGGTAGGTTTATTTCAAAGAATGGAACTAATCCCTTACAAACTAGGAAAAATACCACAGAAGAGTCCTAAGGGGAATTAATAGATCAGCAAAGCACATCTGACTCAACTGGTTACATGTGTCAATCTACAAAAATTTAAAAAAATTAAACTCAATCTTTTCAGTGACATTCACAAACAAGGAGAATACCAGCATCTTCTGGTTTCTTTTCAAAAATGAAGGATAACTCCACACCGAATGAAACAGAGACATACATGAGTGCAGGTTTACACGTGTATTCACACATAAACAATTATTTTTAAATTCTAGAGCTGATAAAACCAATTGCAAGTCACTCCTATACTAATATGTTTTGTTCTTCTGAGTTATTACTTTTCTTATACGAACCCTGGTGGCACGGTGGTTAAAGCATTCAGCTGTTAACAGAAAAGTTGGCAGTTCAACTCACCAGGGGCTACGTGGGAGAAAGATGTGGCAGTCTGCTTCCCTAAAAATTACAGCCTCAGAAACCACATATGGCAGCTCTACTCCGTCCTGTAGGGTCACCTATGAGTCAACATCAACTCGATGCCAATGGATTTCTTTCTGTTTTTTTTTTTTTTTTTTTTTACTGCCCTTGTTTACTTGATGAATACGTAGTCAGCTTTCAAAACTAGGATCAAGACTTACCTCTCACTCTTGGTGCAAATTAGTACCTACAGTGAAAGAAAAAAAAAAAAAAATGCATCCATTCAGATACTAATTGCATTTACCTGGAGTAGCTAGCATTTTAAGGAGTCATGGTGACGCAATAGTTAAGTGCTGAACTGCTAACTGAAAGATTGGCAGTGCGAACCCACCAATGGCTCCGCGGGAGAAAAGACCAGGGGATCTGGTCTCTTAAAGATTTCAGCCTAGGAAACCCTATGGGGCAGTTCTGCTCTGTCCTATAGGGTCGCTATGAGCAGAAATCTACTTTATAGCACACCTCCACCACAATAAATTAGCATTCTTGGCCAAGATTCAGAAGGGCAGCAGTGTCACAGCTAAAAGCATGTAAGGGCAATATAACTGAAATATCTTCCATTTTGCTGATTGCTGGTGATAATTTGGTTAGCAGTGAGTATCTATATCCTTCCTTAATGCTCCATGAGTTTTCCTTTTGCCTTGCCAACCAATACCAGAGGAAGATTTTCCAGATGGAACATGAATATTCTTCAGTCAAGGATATAGAAAATCAAGTTAAAAAGGAAGGAGAAAACTTTTTAATTTTATTTCAGCATATTTGCATTTCATCACCATTTACATGCTTCACTTTCTATATATGTCTAACTAGCAATTTCTATTTCTACCATCAGAAATCTATGCCTGCAAAACTCAGGCTTGTATAAAATGATGAAATTTTACTTCCTGAATTTTAAATGCAGAAATTGACATGCTCATTTGCATGCGAGGAAATTTGTGGTTATGACCAACAACCACATTTCTCTTCAATGACATTCAAAAAGATATTTAATTATGAACAAAGAAAAATAGTCTTTAAACAAATCATATTGCATACATTCCTTTACTTAATCAGTGGCAATTTTGGTTATTTTCCCAATTATTTTCTGCCTTAAGTCTCTGCTTTAGTCAGCTTCATTCCCTATCGGCCTCCCAATGGCCATTATCATTCTTCAAACTTTGCCTTTGGTTCTGTCAATCTGGAACACCCTCACCCTCTACCCTTAGTTGTTCAAGTTCTCCATATTTTTAAAGACTGAACACTTGTTTTTCTTCCTCCCAAAAGTCTTCCAGAAATATTTCAGTCCCACTTAAATTTCTGAGTTTCTTTTTGCATTTCCTGACAGTCTCTTTCTTATTGTTTTTTAATTGTTTAAAATAATTATATATTTATATCTCCATAGTAGTAATGTGATTCTCAGTGGCAAGGGCTATGTCATAACTTTTTTGAGTGTTTCCTATTTCACCAAACTGAGTTGTAAGCATAGAATTCAACAAATATTATTTGAACTAAATTAGGTGAAACTTGAAAAATACATTTTATCTTAGAAGACGTATTACTAAAAGTTTTATGAAAAATGCTTTATGATGAAAGTGGAACAAAATTTGACATTGCAGTGTAATAGAGTTTACTGAATTAGGAACTGCCATTGTGATCACAGAAGTATAGCATGTATATCATGAAGAGGAGGTTAAAATTGAAGACACCCTCTATTTTGGTTATCTGTTGCTCCATAACTCTGCGTAGTAAACTTCCTGAAAACTTACAACAACTACTATTTATTATCTTGCATAGTTTTGTGGTTTGTCTGAGCTCATTTGACTGATACTCTGTTCCGCGTGTCACTAGCAGAGGCTGCGATCACCTGAAGGCTTAATTGAGCTGGGACGTTCAAGATGGCTCACTCACATGTGTAGCAGTATGGTGATGGCTGTTGGCTGGGAGCTCAGTAGGGGCTGTTGAACAAGGTGCCCTGGTTTTCCTCTGTGTGGTGGCTTCTCCCTACAGCTCGGGCTTCTCACAGCATGACAACTGGGTTCCAAGATGGAGTGTTCTAAGTGTGTAAAGTGAAAACCATAGATCTCTTTAGGACCAACTTCAGAAATTACATAGCACTGTTTTCACCAGATTCTGATTAAAACAAGTAACAGGGAGAGCCAAAGAGAAAAAGTGAAATAGGTGCCACTTCTCAATAGGAGAACTGGCAAAGAATTTGCTGTTGTCTTTAATTAAAATGTCACTTTGAAGTAAGAGCCATGACACAAATAGATATAGGCACACTCATGTTCATAGCAGAATTATTCACAATTAGAAAAAAAGTTGGAAACAACACATGAATGGATAAATTATAGTACACACACAATGGAATATTACACAATGATAAAGAACAATGATGAATCTGCAAAACATCTCACAACATAGATGAACCCGGAGGACATTATGCTGAGTGAAATAAGCCAATCACAAAAGGACAAATATTGTATGAGACCACTATTTTGAAAAGTCAAGAAAAGTTTTACACACAGAAACAAACATTCTTTGATGGGTACCAAGGATGGGAAGGGGAGAGGGGGAAAATCACTAAGCAGATACTAGACATGTATTACCTTGGGTGAAACGAAAGGCAATACACAATAAGGGGGAGGTCAGCACAATATGACCAAGGCAAAGGAAGACACTGGGAGGCAACAATAGTAAATACTATTACATACATAATCCTGCAATAACAGTAATAACAAACAATAATACACCAGTGGATACATAGGTAGATATGTAAGCTGAACAAGTGTGGGATGGTGTATGGGAGTCCACTCACTAGGATATATAGGATTGGCAGAGGATATTTCTATGTATGTATTTGTATGTGCTACAGATATATTCAGTATATAGTAGAGCACAAGGGGGAAAAGTTGTTAAAACTTATTAGCCATAACCAAACACCTTGAGGGACTGAGTCACTGGGCTAGAGGGCTTAGGAACATAGTCTCAGGGGATATCTAGGACAATTGGCATAACATAGTCCATAAAGACAATGTTCTACATCCTACTTCGTTGAGTAGTGACTGGGGTATTAAAAGCTTGTGAGCGGCCACCTAACATACAAGTGTTGATCTCATCCCATGTGGAGCAAAGAGTGAAGAAAATCAAAGACTCAAGGAAACAATTAGTCCAAAGGACTAATGGACCACACGGACCACAGCCTCCACTAGCCTGAGACCATAAACAGTAGATGGTTCCTCGCTACCACTACCAACTGCTCTGATTGAGATTGCAATAGAAGGTTCTGGACAGAGTGGGAGAAAAATGTAGAACAAAATCCAAATTCATAAAAAAAAACACTTACTAGTCTGATAGAGACTGGTGGAACCCCCAAGACTACGGCCATTACACACCCTTCAAACCTAGAACTGAACCCACTCTTGGAGATCATCTTTCAGCCAAAAAATAGGCCTATAAAGTGAACCAAACCTGTGATGAACATGCTCCTCAGAACAATAAATCATACGAGACCAGAAGGGCAGCATTTGCCCAAAACAAAGTTCAGGAGGCAGGAAGGGGCAGGAAAGATGGGCAGATGGAAACAGGGAACGCAGGGAGGAAGTAGGTAGAGTGCTATTACATTGTAGGCATTACAATTAATGTCATGAAACAAAATGTATATAAATTATTGAATGGGAAACTAATTTGCTCTGTAAACTTTCACCCAAACCACAATAAAATGTTAAAAAAAAAAAAGTCATCTCTGATTTTCTTGAAAGTCCTGCCCAATCAACAAATGGCTAACTAATTAACTGATAATTCTAAATTAGACTTTTCAACTTTCAAAATTTAATGTAAACAACTGCACTGGATTTTCCCTCTTAAATTTTAAATAGCTGCTCAGGTGACTGACCTTATTTTTCAAGGTGGAATATTTCATCATAGTATGCCTTATCAGATTTGTGTAAAGCAAATATAATTGCTTCTTTGATAAAGAAACTATGGAAATAAACTATTTAAGAGTACTGTGACAGTTAAGGTTGTGTGTCATCTTGGCTGGGCCATGACTGTCAGTGGTTTGGCAGTTATGATGTAGTTTGACAGCTAAGTAATGACGCAATCACCTCCATAATGAGATCTGATATAATGTAATCACCTCCCTGTTGAGATCTGCTATGAGCAGCCAATCAGTTGAAAGGGAACTTCCTTGGGGGTGTGGAGTGCATCCAATATATGTGTATTTTGTGGCAAAGCTCCTGGCTTTTGCTCACTCTGAATCATGCATCTGACCTCCAGTTCTTGGGACTTGAGCTAGCAGCTTTCATGCCGATCTCAGGATTCATCAGCCTCATGCAGCCTGTGAGCCAGAGACCTGCTGTCTGGCCTGCCAATTTTGGGTTTGCCAGCCCCTGCAGCTATGTGAGTCAGGAGAAGCCTCCAACCTGACCAACGGACTTGGGACTTTCCAGGGTCTACAACCACGTGAGCCATTTCCTTGATATAAATCTCTCTCCCTGTCTCTCTCTCTCTCTCTCTCTCTATATATATATATATATACACACACACGTACATATATATATATGTCTCACTGGATTTGCTTCTCTAGAGAACCCAGCCTAAGACAAGTTTATATGGGAGTTCCTGGGTGGCTAATAGTTAAGTGTTGTGCTGCTAAGGAAAAGGTTGGAGGTTTGAGTCCACCCAGATGCATCCCAGAAGAAAAGCCTGGAGACTGACTTCTGAAAAATCAGCTATTGAAAACCCTACAGAACACAGTTGTCCTCTGACATACATGGAGTCACTGTGAGTTGGGATCTATTCGACAACAACTGGTTTTTATTGTTTATATAGCTTTTCATTTTTGTTCTTCCTTTCACCTCTTCACAGAAGATGAAAGTTTGGGATTTCTTACAAATAGATTGCACATCCCAAATGGCTGTCCGAGATAACATGTCAATCATCAGCACATGTCACAGAACGCTGGGATGGGTTCAAGTCATTGCCTGTGTTTTCGGTCTAGTTTGATAGACCTAGTTGGCTTCTTTTGCCCCTAAGAGTCCTAAGGAGTACACCTAGGTGATTTATTGTTAGTAACTCTGAGTTTCTGAAATGTTAGAATATAATCTAGAAGAGAAACCACAGAAGACTGGAAAGCACAGTTAGTGCTGTATTAAGAGTCTAGCATATGTTACTGTAGTCAACAATCCAAAGAAAATGGCAAGTTAATGTGATGCCTTGTAAAAAGTTTGCCATGGTAGCTGGACTTATAAGAACAGTGTTTTTTTTTTTTTTAATGTTTCTATAATAATCTCAAATCCCATAAGGTTTAAGACACTATTATGCTTTCAAAATACATATGTATAAGTACTCATGATATGAACTTAGAAATAGAAATATATCTACCTTTAGGAGGCTCTCTAACATTAACTATAACACATCAGAAACCTGAAAGTCATGAGAAAGTTACTTAGAAAATTTCTGAAGTTAGACATAAAGAAGCATGTGAAGGAGGTAAAGAACATAAACAACCTTTAGGTTAAATTGAATTTGACCTGAAGTGCTGTGATAAAGAAGACCTAACATAATTAATCTCTGTAAACTAGCATCGAGACATAAATCTAAACAACCTTCCTAATTTCCAACCTCGAAGAAAAGAGGCGTTATTCAGCTAATCTCTAACCCTGGAGAAAAGACATAACATATATGTCATATGAGGTCACTCTGGCCCTTGTTGTGTGGAGCCAAGGTGAAAAATTGACATGTAATCCCTAAATTTCTGCATACTCACTGAGAGAAGGCAGGGATGGAACTGAGATTCTGTCCACCTCTGCCCACCTCGGATCCTAGCTACAGGGACCTCTGCTGAATTTGAGCAGTAGTTAAGCCTTCCTCCTGAGAGCTCTCGTTAAAAGTAAAAGCCTGAAATCTAAAAATTTAGACTCTAACCGTTAAACTACCATTGTAATTGCAATTGTTAATTCTGATTCTTCAGTTCTAAATGAAAATTGTGTGGTCATACTTGCATGCCTTGCCATGACTGTCTTGCAATAAACTGAACGATTTTATGCAAGACAAACCTGAGTATCTCTCTATTAATTTTCTAAGATAAAATCCGAAGGAACAGTATTTTTCCATAAGAAACTACAAACCTAAAGCTAAAAAAAACTTTAATTTTTTTTCATGTTGATCTTAAGACTTATAATACATAATTTAGAGATGAATATATGAATAGATAAATTATAATAGTTATACTATTAAAGGATATATTATTAGTTTACAGTAACAGAAAATACATTATTAAATCAATTTTGTAAGTTGTACTACATCTTTATCATTTAATTTTTTCTAATTTTTCATTTTGAAATAAGTTTAAATATAAAGTTTCAAAAATAATCAAACAATCCTTCTATACCTTGTACCCATCTTCCCCAAATATTATCTTGTAGAACCTCAGTATGATCTTCTAAATCAGAGAATTAATATTTATAGACCACGATTAATTAATTTACAGACCTTATTCAAATTTTATTTATTGTCCCAGTACCCAATCCAGGATCAAACATTGCAATGTAGTTATTATTTTCTCCTTAGCCTCCTTTAATCTGGGATAACTCCTTAAGTTGAGTCATCTCTGTGTGTGATGAGTGAAAAAAAAATTGTCCTTGAATAGACCTGTGATTTTATCATAATTTTTAGAGTATTAGTTTAACATCATGTATTAAGACATAAACACTTGTGAAATTGTGCTCAATTTCTTTTATTTCCCCCAAAAATAACTTCTTACAGATGGATGATATCCAAGATATCTCAACTATTTCAAGGACATGAATTTGGCCACTAGATGACAATAGAGTTCTTTTCTATTTGGCAGGCTATCTTTCAGTCTCGCTCAGGTTTCTGATTTAATGACTGGAAGACTAAAGAAGAATTGTGGCCTTTGAACTGTGGTGTTGGAGGAGAATACTGAATATGCTATGGACTGCCAAAGGAATGAACAAATCTGTCCTGGAAGAAGTACCACCAGAATGCTCCTTAGAAGCAGGGATGACGAGACTATGTCTCACATACTTTGGACAAGCTATCAGGGGGGATCAGTCCCCAGAGAAAGACATCATACTTGGTAAAGTAGAGGGTTAGTGAAAAAAAGGAAGACCCTCAAAGAGATGGATTGACACAGTTGTTGCAACAATGGACTTAAGCATAACAGTGATTGTGTGGATGGCGCAGGACTGGGCAGTGTTTCGTTCTGTTGTACATAGGGTTACTATGAGTCGGAACAAATTCAACGCACCTAACAACAACAACAACCAGTGACATACTCACAGCATATGTCACTGGTAGTGGTCACTAAATCGGACTCGACAACAATGAGTTTGGATCTGTGACATATTAACCAAAGATTTTAATATATGCTGTTATTATTTGGAGATATATGGAAACTTTAGAGATGACTCCCTATGCTAGAAGATTCAACTTGGTACAGATCACATTGTGTTATGTTTACATGTCTGTTTCCCCCACTATATTGTGAGATTATTGAGGGACCTGATCATCTCTTATATATTCATATGTTCATGATATCTCATGCAACCATAAACATATAGCTGAGTATCAGTATATATTTGATATATGTATTCATTACACCTTAAAAAAGCAACCTTCAAACAATATGAGGGTTAATACTTGGTGCGTGCTCTATTTATACTCTAAATCATTTAATCATTTGTTTTTCAGTGGAACTGAAAATTATCCTGGCATCTATTTCTTACAGGCTGGTTTGAAGTTCTCTATTGGTTAGTTGCATTGCAAAACACTACTCGGTAATTCTATGATTTTAACATTGAAAGTTATTTTATTTGACTACCCAATCCTTATAATTTTCCAGCAACAGTGATCATCTGATACAAATTAAGGCCAATTAAATGTAAGTAGAAATATGATGTGGGCTTCCTGTATAGCTTTTTCTTTTTTCATATAGATATTGTCTTTTCCCTTTCTTCTTCTTCCTATGGAAATGAGTATATTATAACTCAGTATAAATAAGTACATTATAACTCATTATAAGATGCTATAGCAGGCATCTTATAATGACAGCAAGCAGTCATAAGGAAATGTTGAAAACGATAGCAGGGTTATAAGTCTTGCCTTTACTGAGGTGTTGAACCAATAATAGCTAGTGCCTACATCTGGACTATTTGTAAATGAGACAAATTAGCCTTATATTTTTTGCTACTATATCTGGGCTTTCTGTTACTTAAAGCTGAAATCATTCATAACTGACACAAAGTCCATGAGTTACTCCTTATTAGCCAGACTGAACATTCCATAAATGTAGACACCATGAATTGATGGCGGATGAAAGTAGCTAGCCTATGATCTATTTAATGCGGTTTTTGACCTTATCACTTCTGATCTTTAAAAGATACTCAGACCCATTTAGTTGCATTGAGGGGCCCTGGTGGTGCAGTGGTTAAGAGCATGGCTGCTAACCAAAAGGTTGACAGTTCAAATCCACCAGCCGCTCCTTGGAAACCCTGTGGGGCAGTTCTACTCTGTCCTATAGGGTCACTATGAGTTGGAATCGACTCGAGGGCAGTGGGTTTGGTTTTCTGGCTTTTTAGTTGCATTGAGAATGAATTTAACAGCTTTTCTTTCTCCTCTTAGAGAAATGAATTGTATAAAAATAAAGCATAATGAAGATCTTTTCTAGAATCTGTCATCCTCTGTTATAGAAATCCAATGATTCATTTTTAAAGAAAATATATTTGAAAACTAACAATGCCGCAATTTTAATCTGCATTCATAATTAATAAAGTTTCTCCACAGCAATAAAACATAATGGGATTATAATTATTTTAAATCACTAAGGAAATTTAACATATAAAATAATATTAAATAACTCTATTTCTAGAAAAATTATCACCCATTATTTGAAATAATTTCTGAAAAATGTGTTCTTAGTGGTAGTGGTGACCATTGGTGTTGTTGATTAATGAGGTGAAAAAAATAAGATGCATTTAGATTGTATTAGAAAATAATGTTGCCATAATTGACAAATGGTTTATAGCCATGAACTCTTCTATGCTTCCAAATATGTACACGATAAGCAGAAGCTTGCAAGTTTTCCATAGTCAGCATTACAGATGAGAGTGGGTTTTATGAACTATTTACTGATAAACATAGGCTATTTTTTATTAAAAAAAAAAGAAAATTTAAAATGTAAAAAGGAGTTGATAGAACTTAGTTTGTACTAACGGCCAAATTATAGGTTGATTTTGATTGAGTAACTGACAATACAGCTATATTAGGCAGGATTCCCAGTTGCAAGCAAATTAACTCTGGCTGATTTAAACAACAACAAAATTATAACATATCCGTAGCTCATTGTGACAGAGATGGATAGCTATTGAACATATTTTGTACTTCCTATTCCATTAAAGATAGTTATTACCAGAGAAATTGCTGCAAGCTATGGATTTTATCTCTCTGCCTCCATGAATCTTCGTGTGTCTGGTGAATAATCTCACCAAGGAATGCAAGCATAAGTGAGGTATGCCACTTCTTGGCCAAGGCTTTAAAAAAATGGGGTGATTTTCCAATTCCTTCTTTTTTCTTCTTCTAATTACAGATCCTGATGAAGTCCTCAGAGGTGGAAGAGCGTCAAGATGGAAACAGCCTGAGCCATCCGTTGGCCAAACACCCTCCAAAGCCATTGAGAGAATGAGAAATGAACTTGTATATGTTAAGGCACTGAAATTTTGAGTTGATTTATTATAGCAATCATAGTTATCCTAATTGATATGCACACAGATTTGCTGGAGTTCTGGATAATCAGACTTTGAAAACTGGCAGCAACAATGAAAAATTAAAGTCAAAGCCATCACCAAATTACACTTCCAAATCAGTTGAGTAAGGGCACTTCTATTTTCACATCTGAAAACTGGAAATTGTAACTGACTGGCACTGACTTTGGACACTGGGTATTGTTGTTGGCCTTGCTGCCACTAGCATACCAGGAAACTTGAAGTTGCTGTGGCATCTGCAGCCTTTGCTAGAATTAGTTCTCCACTGTTCTTGATTTATTGTACAACTAACTTCTGACTCAAAGTTCCAGATGAGTGCTTCTCTTTGAATAAGCTTGTTGGGTGTTGCAGAGTGTTGCAGAAATCGATATCTGCCCTTTTTGGCCTTTATAGCAGGAAGTAATCAGCTAGATTCATAACCTAAAGAATCATCTGATCATTAAAAAGTTATTCAGCTCTACACTAAACTGGCTTTTAACACATTTTTTAATTTTGAGAAGTGTATTTGTTATCTATTACTGCATGATAAATTAATCCCAAATATTAATGACTAAAACAATAAATGTCTAGTATCTCACAGTTTATGTAGGTCAAATTCATGACCAGCTTAGCTGGGTGATTCTAGCTCAGGGTCCCTCAAGAGCTAGGAACCCTGTTGGCAGGTATCCTCAGTTCCATGCTACGTGTGTCCTTATGACGTAGCAACTGGCTTCCCCTAGAGTGAGTGATCCAATGAGAGTGAGAGAGGCAGAATTTCTTTTATGAGTCTGCCTAAGAAGCCACACCCTATTACTCTGTAATATTTTACTGGTCACGGAACAATAAATAAGGAAGAGGATTACACAAGGGTGTGAATATCAGGAGTAGGGGGGTCATTGGGGGCCATTTTAGAGTTTGGCCAACACAAGAACGGTGAGATTTATTTTGTCACTCCATATCTCTTGGATGACAGAATTTTAATCATGAAGTCTATAAATTTCAAATAAGAGGAAGCTACTTTATGGCCCAGGTGGTACCAAATATTGCTCTGCATTTGACTTCTTAATTGATACCTCAATCAATTTCTGGGATTCCAGTCCATTTTGAGGGGTAGCTTGCTGTCATTACTTAAAAATAAGTCCCATCAGCATTGTCATCTCTTCACCTTCATATTCCCAAGTAAATGGGCTAGTAAGAATGAGTTGAGATGAGAAGCTGGCCCTGTTCAATTGTCTAGATGACAGGTTAGCATATTACTTAGGTGCCAATGCATGGAGGAGGGAAAATACAGATATATACTGAGTATACAAATGAAATTATGGATTTCAGGAAGAGGTCATGACCCAAGTCATGCAAGCTTATCCTTGCAATGCTTTATTCATTTATTCAATAACAAATAAATTCTAAAACTAATTCAGTGGAAATATAATAGGGAATTAAAACAAGGCCCTGCCCTCATGAAGTGTATACTCTGTTTGGGGAGGCAGACATTAAAGAAATAAGTGTATCATATGTAAGATAGTAATAAGTAATAAAGGGAGAAAAAAGCTGGGTAAGTAGGCTGAAGAATATGGATGGGGCTTGTTTTGTTAATCAGGAAAGAGTTCACTAAGAAGATGATATTTCAGAAAAGAATTGAAGGAAAGTATATATATTCTGAAAGTGCAGATTGAGGAAACAGTATGTGGTTGGAGCAGAGTGAACAAGGGTAGTGTGGCAGCATAAAAGAATGAAAGAGAATGTTGTTGTTAGTTGCCATCTAGTTGGCTCCAAGTCATGGTGACCTTATACATAACAGAAGAAAACATTGCCCAATGCTGTGTCATCCTCACAATTGTTCCTGAGTTTGAGCCCACTGTTACAGCCACCACGTCAATTCATCTCATGGAGGATTCCCTCATTTTCGCTGACTTTCCACTTTAGCAAATGCAATGTCTTTTTCTAATGATTGATCTTTCCTGATGACGTGTCCAAAATAAGCAAAATGGAGTCTCGTCATCCTCACTTTTAGGGAGCATTCTATCTGTGGCTGAGTGGTTAAAGAACTCAGCTGCTAACCACACGGTTGGAGGTTCAAACCCACCAGCTGCTCCATGGGAGAAAGATGTGTTGGTCTGCTTCCATAAAGATATACAGCCTTGGAAACCCTATGGGGAAGTTCTACTATGTCCTATAGGGTCACTATGAGTCGGAATTGACTCAATGGCAATAATTTGTTTGTTTGTTTTGGCTACCTGTACTTCCTCCAAAACTGATTTGTTCATTCTTCTGGCAGTCCATTCAATATTCTTCATCAACACTGCAATTCAAATGAGTCAATTCTTCTTCGATTTCAGTCTTCCTTTTTCATTGTTCAGTGTTCACAAGTATATGAGGCAACTGAAAAATCTATGGCTTGGGTCAGGCACACCTTAGTTATCAAAGTAACATCTTTGCTATTTAACACTTTAAAGGTTTCTTTTGCAGCAGATTTTGCCAATGCAATCTTGTTAGGTACCATGATTGGTTCTGACTCATAGTGACCCTGAGTACAGCAGAAGGAAATACTGCTTGATCCTGCGTCATCTTCACAATCATTGTTATGCTTGGGCCCATTGTTGCAGCTACTGTGTCAGTCCATCTCATTGAGGATCTTCCTCTTTTTTGCTGACCCTCTACTTTACCAAGCATGATGCCAATGCACTACGTCCTTTGATTTCTTGACTACTGTTTCCTTGAGCCTTGATTGTTGATCCCATGTAAGGCATTATAGACAATGATAAGGACACTGGATTTTACTCTGATATGGAAAAATTTTGGAGGGAGACAAGTCGAAGACTACTTTAAGATACTTGGCTTGAGGTGGTCAACATGGCAGACTAGTTAGATACTTCCTATATCCCTCTTACAACAAAGACCTGGAAAAACAAGTGATTTGATTCTATGTGAACATCTGGCAGCCCTGAACAAGGCAAGCTTAAGAAATCCATCTGAGTCATACCGGAGAAGAAGACCGTTTGGAAGAAGTGAGGAGTACTAGAGCAGTGGCAGCAATACTGCAGAGACACAGCCACACTGGGTCACGGTGAAGCAGTCAAACAGATGTGCAGCGCACTCGAGAAGCATTTTCCACATTGAGAAAGACCCGGCAGCAGAGATTCTGCTTGGACACTCCGAACCAGTGAAGAGCAGCTCCCAAGAGGCTAGGATAAGTACATGCACATACCCTTTCGTGGCAATTAAAAAAAAAAAAAAAAAGCCCATTTGGGGAAAACCTCTTTCCCTTTTACCTCTTACCTCTGTGCTCTGCACCAGACTTGGGAAAAACCTCTCTTCCTTTTACCTCCTCCCTCCCTGCTCTGCACCAGGAGTCCACTGGGCTGGAAGTAGATCCCAAAAGGTGCCCTGACCCATTCTCCTGGCTTTGGAGAGGGAACAAATAAGCTGCTTGCTCCCCTAGTCCAGGAACACAGGGTCGGCACAGCTCCTTTGCTGGCCATAGAAATCAGGGGTCCACAGACTGAGTGCCATACATCCCTGTGTAGACTTGTGGAGACCCATCTCAACAGCGTTAGCCCTCACTACCACAGTACAACAGGGCAAACATCTGAAGTTTAACTTCAACTGCTTCAACTGTGAATGGGCAGATTTGTGATCCTCAAAACAGCCCTGGCCTTCAAGTAGGCACTTTTATTGGTCCGCAGCAGGGTCTTGAGGACTGGGAGTAGCTCCTAAAGTGCCTAGTCACCTGCTACAGGAGTTCAAGAAAAAGTGGTGCCCTCGAGTCTTTGCAGCTGACATAGTGGAGTGCTCTTAGCCTGGCTGCAAAACTCACCTACCTATTCACCCTAGAGAATAGGGACACGCTTTTCTTTCAGACTCTCAAGGGCAGCTGTCAGCCCCCTGCCTGGCTCAGCGCATGATCCCTTACCACAGCCAGAGTCCAGTGCCTGCACCAATCACCCATGCCTCTCTAGGACTGGGGGTGAGAGCCGGCATCACACACTTGGTGACTGACTGCCTGCACACCCGTGCTGACCCCATACAGGAAATTTTAATGGACTCTGGCGTGCACATACTTAGTTACAAAACTAACTACTTGGTGACAGGACATTAGAGATCAAAAGGTGTCAAAAATCAAACTAGTGCACACGAGCAGCCTATTTCAGCATATCAAAACAAAACAAAATAAGAAGCTAGGTCTCACTAAAGAAACACAAAATAAAATTATAATAAATTATTGATGGCTCAGAGACAACAGTCAATTTCAAGTCACATAAAGATGGAGTCCATGATGGCTTCAGCAAGCTCCCAAAATAAAGAGTCAATAAACTCCCTGGAAGAAGAGAACTTCTTGGAATTACCATAGACAGAATACAAAAGATTAATATACAAAACTCTTCTAGAAATAAGAAAGGAAATTCAACAGAATGTGGAAACAGCCAGGCAACATACAGATACAGTAGTAGCAGACCTTAAAAAGTTATTCAAGAACATAATGCCAAATTTAATAGACTGCAAAAATCCATAGAGAGACAGCATTCAGAAATCCAGAAGATTAACAATAAAACTTCAGAATTAAACAACTCAATAGAAAGTCATAGGAGCAGAATTGAGGCAGTAAAAGTTAGAATTAGTGACACTGAAGATAAAGTTCTTGACCCCAAGTTATCTGAGGAAACATCAGATAAAAGAATTAAAAAGAATGAAGAAACTCTAAGAGTCAT
>NW_004444080.1:6014538-6027390 GCF_000243295.1 Trichechus manatus latirostris
CTCCTTGGAATATATCCTAGAGAAACAAGAGCCGTCACACGAATAGAAATATCCACACCCATGTTCGTCGTAGCACCGCTCACAATAACCAAAAGATGGAAGCAACCTAAGTGCCCCTCAATGGACAAAAGGATAAACAAACTATGGTATATCCACACAATTATGCAATGATAAAGAACAATGATGAAGCTGTGAAACATCATATAACTTGGTGGAAGCTAGAACTTATTATGCTGAGTGAATTTAGTCAGGCACAGAAGGACAAATACTGTATAAGACCACTATTATAAGAACTCAAGAAAAAGGTTTAAATACAGAAGAAAACATTCTTTGATGGTTACACTGGTGGGGAGGGAGGGTGAGCGTTATTCACTAACTAGATAGTAGATAAGAATGATCTTAGGTGAAGGGAAGGACAGCACACACTACAGGGGAGGCCAGCACAACTGGACTAAACCAAAGCTAAGAAGTTTCCTCAATACAATCAAATACTTTGAGAGACAGAGTAGCAGGGATGTGGGTTCTGGGGACCATGCTTTCAGAGGACATCTGTGTCAATTGGCATAACAAAGCTTATTAAGAAAATGTTCTGCATCCTACTTTGGTGAGTGGCATTTGGGGTCTTAAAAGCTTACGAGCGGCCGTCTAATATGCGTCAATTGGTCCCAACCACTTGGAGTAAAGGAGAATGAAGAACACCGAAGACACAAGGAAAGTATTGGCCCAAGAGACAGAATGGGCCACATAAACCAGAGACTTCATCAGCCTGAGACCAGAAGAACTAGATGGTGCCCAGCTACCACCAATGAATGTCCTGACAAGGCACACAACAAAGGGTCCTTGATGGAGCAGTAGAATGATAGGATGCAGAACTCAAATTCTAGTAAGAAGACCAGACTTAATGGTCTGACTAAGACTTGGAGGCACCCCAGAAAGCATGGCCCCTGGTCTCTCCATCACCCCAGAACTAAAACAATTTCCAAGGCCAACTCTTCAGACAGGGATTGGACAGGACTGTGGGACATAAAGTGATACTTGTGAACAATGTGCCTCTTAGACAAGTAGATATAAGAGACCAAAGGGGCAGCTTCTGTCCAGAGGTGAGAGGGGAAGGCAGAGAGAGTTAGGAGCTGGTTGAAGGTTCATGGGGAATCAGGGGCAGAGGGGAGGAGTGTGCTGTCGCAGAATGGGGTGAGCGGTTGGAGTCTCATAATGTATGTTAAAAAATAAATAAAGATATTTGGCTTGAACACCTGAAGGATGGGAAATAGCTGGTTTTTATCTACAGGGGTGAGAATGAAGGGATTGTTTTTGTACCTGTTAAGTTGTTGAAGTAAACTAAACATATAAGGAGATGTTGATTAGGAAAGTTGATATACCAAGCCTAGGCATGTTGAAGTTTAGAAGTCTTGGAAAGGATGAAGAATCAGAAAGGAGACTAGGAAAGAAGGACATGTAAGGTAGAGGAACTCAGAGTAGTGTCATGGAAGCCAATTGTAGAAAGTGTTTCAAGAGAATGGAGTGAACAAATGGTGCCAATAGGTTAAGTAAAGTGAGAACCGAATGCTTACCATTGGATTTAGTAGTGTCGTTATCACTAGTGACCTTCCCAAGCTTTGTTTTAGAATAGCAGTGGAAGTAATAGCCTACTAGAGTTGGGTCAAAAAGAATGGAAAGAGATGAATAGGAGGTAGTAACCCTTCATGCTTCTTGGGACAGAATGCACCCATCAACATTTTTGGGTTCTCAGGTTTCTCAGGAGGCTATTTGTCTCCCTAAAAGTATATGCTCCCCTCCAGTGGGGACTCGTGTAACAGTGAGAAAAGAAAGAAATGTTTTTGCCGAAAATTCACTAAGGTGGAAGTGTTATGTGTGAGGCAGTGCATCCAGGAAGTGTGATTGGGTCAAACTTTTGTCTCTTTTGGCTTTTACACAGCTAGATAAGCCTTGGAAGCATATTTATAGTTTCCTGTGTGATAGTTAGGGAGCCCTGGTGGGTTTGTTTTTTGTGTGTGTGTGTCAGTGTGTGTGTCATATTTGAAAAACAAGAGGTACCCAATGTAACCAAATGGCTAGATGCCTTTATGTACTGACCCATGTTTGAAAAGTTCAAAGATTTTTGGGACATATGTGCCCCACAATATATGTATCAAAATTCATATTTCATAATATAAATTGAGGAAGACCCCTTGATTCATTATGCCTTTGGCTACTGAAAACACGTAGCATCAAAAAAAAAATTTTTTTTTAAAGGAGAAAGTAATAGGTTCTGATAAAGTGTTATGCTGAAAAGAAAAATAAACAAAGAGATGGTGTCTGTAGAGGGATGTGTGTCAAGGGAGGTTGTTTTTTTTTTTTTTTTCCCCCAAGATGGAGAATATTTGCACCCAAAGGCCGTATAGAAGAAGTGTTGGCATCTCAATTACTTTGTGAAGTTGAGACTCCTGTTACTGCAATAACGTGGATTAGAGCCGCCTGCTGCAATAGCCAATTCCGAGACAGGAGTGAGGTGAGCAGCAAGATGTTTATTATATATCAGTACATAGGAGACAGAGGGGAATAGATTCCTCCAAAAACCTGTCTCCCCCGCTGGAGATGGGCTGAAGGCTTTTATAAGGACGGGATTATGGATCTTAGAAGTTTTTGTTAGTTTCCCCTTGAGGTGGTGATGTCCTAGATGAGTTAACCTTCTACTGGTATTCTTAGAGGTTATCTGGTGACATCCTTGGGGATTATCTGGCAACATCCTGCTTTTTCTTGTCATAAGATGGGTGCTTTGTTTGGTTTTTCATTCTTAGATCATTATCACTTGTCTTCCACCCTCCAGGGAGGAACATCGGTTCATCTTAAACCTTTTGTAGAGACTGGAACCGTAGGGAAAAACAAAATCATGAGACAATGTGGCGGTCAGCAATGGGGAGTAAATAATAGTGAGCCAGGCCTATGCAGCCTCTTCCACTCCTAATCTACTATTTATTTAATCCTTTCTAGGTTTTCATAGAAAGGTAGTTTACACATAACTGGATTTTCATTTCAAACAGCTAAAACAGAAAAAAGTAAGATAAAGATTGATATTTTTGAAATATCACAAGAAATCTGAAGGGATACTATTAGAAAATTCAGGAATACATTGCACTTGATAAAAACTGTTGATTTAAATAGAAGCCTAAAAGGCTTACAAAGTTTTATTCATGCATTTGTCAAAAGAACAAAAATGTTCTTTCAGATATCGGCTAATAGAGGTTGAGAGAAATCATTCTGACCCCTGGAACAGAGTTTCCCAACTTATGAGCCACAAGACCCTGAGTGCTTTTGTAAGAATTCCACAAAATCTAGTAAGGACAAGTACAAATGGAAAATAAATGGGTAAATCCCCCCGGTGAAAATAGAGGAAGGAACTCCCCCCGCCTCCTCCCTTACTTTCTCTAGATTTTACTTTAGATAACTTGTAACTGTAAATTCTTTGTCTTTCTAAAAAGTATGTAAATATAACTTGAGGTAATTCTATACTTTCCTGTTTTTTTCTGAAAGGATATTTGCATAAACTCAGGTGGCCCAGCCCTGTCTCCTGGCCAGAAGGATTAGAAAAATTAACAATTATCTTTAAAATATAAATGTAATGACTGTATCTCTTACCTACATTATGATTAAGATTTCTTTTTGTCTTTGCAGTCTCTTTAGTGGATTGCCTGTGATGCATCACATTCTGGTAATGCTTATTCAATAACAAAATTTTTGTTCTTTTCTATTTTTTGTAGAGAGGATTTCTGGGTTAAGAGTAGATTTCATGACTAATAACTTTTCCCCAACAGAAACTTAGATTGTCTATAGACGAATAAATGAAAACGTTATGCATATAAAGTGTGATATAAAGAAATATAAAGATATCTGCTTGGAAATTTTGGGAACAACTATTTAAAGATATAAAATATACATATTCTTCCCTTTCTCAGAATTTGATTAATTAAAAAAATTATTCCACTAAACTCTTTGAATTTCTATTTTGTACAAAGCACTGTACACAAAAAATACACTAACCCTAAACAATTTGGGTCTGCATGTTGTGACTTAAAATAGGCTCTCAAGGTTATTTGAATGCAGTTTTATTGGGATCTGATAGTATCTGCTTCTGCAGGAGGCAAATTAATTTACAGCCTATCTTGATTTACATAGCAATTCATTTTTCCTCAGTTAGGAGAAGTTGACAATTTACTACACTTTCTGACCTGCATTATCTTGGTTTAGGAGTCAATAGTGGCAACATGATACCTTGATGAGGAAAATCCTAGTATTCATTACTGAGGTAATGACAAAGTAATATGACAAACATTTACTTAACAGGTATAAATACATGCAAATCAACTTTTCTCTCATCCACTGGAATAATAAGAGATTCCTTCCATTCTGTGTGTTCCCAGAGCTTTATACCTGTTTATCTATACACTATATAAGGATTACTTTCTGATTACATAGGAGGTTTATTCATGTTAATTGGGTGATTACATTATATTTTTGGAATTACATTGTATTATTATAATTATGGCCTTGGTGATAGAAATGATGCCAAATTATTGCACGACAGAATTTTGCAAGACCAATGATCTATTTATTGGAAAACCTTTTTTTCAACAACATAAATGGCAACTATACATGTGGACCTCACCAGATGGAATACACAGGAATCAAATCAACTATATTTGTGGAAAGAGAAGATAGAGAAGCTCAATATCATCAATGAGAACAAAGCCAGGGGCTGACTGAGGAATTGACCATCAGTTGCTCGTATGCAAGTTTAAGTTGAAGCTGATGAAAATTTGAGCAAGTCCACAAGAGCCAAAATACAACCTTGAGTATATCCCACCTGAATTTAGAGATCATTTCAAGAATAGATTTGAGGCATTGTGAACTAATGACCAAAACCAGATGAGTTGTGGAATGACATCAAGGAGATCATACATGAAGAAAGCAATATGTCATTAAAAAGACAGGAAAGAAAGGAAAGACCAAAATGGATGTCAGAAGAGACTCTGAAACTTGCTTTTGAATGTTGAGTAGCTAAAGTGAAGGAAAGAAAGGATGAAGTAAAAGAGCTGAACAGAAGGTTTCAAAGGGCGGCTTGAGAAGGCAGTAAAGTATTACAATGAAATGTGCAAAGACCTGGAGATAGAAAACCGAAAGAGAGGAACACACTCAGCATTTCTCAAGCTGAAAGAACTGAAGAAAATTTCAAGCCTCGAATTGCAATGTTGAAGGATTCTATGGGCAAAATATTAAACAACGCAGGAAGCATCAAAAAAAGACGGAATGAATACACAGTCACTGTACCAAAAGTAATTTCAGGAGGTAGCATATGATCAAGAACCAATGGTTCTGAAAGCAGAAGTCCAAACTGCACTGAAGGCATTGGCAAAAACAAACCTCCAGGAATTGATGGAATACCAGTTGAGATGTTTCAACAAACGAATACAATACTGGAAGCGCTCACTCATCTATCCTAAGAAATTTGGAAGACAGCTACCTGGCCAACCGACTGGAACAGATCCAAATTTGTGCCCATTCCAAAGAAAGGTGATCCGACATGACGCAGAAATGACTGAACAATATTATTAATATCACACACAAGTAAAATTTTGCTGAAGATAATTCAAAAGCGGTTGCAGCAGTCCATCCACAGGGAACTGCCAGAAAGTCAAAACAGATTCAGAAGAGGACAAGGGATATCATTGCTGATGTCAGATGGATCTTGGCTGAAAGCAGAGAATACCAGAAAGAGGTTTACCTGTGTTTTATTGACTATGCAAAGGCATTTCACTGTGTGGATCATAACAAATTATGGATAGTATCATGAAGAATGGGAATTCCAGAACACTTAACTGTGCTCATGCAGAACCTGTACATAGACTAAGAGGCAGGCATTCAAACAGAGCAAGGGGTTACTGCATGCTGTAAAATTGGGAAAAATGTGCAGCAGGGTTGCTTCCTTTCACCATACTTATTCAATCTGTATGCTAACTGAAAGTGAAGAGGACTTGAAGCGCTTACTGATGAAGATCAAAGACCACAGCCATCAGTATGGATTACACCTCAAGGTAAAGAAAACAAAACTCCTCACACTGGGACCAATTAGCAACTTCATGATAAATGGAGAAAATATTGAAGTTGCCTGCTAATTGAAAGGTTGGCAGTTCATACCCACCCGCTACTCCAAGGGAGAAAGATGTGGCCGTCTGCTTCTGTAAAGACTATTGCTTTTAGGTGCCGTCTAGTTGGTTCCTAATGATCCTATGTACAACAGAAGGAAACACTGCCTGGTCCGTCACCATCCTCACAATCGTTGCTATGTTTGAGCTCATTGTTGTAGCCACTGTATCAATCCAACTCATTGAGGGTCTTACTCTTTTTCACTGACCCTCTACCAAGCATGATGTCTGTAAAGATTACAGCCTTGGAAACCCTGTGAGGCAGTTCTACTCTGTCCTACAGGGTCTCTATGAGTCAGAATCAACTTGGTGGCAACCGGCTTTTTTATTTTTTTGGTTACATTTAATTGATAATTTAACATTATAATATGAATTCCTTTCTTAGCATCATATCTAAACAGCTCCTAATAAAGTTGTCAATGACTTCCTAACTCTCCCTTTCTTTTTCTCTCCCCTATTGTTTTAGTTTTCACTGTCCAAGAAATTTGTCTGGCATTTTATACCTGACTTGGGCTACTCTTTCTTATCCTGTTCCTTAGATATTTTTATTCTAAAGGGTTCTGCATTCAGGTGGTGTCTTTATTTTTATTTTATTTTTTACTCTAGCAGTGTTTCTTAACTCTAACTTTAGATTACAGTTACCTGGGGAGCATTACAAAACAGGAATGCATGGCCTCACCTCCAGAGATGTTTCAGTTTTTCTGGGTGGATTCCACAGGTTGGTATTTTTTAAAAACGTCCCTAGCTAATTTTAAAGTGTAGCCAGATTTGAGAACTACTGCTATTTGCATTCTCCTGGAGTGATCTCATCCACTCCTAAAGCTTCAACTACCTGCTCCAAGGGAAGATTTATAAATATGTATCAGCATGTCTAACTTCTTTCCTGAGCCACAGGCTTGTGACAGATAATTGCTCAGCTTGGATTATTTCCTTCCTTCACTCACTGAACTTTTTTTGAGTGCTACCATGTGCTAGGCACTCTGCTAGACATGGGGATTCAGAAATGAGCTAGATATAGTTCCTGCCTTCAGGGAATTTGAAGATCATGTGGAACAGAGACAAGTAAACAAACAACTAAATATTGTGTTGTTATAGACAAGAGAGGTTAAGAATAGGAGCACACAGGATGTACACATAACCCAGATTAGAACAGAAGTTTGGGATTGCCAGACATTGTGTTCTGAATTTGTACTAAAGTATGTCTTAAAAAATGGAGATATATTCTTCAGGTATACAAGATACAGGAAAGTGGGGAGAGAGAGTATTATTCGCAGGAATAAGGAAAAGGAAAACTAGGACATATTCAGGGCATTACACATATGGACACAATTCTCCTCATTAATGTTTTCCCCATAATACTTCTCTTTATTTTTATATCTGAAATTTATAGAGCCATATATCTATGGGTTAAAGAGTTTTGGTCAATGTTTACACAGGGAAAATTTACATTTACGCCATTAAACACAAAACAGTATGTGGAAAATCTCCATTTACATTCCAAAACACAATTGGGAGCATGTCAAATTAATGAGTAGATATTTTGAAAAGCACAGTGAATACCACTAATGAGGATGTGCATTTCCAATCGTACTGGTTCTACAAAAGGCATTGTAATGCCATACCCCTTGATAGTCCTTCTCTGACACTGTACACTGTTGGTGTTTTGAATGTGTTTCAACTATTTCTGTTATATGTAGCTTTTAATTTTGCCTACAGTTATATAATGAGTAACTAAAATTTAAAAAAATTGAAATAAAATTAATAGAGAAGGTAGCAAGAAGCATGATAAAAGTGATTCAAATAGAAGCACTGTAGCATCATACAAAGAAAATTATTAACAGGAATTTAACCAAAGCTCCATTTTAAAATTCTTTCATACTAGAGTATCAACCAACTATCCTGAAGACTTACCAGGACTTCTTGTCACAGAGTCCTTTCTGATGCACCAAAATAAATGAAGCCCTAGTGGCGCAGTGGTTAAGAGCTCAGGCTGCTAACCAAAATGTCAGCAGTTCGAATCTACCAGCAGCTCCTTGGAAACCCTAAGGGGCAGTTCTATTCTGTTCTATAGGGTCACTAAGAGTCAGAATCGACTCGATGGCAATGGGTTATCAGTTCCTCTGAGTCTGATAATTGGCCCAAAATTGCCCCTTCATCACCCATCTCTTCAGTACCATAACCTTTAACAATCTTTAAACTCGTTGCTTCGAGCCTACTTCTTTCCTTCCTTCTCAACTTTCTTAAACCCTCAATTCTCCTTTGCACTTGGTGAGTGAAAGTTCTTTTCATGGAATTGCCTTGCTTTTTTATTGTACGCCGTTCACCTTCTTCTAACAAATTTATTTGTGTGTGTGTTAACCTTGCTGTATTGTAAATGTTAACATTTATGACATTGCACGCAAACACCTCATATTACTGCATAAAAAGCAACTGCTTGTTAACAAACATATTGATTAATGATGAGATGGGTATTTTAAACATCATGAATTCCATCACTATTCCTTGTTATAAATATCAGCTTTTTAATGTATGTTAATTAGGTTTTCTGAAAATTAGTTAAGAGTTTTGGCTTGATATGTAGCACTTGGTAATTGTTTTCCATTTGCAAATGAGCTCCCAGTTGGCATTTTCATACAGCATGTAATTTTGGGGTAATCTAAATGTTTGAGTAATTTCACAAAAGCAAAGGAAACGAACATGGAGAAAAGGTGATGGATTTCAGAAATGTTAAGGAGAAAGAATCAAGTGCACAAGAGCTAACAAAGGTCAGTAAAACTCAAACCAAACCCACTGCCACTGAGTCTGTTCCAACTCATAGTGACCCTATAGAACAGAGTAGAGCTGCCCCACAGGGTTTCCAAGGAACAATTGTTGGATTCGAACTGCCAATCTTTTGGTTAACAGCCGAGCTCTTAACCACTGTGCCACCAGGGCTCCCACAAAGGTCAGTAGTGAACATAAAATATTACTGTCCCAAACTGGGACAATTTTGAAAGTGAAAGGAGTCACTATTGCTATTTACACTGGGTAAACAAGCATAGGAATTCCTAGGTGGTGCAAACAGTTAATGAGCTGGGCTGCTGACTAAAAGGTTGGGGGATCAGTCCACCCAGTGGTGTCTGGGAAGAAAGGCTTGGTGATCTACTTAGAAAAAAATCCATTAGTAAAAACCCCATAGAGTGAAGTTCTACTCTGAGGCACATGGAGTTGCCAAGAGTGAATAAACTTAACACCAACTGTTTTTTTTTGGTTTTATCCTCTATCCTGAACTCAGTGTAGTCAGAGCAACAGAAATGAAGACTGGGGTGCAGACAGAGAGACAACCAAAGAAGCACTGCAGTTCCGGTGTGAGGGGTTTCATGAATTGAATTGTGTCCCCAAAAAATATGTGCATCTATTTGGCTAGACTGTGATTTACAGTATTTATGATTGTCCACCATTTTGTCATCTGATATGATTTTCCTGTGTGTTATATATCCTGTCTCTGTGATGTTAATGAGATGGGATTAGTGACAGTTATGTTAATGAGGTGGGACTCAATCTACAAGATTAGATTATGTCTTAAAACAATCTGTTTTGAGATATAAAAAAGAGAAGCGAGCAGAGAGACATGGGGACTTCATATCACCAAAAAAGCAGCACTGGGAGCAGAGGGTGTCTTTGGGCCCGGGATCCCTGAGCTGAGACACTCGCAGACCAGGGGAAGATTGATGATGAGGACCTCTCCCCAAAGCTGACAGAGAGAGAAAGCATTCCCTTGGAGACAATGCCCTGAATTTGGACTTCTAGGCTAGACTGTGAGAGAATAAACTTCTGTTCGTTAAAGACATCCAAAGGTGGTATTTCTGTTACAGCAGTACTAGATAACTAAGACAAGGGGCATGGAAAATTCCTTGTTTTTGTTTTAGTTTTTTAATTTCTTTTCTTCTTTTCTCCATTCTCTAGCACGTCAGTCCCCAAGCCATCCTGTAGTGGTAGCTATAACTGCCTCATCAGGAGCCTGAGAAGCCAAAACTCTAAAGTAAGGGAACCTTCCTCTATCATTGGAGCTGTGGTCTCAAGAGGGTGTTGGTGTTTCTCTTCTCTGCTCTCACACTGCTTGCTCTACATGAGAATGAACTCATGGAAATGCGCAGCAGAATCAGGTAACAAAACCTGTATCTTTCTGACTAGAACACAGAAAAGTGGAGCCCCAGAGAAACAGCATGGGCGAGACTGTGGAGCTGAAGTTGCTTGGGGAAAGCAGATCCCATAAAGTTGTTAAAGAAGTCCTAGGATCACTCTCAGCGGTATATGTATGGATGACCTGATCCTAATTAGTATATCAAAGACTTTGAGAACTAGACTAACAGATTATAACCCAGGTCCCAGACTGGCCAAATAGCCCTGCAAAGACTTTGAAGACTGATCTGATATTGGAACCATAGTCCACAGAAATCCAATTAAAAATTGTAGCATGAAGAAGACATTTTATTTTGAGAAGAAAGAGAAATTCTTTATTTTGAGAAGAAAGAGAAATTCTAGTTAGAAAATGAAATGAGTACCCAATTCTGTCAAACACCAGATTGAAGACAAGCCTGGGATGATCACACAATCAATTTGTTCAAGTGATTAACTGGATTAATTGCCTTCTTTTTGGACACAGAAGAGATTTATACTAATATCCACTATCAAACATGAGCCAGCAATTGTAGCTGTTAGAAATATGTTTAAGTAGGAACATGAGAAAAAACAAAACAAAATATCCTATCAGATATGTTCAATTTTTTTCTAGATGTTTGGAGTACTATTTTATAAAATACATTTAATAATTGAAACTTTAAAACCAATGAGTTAAAAAAAGTTATAGGCCAGACTAACTGTAATATACACTTAATCCTAGAAGTGAGGTGTGTTTGTATAGAAAGTGTGCTTTAAAATTTTTACTACATAAGTAATTTTAAAAACATTAATCTTTGTGAGTTATATTTTGTTTTTTAAATGCTAGCAAATGGTTACTAATTAATAGTGGCCGGTTTTTTTTTTTTTAATAGGAAAATACTATTAGACCAAACACTAGGTATTGATTGATGAACTGAATGATTTTCCAAGGAAAATCATTTATTTATTCATGAATTATAAAGCACACAAATTATTTCTGGCACACTAGAATAGAACTTAATTTTGAACTTCAGGTAGAGACTAATAATTTTCCCTCATGAATCTAATTATAAGTGTCATTTCAAAAACTATTTTTACTTCTGCTTGGGCTTAGTGACATTTTTAATTTCTAATAATTGGAGTATATTTAAAGATTAAAAGGTAAACAAGATATAAGTTTAACTTTTCTCCTTTTATAAGTTAAGGATACATTTCCTGATCCCTTTTCTCACATTCACCAAAGGGAAAGAAGGAGGACAATATAATGGAAAATGGGTGAGAAATCATTGTTTTGCTTATCCTTTTAAAATGTTATTTTCCTTATCTCTTTTGTTATAATAAATTACATTATTTTAAAATACAACATATATTTAGTATACACAAATGTATATTTATGTTTTAAGACATGATAATATACAGGCAGTCCCCAGGTTATGAATGTCCAACTTACGTACAACCCGCAGTTACAGACCAACCCTCATAAAGTCTATTATATTAAAAATTTGAGGTACATAGAATGATTTGTAATAACAAATAGGTGCTACTTCGTGACATGCATCACAACATTATTATTACTGTATTATTAAGTTAAAGATGTTTTAATGTCTCTGAAAGTGTTTCTTTGATGTTTTTTATAAATATAAAAGTACACTGTATACTAAGACCAACATTTGACTGACATCAGGTATGAACTGTACCTAAGTGCTTTGACATACGTACAAATTCAACTTAAAAACAGATTTAGGAGCCGAACGTGTTCATAATCGGGGACTGCCTGTAACGAGTACCAATTAACCTACCCTCTAACACAAGAGCTACATTACCAAAAAATAAAAAAATAAAAAGAAACCCGTTGCCATGGAGTCGATTCTGACTCATAAAGATCCTATAAGACAGAGTAGAATTTCCCCATAGGGTTCCCAAGGGGCAGCTGGTGGATTCGAACTGCCAACCTTCTGGTTAGCAGCCATAGCTCTTAACCACTTCACCATCAGGGCCCCAAGAACATTACAGAATACTTGAATCTATCCATTTTTTGCTCTCCTATCTCATCCCCTTGCCTACTCCTCAGAGGTAATCAGTCTTCAGGAATTTTTTGTTAATCCTTTCTTTCTTTTTTTTTAATTTCTTTTTATTGTACTTTAGATGAAGGTTTACAGAACAAATAGTTTCTCATTAAACAGTCAGTACACACTTTGTTTTATGACATTGGCTAACAGCCCCACAACATGTCAACACTCTCCCTTCTCGACCTTGAGGACCTTTTTTTTTGGTGAAAATATACGTAGCCAAAGTTACACCATTTTGAAAGTTTCTACAAATACAATTCAGTGACATTGATTACATTCTTCCAGTTGTGCTGCTATTATCACCATCCTCTTCCAAATTATTCCATCACCATTACCTTCAACTCACTGTCCCCTAGGCTTCCCATCAAACCTTTTGAATTGCTATTGTCAATTTGATCTCACATAAATAATTCTTTTTTTTTTGTACCTTAGATGAAGGTTTG
>NW_004444080.1:6027692-6056400 GCF_000243295.1 Trichechus manatus latirostris
CAGTAAATCTGGTCTTTTTTTTTTTGTGAGTTAGAATTCTGTTCTACATCCTTTTCCAGCTCTGTCCAGGACCCTCTATTGTGATCCCGGTCAGAGCAGTCAGTGGTGGTAGCCGGGCACCATCTAGCTGTACTTGACTCAGTCTGGTGGAGGCCATGGTAGCTGTGGTCCACTAGTCTTTTGGACTAATCTTTTCCTTGTATCTTGTTCTCTTCATTCTCCCTTGCTCCCAAAGGGGCAAGACCAGTGGAGTATCTTAGATGGCTACTCACAGGCTTTTAAGACCCCAGACGTGACTCACCAAGGTAGACTGTAGAACATTGTCTTTATAAACTGTGTTATGCCAATTGAGCTAGATGTTGCCCGAGACCATGGTCTCTACAGCCCTCCGCCCAGCAATTCAGTCCCTCAGGGAGTTTGGAAGTGTCTATGGAGCTTCCATGACCTCCCCTTGTACAAGTTGTACTGGCTTCCCCAGTAATGTGTACTGTCTTACCCTTCACCAAAGTTACCACTTATCTATTTAGTTCCCCCCAACCCCCATTCTCATAACCAACAAAGATTGTTTCTTTTTGTGTGTAAACTTTTACTTGAGTTTTACAGTAGAGATCTCATACAATATTTGTCCTTTTGTGATTGAATTATTTCACTCAGCATAATGTCTTCATTTTCATCCATGTTATGAGATTATTCACAGATTCATCATTGTTCTTCATCTTTATATAATACTCCATTGTGTGTATGTATCATAGTTTGTTTATTCATTCATCTGTTGATGGGCATTGTCATGGATTGAATTGTGTCCCCCCAAAAATGTGTTTAGCAACTTGGCTGGGTCATGATTCCCAGTGTTGTATGATTGTGTTATCTGATGTGATTTCCTTATGTGTTGTGAACTCTACCACTATGATGAGATTATATGTGATCTCCTCATGTGTTGTGAATTCTATCACTGTGATGAGGTTATACTGATGACGTTGACAAGATTAGTGTCTTGATGCAATCTCTTTTGAGGTATAGAAGAAACAGGCGAGCAGGGATACATGGGAACCTCATACCACCAAGAAAGCAGTGCTGGAAGCAGAGAGTGTCCTTTGGACCTGAGGTTCCTGGGCAGAGAAGCTCCCAGACCAAAGAAAGACTGATGAGATGGACTTTCCTCCAGAGCTGATGGAGAAAGTGTTCCCTTGGAGCTGATGCCCCGAATTTGGACTTGTAGCCAACTAGACGGTGAGAGAATAAACTTCTCTTTGCTAAATCCATCCACTCTTGGTATTTCTGTTAGAGCAGCACCAGAAGACTGAGACAGGCATCTAGGTTGTTTCCATCTTTTTGCTATTGTGAACATTGCTTCATTGAATATGGGTGTGCATATGTCTATTAGTGTGAATGCTCTTATTTCTCTAGGAGATATTCCTAGGAGTGAGATTGCATTTTGTAGTGCTTTTTTTTTTTTTTTTTTTGTGGTGCTGACGTTTCTTTGTTTCTCTTACTCTCCTGTGCTGAGTTCCTTTTGTTTGTGGATTTTTTTTTTCATTTCTTTTGTTTTTGTAGGTTTTGTTTTTACTGAGACTTTTTGTTTTTCTTCTTTATTTTGTTGAGTAGGTTTGTTAACTTTCCTTGTGGTTAGCTTGAAATTCACCCTTATCTTCCTAGATTTGAACCAGTCTGTTATTACTTGGTATCACTTGACTTCCTCTCTATTAGAACATTCTATACCTACACTATTTATTCCCTCTTTTATTGTTCTGATGTTGTTGTCATTTACAGATTAACCTCTCTGGTTCCCTGTCATAATTTTTTTGGTTTTGCATAGTCCTTAAGAGTTCATCTCCTAGGTTGGTATCTGGCTAGTACAATCCTGTGTCCTATATTCTGCCTGTGGTCTGATATTGTTCATTTTCATATCAAAGGACTTCCTTTAGTAAGTCTTGTAAGTTTGGTTTGGTTTTTACATATTCCCTTAATTTCCATTTATCTGGAAATGACCTAATTTCACCATCATATTTGAATGAGAGTTTTGCAGGATATATTATTCTTGTCTGGCAATTTTTTTCTTTCAAGTTTTTATATATGTCATCCCATTGCCTTCTTGCCTGAATGGTTTCTGCCAAATAATCCGAGCTTAGTTTTATTGTTTCTCCTCTGTATGTGACTTTTTTTTTTTTTTTTCGAGCTGCTCTCAGGATTCTTTGTTTTTCTTTGGTTTTAGCGAGTGTGATTATGATATGCCTTGGTGATTTTCTTTTGGGGTCTATCCTATAGAGGGTTCATTGAGATTCTTGGATGGTCAGCTTTTCATCTTTCATGATATTGGGGAAGTTTTCTGTCAGCAATTCTTCAATGATCTTCTCTGTGTTTTCTGTTTTCTCCCTGTTCTGGAACTCTGATCACTCGCAGATTTTTGCTTTTGAGTGTATCCCATGTAATTCTCAGGTTTTCTTCATTTTTCTTCTTTCTTTTTTCTGATTTTTCCTCAAACAGGGTTGTATCCAAGTGTTTGTCTTCAATTTCACTGATCCTATCTCCCGTCATTTGAAACCTGCTCCTCAGCCCTTCTATCACACTGTCCATTTCTGAAATCTTGTTGTTTATCTTTTGGATTTCTAATTGTTGTTTTTGTATGATTTCTAGTTGTGAATTTATTTTGGCGTTTTGTTCCTGTATTATTTTCCTGAATTCTTCCTTTTTTTTTGTCTGTATTTTCCATGAATTTTTCTATTTTTTCCTCATTTTTGTCTGTTTTTTGCTTCAACTCTTGGATAATTCTGAATATTGGAGATTTGAATTCCCTATCAGGTAGATCTAGTGCTTTGTCTTCTACTAAAAAGTCATCTGGTGTTTTATTTTGGATGCCTACTGGTATCATCCTGTCCTGTTTTTGTAAATGTTTTGATATTTTCTGCTGTCTTCAGGGCATTCAGTGGTTATTTTGCTCATTATTGATTGTAGATTTGTTTGTTTCATCCTGTCTTTTTGTTTTATTTGGTTATGACTGAGCAGGCTGGCTGTGCATTTTTTCTTGTTTGCTCATCTGTGGGTGTGATACTTTTCATTTCTTTCTCCAATGGGCAAGGTCAGTCACTCAAGTATGGTACAGCAGGGCAGGCCAAGCTGAAGGAGAGTTTCTGGGATAGGTTTTTTGTGGCATGTAGCAGGGCTGACAGTGCAGACCAGGAATCAGTGCAGGGCAGATTCCAGTAAGCCGTGCCTGTGCTGCTTGGGAGTGTGATATTGAGCATATGGTGCAGGTAGGTAGGAAGGAGGGGGTAGATTGTGGTGTGTGGAGCTAAGATGGGTATGGGAAAGATGAGAGAGAAGAGAGAGGAACAGGAGCCAAAAACATACATACAAACAAAAAAGAGTGCAAAGGGAGCTTGCTCTTAGAGTGGAGAGATGAGAGACTGAGAAATGGGGGAAAACAAAAATGAAAAAAGAAAAAGGGTAAAAGAAAAAATGAGTAAATTGAGAAACTGGAAATGAAGAAAGACAAAAAGGGAATAAGAGAGAGAAGAAAACTAAACAAATAAATGAAAAAAAAAACAAAAACAAACAAACAAAAAATACAGGAAAAAAGAAATGCCCCCAGGGACGTCACTGTGCATTGGTGCAGAATAAGGGACTAGCTTGCAAGCTGCGTGGTACTGCCTGGCTAGACGGGGCTCCCAAGCTGAGAAAAGAAAAGGAAAACAAACAAATCGAAACAGAACAAATCAGAGCAACAAATAAACAAAAAAGCCCCGGGGGTCCCACCAGCATGGTGGCAGGGGCTGGGAAGCAGTTTCACAGTCTAGCAGTGTTTTGCAGCCTTTCAGGAAGAAGCAAAGATGGCGCATGGAGCCAGGTATTTGAGAGAAAGGAGGGGGAGGTGGTGAGAGGTAAGGAAAAAATCTAAAGAAGCGGAGAAAATCAACACCAGCAGCCAACAACTGGCAATCAGGGAGCTGGCCAGTGCAGGCAAGTGGAATCCAAGTGGCACTGGGGGGAAGCTCATGCTTCCTGGCCAAGAGACTGTGGCTGCAGGAAGCAGAGGAGGCTAAGTGGGGATGAAGAAGGGTGGGGGTGGGAAAGCCTATATCGTGGGTTACCGGTTGTTCTGTCCTCTGCTGGAAGTTCCATGAAGCTGTTTTCTCATACCTCCATTTGCTGATCTCCGATAGGAGTCCAACATGGCAGATTCATGCTGCGATAGCTGATAGCGGACCTCTGCATATATCTCTCCTTGCACTCTGTTCTCGGTCAGTTTCTTATTCCATTCGGTGCTTGGCTGAGTTCTTTATCTCTTCATTTGATGCTTAGGGTTTCAGGATTGACACGTGACTCTGTTTGACTTAGTTTTTCTGATCTTTTCTGTGGCGGGATCGTGTAGTGCTTCTGACTATAGCGCCATGTTGCCCAGAAGTCCCTTATCATTTCTTTTCTATAGAAAAATGATTTTTATCTCCTGTATATGGCTAATAATACATTGCTTCATTTTGCATGTTTAAAGGCTTACGAAAATGGTAGCATAATGATATTATAGTGTGTAGATTTGGAGGAGTTCTTTCTCATTTAGTTTTTTTTTAATACCCATGAAGTTGTATATAGTTGTTGATCTTTTATTTTCAATGGTGTGTAAAATTCCATTGTGTAGATAAATCATAATCAATTCTTCTATTGACGAGCATTTAAGCACTCTTTTTCTTTCTGTCTCTGTAGTATTATCTATGTTGCTAAGAACATTCATATATAATCCAGGAAAATTGCTGGGGTATAGAATATACAAATGTTCGATTTTACAAGCTAATGCCAAATTGCTTTCCAAAGTGGTCATATCCCACAAACAATACATAACAATACATCGGACAGTGTCATGGATTGAATTGACAGAATTTGGTACTGAGAGTGGGGTGCTGCTCTAACAGATACCTAAAATGTGGAATCAGTTTTGAAACTGTGAATGGATAGAGGTGTGGCAGCAGCAGAGGACCAGCAGTGTCAGAGAACCTGCAGCAGCACAGAAGGGGCAGTGACAGAGAACCAGCAGTAGCAGAACCAGGAGACCAGTGCGAGATGGCGCTGGAGCCGACCCACGGAGTGAGAGAGCTGAGTGCCTGTGTGCAGGAGGCTTCCTGGCGGAGTGGGGTGCCTCCAGGCACTTAATCAGTGGAGCTACTGAGCGTTGGAACAATTGCCCCAGCAGGGCAGATGCGGGCTTGAGACCCAAGGGCAAGAGGCCACAGAAAGTGGAAGCTGAAGAGACAAGGAACACAAGAAGCAGAGCTGTCTCAGTCTCAAAAGTTATGGCCAAGACCTCTGGGGTTTCAAAGGGTAGAGCCATGGCCCCTGGTGTTTCTAAGGGTGGAGTTGTCACTCCGATGGACTAGTAGAATTGTGCACCTGAAGCCGAGGGAGCAGAGTTGTCATCCCAGTGGGCCTGGAAAGCGGAGCTGAAGCCCAGGGCCAAGGGGCCTCCACTCAGAATCCAGATACTATGGCCAATAACTAGAGTCTGGAGGGCAGGGCTATTGTGTAAATTGTCTCAGAGAACAGAGGATTATTTTCAAGCCTTGAGGGCTAATGTAATGTGTTCTGCTAACTTGCTTGGTGCCTGTTATTCCTTCTTTCCCTGAAATTTCTCCCATTTGTAATGGAAATGTCTAGCTTGTGCTTGTTCTGCCATTGTACCTCTGGAAGCAGAAAACTTGTATTCTAGATTTCACAGATGAAGAGGAATTTTTGGATTTTGGACTTGGAGTTAAGATTTTGCTGTGATATAATGAGATGAATATGTTTGGCATGTTGCAAGGATGTGATTTTGGGGTGCCAAAGGGTGGAATGTCATAGATTGAATTGTGTCCCCCAAAAAATGTGTGTAGCAACTTGGCTAGGTCACGATTCCTAGTATTGTATGACTGTGTTATCTGATGTGATTTCCTTATGTGTTGTAAACTCTACCACTATGATGAGATTATATGTGATCTCCTAATGTGTTGTAAATTCTATCACTGTGATGAGGTTATACTGATGAGGTTGACATGATCAGTGTCTTAATACAATCTCTTTTGAGATATAAAGGAGAGAAGCAAGCAGAGACACATGGGAACATCATACCACCAAGAAAGCAGTGCTAGGAGCAGAGCGCACCCTTTGGACCTGAGGCTCCTGTGCAGAGAAGTTCCCAGACCAAAGGAAGACTGATGACATGGACTTTCCTCCAGAGCTGATGGAGAAAGCATTCCCCTGGAGCTGATGCCCTGAATTAGGACTTGTAGCCTACTGGACTGTGAGAGAATAAATTTCTCTTTGTTAAAACCATCCACTTGAGGTATTTCTGTTGGAGGAGCACTAGATGACTAAGACAGACAGCTTTAAAATTTGTTAGGGTCAAACTTCTTAATTTTTAACTATCAGGTGTGTATAAAATGGTATCTCATTGTGGTCTCAATCTGAATTTCTCTTATTACAAATGAGGTTAAGAATATTTTCATGCATGTTTTCTCTTCTGTGAAATGCTTTTTTTATTCTTTTGCTTATTTTTGGAAGAAATTTATTCTATACTTTTTGATTTACAGTTCTTGTCTGCCAGTTTGTGGCTTGTCTTTTCACTTTTGAGTCGGTTCCAACTCATAGTGACCTTATGTACAACAGAAGAAACACTGCGCAGTCCTGCGCCATCCCCAAGATTGTTGCTGAGCTTGAGCCCATTGTGGCAGCTGTGTGTCAATCTATCTTGTTGAGAGTCTTCCTCTTTTCACTGACCCTTCACTTTATATCAAGCTTGATGGCCTCAAGGGACTGGACCCTCCTGATAATATGTTCAAAGTATGTAGGATGAAGTCTTGTCATCCTTGCTTCTAAGGAGCTTTCTGGCTGTACTTCTTCCAAGACAGATTTGTTCATTCTTCTGACAGTCCGTGGTATATTCAATATTCTTAGCCAACACCACAACTCAAAGGTGTCCATTCTTATTTGGTCTTCCTTATTCATTGTCCAGCTTTCTCATGCATATGAGGTGATTGAAAACACCATGGCTTGGGTCAGGCGCACCTTAGTCCTCAAAGTGACATCTTTGCTTTTTCACACTTTAAAGAGGTCTTTTGCAGCAGATTCGCCCAATGAAATGAGTCGCTTTATTTCTTGACTGCTGCAACATATATATATGTATACACACACACACACACACACACACACACACACACACACACACACACATATATATGGCTCTGTTTGACAAAGGCATATGGTTTCCACTTTTTGTGTCTTATTAAAATAATTACTAACTTGTGGTCTAAAATGAGGTCTTCCACATAGTCTTCTAAAATGTTGTTTTTCACATTTGAGTTTTCAATTCACCTGAGATTGATGTTTTCACAGTGTGAAAATAATATCCAATTTTATTTTCTGCTCATATGAATAACAGGAGAAGCAGAACTTATTGAAGAGTCCTTTTTTTTCACCAGTTATCTTTAATATAACTTCTAATTTATGCCTCAGCTCCCGTTGTGTGAGTCAGTTTTGGGGTTTCGTATTTCAAATTATACTTTAGGTTGCTATCATTGTACCAATTCCTCACGCTCTTAATTAGTATAATATTCTAGTAAATATTGCAAGTCCCGTAACTTATCCCTCTTTAGAAGTCTCTTTACTCTTCTTGATCTGTATACATTTAAGAATTAACTTGCTATATTACACCAAAAAAAATAAATAAATGGAAGGAAAGGAGGAAAGACAGAAAGACAGACTGAGACAAATAAAGAAAGACAGAAGGAAAGAAACTGGAAGAAAAGGAAAAGATAAAAGAAAAGAAACCTCTGTAAGGATTTTTTTTTTTACTTTTTTTTATTGTTGTAGTTTAAATGAAGTTTACATTTCAAGTTAGTCTCCCATACAAAAATTTATACATACATTGTTATGTGACCCTGATTGCTCTCCCCATATTGTGACAGCACACTGCTCCTTTCCACCCGATTCCCCATGTCCACTCAACCAGCCCCTAACCCTCTCTGCCTTTCCATCTCACCTCCAGACAGAAGCTGCCCATTTAGTCTCTTGTGTCTACTTGAGGTAAGAGACACACTCCTCACAAGCATCTATTTATGTCCCACAGTCCAGTCCAATCCCTGTCTGAAGAGTTGGTCTCGGAAATTGTTTTAGTTCTGGGCTGATAGAGAGTCCACTTACCATGCTTTCCGGGGTTCCTCCAATCTCAGTCAGACCATTAAGTCTAGTCTTTTTTACTAGAATTTGAGTTCTGCATCCTTCTTTTCTCCTACTCCGTCAGGGACTCTCTGTTGTGTTCCCTGTCAGGGCGGTCATTGGTGGTAGCCAGGCACCAGCTAGTTCTTCTGGCCTCAGGCTGATGAAGTCTCTGGTTTATGTGTCCCTTTCTGTCTCTTGGGCTAATACGTTCCTTGTGTCTTTGGTGTTCTTCATTCTCTGTAAGGATTTTAATGAAAATTGTGTAGACTTTTTAAATCAGTTTAGGAATAACTAATATATTTACGAAGTCCCTGGGTGATGCAAACGATTAGTGTCCTCAGCAACTAACCAAAAAGTTGGAGGTTTGAGTCCACCCGTAGGCACCTTGGAAGAAGGTCCTGATGATCTACTTCCAAAAAATCAACCATTAAAAATCCTATGGAGCACAGTTCTACTCTGACACACATGGGGTTACCATGAGTTGGAATCCAATTGAGGAAACTCGTTTTAATATTTTTATAATATTGATTCTTCCACTTCGTGAATGCAAATCTTTATATTTAACAACGTATTTTAAAACCCCTCTCTTTAAAATTTTATATTTTTCTCCATGGTTGTCTTGCATATCCATTTTTGGATTTTTTTGCTAGGTACTTGTAACTCATTGCTATTGTAAATTTTTTTTTTTTTTCACTTATGATCTCTAAATGATTGCTTGTGTATAAAAATACAATTTAATTTGTATCCATTTTATATGTTAATCATAGACAACCATCTTGCAAAATTCTCTTATTCGTATTATTCATAAAAAACAGTCTTTAAACTTCTTTGGGTTTCTAGTTAGCTTGTCTTCTACCTTCTACAGTACATTTTCTTTCTTTTTTTAGATTATTATGGGAAAGTAGGGTGGTATTTTAGCATGGATTATCCATGTAATTTTCTTACATCTTTAGTCTGCATATTTGGAGAATCCGTTAGATTCATATTGATTGTGTTGGTTTCTAAATCTCATATAATTAACTTAATAGCTATTAAGATTTTTCAGAGTAATTGTTTGTGTTTATATTGTTCATTGGTACTATGTGTGATAAAGATGCTATAGGTCCCACGTATCTAGGATGAAAATTAAATGATATAAAGTTTAATGAAAATTGTAGAAAACTCAAGTTGGAGAAGTAATACCCACTTTGAAATTGAAATTATTTACACACTCAAGAAGAGATTAGATGCAGAGAAAAAAATTCTCAGGAATAACTCACATAATAATTTGATTTAAAAACTTTATATTGGTAACATCAACATGCCAATCAAAAAGTTTTCTCAACAGCAGTCATTCTCAGTTGTAATCTAATACTTTGTGTGCTAAAAAAGTTTACAGAACTCTATAAACCTTTCCATTAATTTTATACTTAATTATTTAAACATAATTTTCTAGAGGTTTAAGATTTTAAATTAAAAACTTATATAATTATTAATATTTTATATGTACTAATAAGGGTGAAATATGTTATTTAATTGATGAGCAAAATGCCAGTGATTTCTCATTAGGTCATATAGGAAATCCACATTTATAAGGAATCCACATTTTGATTATGTTCTTACTGTATTCTATGTGCTTTCTTATTTTTTGATAAAATTTTGGAATAATTTCAAACATAGAAAAATTACAAATAGAGTGCAAATAATATTTTTTCTTAAAATTTGAAAATATGTGGCAATCCTGATGCTCTATCACCATGAATATGTTGCAGATAAATTCTAAAAACAATATTATTCTCTTATATAACCACCTAAAGCTGGAAATTAACACTAAATCATTGCTACATATTATCTTCAGACCCCACTCAAGTTTTGCCAAGTGTCACAATAATGTTTTTTAGAGCAAAAGGATACTGTTCAAAATAATGCATTATATTTAGTTGTCTGGTCTTCATAGTCTCCTTCAGTCATAAATGGTTCTTCAGTCTTTCTTTGACTTCCATGACTTCAAAATTTGAAGATGACAGATCAGTTATCTTGTGGCATGACCCTCCATTTGGGTTTGTCTGATATTTCCTTTTAAGTAGATTTATATTATGCTTTTTCGGCAAGAACATTAGACAAATGCTTGTGTTCTTCTCATGGAATTCTATCAGTTATGCTCAGCTTCAGATTATCTCATTACTATGATGTTCACTTTGATTCCATTATTAAAGCCATGTCTTGCAGCTTTTTATTTGTGAAGATATTCTTTCTCCTTTTGTGAGTATTCATTACTTTGTGGGGAGGTACACTGAAGTGACTCATTACTCATCAGACTTTCAGTTTTATTCATTTATTTCAGAATAGATGCCTGGAGTATCTTTTTATTCAGTGGATGATAATCTATTTATTATCAGTTTCATTTTGATGCTGACATTATCTCAGAGTGGGCCACTGAGAACCTCTTCAAGCTGGCTTCTCTGTCATTTTGCCATATTCTCATTCTTATTTAAGCACTTCCTTGCTTTCTGGCACAATGAATGTACCTGGCTCATTTTGTAATTTTCCTGTTCCACACCTGGATTCAACCATTTCTTCAAGGAACCTTCATTCTTTTTAGTGGATGATCTTCTTAGAAACAAAGATGTAGGTATTATGAGTGTTCACTGTTACTGGAGTTTCGTTGCACCCTGGCCCTCTAAGTGGAGAAAGTTATAGAATGAGTGTGGGTATGTGTGGGATCACACACACACACGTTTTTAGCTTTGTATTTATTTCTATATATATCTCTCTGTCTCCCTGTGTGTGTGTGTATTTATATGTAGGTACTTGGATACCTCAGAGATATTGTGGGTTCGGTTCCAGACCACTGCAATAAAGTAAATATCACAATAAAGTGAGTCCTACGAATTTTTTGGTTTCCCAGTACACGTAAAAGTTATGTTTACACTATACTGTAGTTTATTAAGTGTGCAATAGCTTTATGTCTAAAAATACAATGTACATAGCTTACTTAAAAATATTTTATTGCTAAAAAATGCTAACCATCATCTGAGCCTTCAGTGAGTCATATTTTTTTTTGCTAGTGGAGGGTCTTGCCTCAATGTTGGTGGCTGCTGACCAATCAGGGTGGTGGTTGTTGAGGGTTGGGGTGGCTTTGGCAATTTCTTAAAATAAGACAACAGTGAAGTTTGCCACATTGATTGAATCTTCCTTTCACAAAACATTTCTCTGTAGCATGCGATGCTGTTTGATAGCATTTTATAAACAGTAGAACTTCTTTCAAAGTTGGAGTCAATCCTCTCAAACCCTCCCACGGCTTTATCAAATAAGTTTATGTAATATTTTAAATTCTTTGTTGTTATTTCAAGGATTCGATTTCATCTTAAGAAATTACTTTCTTTACTCATCTATAAGAGGCAACTCCTCATCCATTAAAGTTTTATCATGAGATTGTAGCAGTTCAGTCACATCTTCAGGCTCCACTTCTAATTCTAGTTCTCTTGTGGTTTCTACCACATCTGCAGTTACTTCCTCCACTGAAGTCTTAAATGCCTCAAAGTCATCCATGAAGATTGAAATAAACTTTTTCCAAACTCCAGTTAATGTTGATATTTTGACCTCCTCCCATGAATCACAAATGTTGTTAATGGCATTTAGAATGGTGACTCGTCTCCAGAAAAATTTCTATTTACTTTGCCCAGATCCATCAGAGGAGTCACTATCTGTGGAAGCTATAGCCTTAAGAAATGTATTTCTTAAATAATAAGGCTTGAAAGTTGAAATTATTCCTTGATCAATGGGCTGCAGAATGAATGTTGTGGTAGCAGGCATGAAAACATTAATCTCCTTGTACATCTCCATCAGAGCTCTTGGGTGACCAGATGCCATTGTCAATGAGCCATAATATTTTGAAAGGAATCTTCTTTTTCTAAGAAGTAGGTCTCAACAGTGGGCATAAAATATTCAGTAAACCATGTTATAAATGAATGTACTGCCATCCAGGCTTTGTTGTTCCATTTATAGAGCACAGGCAGAGTAGATTTAGTATAATTCTGAAGGACCCTAAGATTTTTGGAATAGTAAATGAGCGTTGGCTTCGACATAAAGTTACCAGCTGCATTAGCCCCTAACAAGAGTCAGCCTGACGCTTTGAAGCCAGGCATTGACTTCTCCTCTCTAGCTGTGAAAGTCCTAGATAGCATCTTCTTCCAATATAAGATTATTTTGTCTACAATGAAAACCTGTTGCTTAGTGTAGCCACCTTCATCAATTAGCTAGGTCTTCTGGATAACTTGCTGTACCTTCTACATCAGTACTTGCTGCTTCACCTTGTACTTTCACGTTATGAAGATAGCTTCTTTCCTTAAACCTCATGAAACTTCTGCTAGCTTCAGGCTTTTCTTCTGTAGCTTCCTCACCTCTCTCAGCCTTCTTAGAATTGAACAGAGTTAGGACCTTGCTCTGGATTAGGCTTTGGCTTAAGGGAATGTTTTGGCTGGTTTGATCTCCTCTCCAGACCACTAAAACTTTCTCCATGTCAGCAATAGGCTGTTTCACTTTCTTATCATTCATGTGTTCACTGGAGTAGCGCTTTTAATTTCCTTAAGAACTTTTCCTTCGAATTTACAACTTGGCTAACTGTTCGATGCAAGAGGCCTAGCTTTCGGCCTATCTCAGCTTTCGCTATACCTTCCACACTAAGCTTAATCATTTCTAGCTTTTGATTTAAAGTGAGAGAAGTGCAACTCTTCCTTTCACTTGAACACTTAGAGGCCATTGTAGGGTTACTAATTTCAATATTGTCATGTCTCAGGTAATAGGGAGGCCCTAGGAGAGGGGAAGAGAAAGGGAAACAGCCGGTTGGTGGAGCAGTCTGAACACACATAACATTTATCGATTAAGTTCTCCACCTTATATGGGTGCGGTTCACCGCGCCCCCAATACAATTACAATAGTAACATCAGAGATCACTGATCACAGATCACCATAACAGATATAATGATAATGAAAAAGGTTGAAATATTGTGAGAATTACCCAAACATGACAGAGACACGAAGTGAACACATGCTGTTGGAAAAACGGCACCAATATTCTTGCTCAATGCAGGGTTGCTACAAACCTTCAATTTGTAAAAAATGCAGTATCTGTGAAGCACAATAAAGCAAAGCACAGTAAAATGAGGTATGCCTGTGATCATATATTCACGTTGAAATCTCCAATTCTAATTCTAATTATCATTCATTCATTCTATTTTATTCAACTAGAATTCATTCTAGATTTTTTTTTCTTATTCCATATTTGTAACTTTCAAAAAAATGATAAAACTGCCTCCATCATCCTTAATGTAAACTCATTCGATAAAACTTTTAATCATGGGAGATGGTTTACCCTACCTCTGCCTCCACCTGCTGTTCTTTGTGTATTTCTTCCCCTTCCCACTCAGACGCCAGCACTCCATGCTGGGTTGTCTTGCTGCATGGATTCCCTCCCTACTCTGCTAGGAATTTGGCACTCCACACCAGGCTTCCGCTCTATGTCAATGGCCTTTTAACTATTCTTAGGATCTTATAACCGGCTCCAGAATGCTCCAACACATAGATATCTTCTTCTTCCAGCTTGGGTTCAGACTTTCTCCACTGTAGGCCTCCCATCGCAAATGCCATTCTCACTCTTTTTTTGGTTTTGATAGCCCATCCCGGTTGGTTCCCATATACGGTTATTATGATCACACCACTCGTGCTCTGATAGTTCACACAAAATTCCCCCGTGCTGAGCCTCTTCATGCCAAGTGTGCTGGAACATTCCATGCCAGGCCCACTGTCTGTCAAGATGCCTCCTCACCTCATCCAGGCTTTAACTCCGTGTGCCAGGTGCTCCTCTGCACATATAAACATTAGCCTTAATTTTAATCACATTTCTCCTTTTTTAAAATTAATGCTTCATGTAAGATATTGTTTGATGAGCTATTCATTGTTTTTGTATCTTCAATTTCTTCCTTTACACTAGCTCCTGTTCCTTAAAAATATGTGTCTCAACACCACCTCCCCCCCCCACACACTGCACCTTCATCATTATGTTAACTTTTAGACATTTCTCAGTCTATATTTTCTTTCTCCTTTCTCTGCAAACTACTATCATCTGGCTTTAAATCTCATAATTCTACTGAAATTGTTCTTTTTAATTTTATCAGTGACTTCACAACTTAAATTCACCCTCCTATTTCAATTTTCATATTGCAATACTTTATATTATCACATTATTTATAAACTAAGTATAAAATGCAAAAAGTGTCACTGAAATAACTACTATTGCTACTGACATTCAAACCTGGTTATATGAATTGCAAAAATATTAAAAAAAAAATATTCTCACTAGTATAATATATTTGAAATATTGGAGCTTTCAAATTAACTTCTTCATTTTTGGGTTAAACAAAATTTTAAAATTTAAGTAATATATCATAAAATGGAATGAAATGAAAATATTTTCTAACAGGCATCATATACTGTTAATAGGATCATGATATTAGTTACTTCTACTCTATACAACTTTTAGAATGTTATGATAAGAAAGATTTTAAACTCTGATTAGCTAAAGTGAAAATTTTAACTTAAATTTTGATATAAACAAAATATTTACCTTCATACTAAATTGTGGATGAGTAAATATATAATTTCTATTCATGATAAAGCAAACCTCTTGTCATGCCTTGAAAAACTTTGGGGAAAAGTAAATCATGTGATAGCTCAAGAAAAAATATACAAAAGATACCATGTGTTATAAATCCACACAGATCTGAGGGCCAAAACAGGGTATCTTACTTTTATATATTGATAAGATTATGTCTGGATGGATTTTAAATAACCCAAATTTATAAATATTGGGTGAGAACACTCAAGCACATTTATATTTCCCTTGTAGGGAAGACTGATTATATGCTGGCAAGGGCAAAATACTGTCTAGTTCACAGATTTAGCATACAAATATTTGCCTGGAAGCAAGCAGTGTAACCATGCTTCATTATAACTGGTAATTGGATAGCTGGCAAAGGATAGATAACCTTGTAAGAAAAGGAAACACAAAAAGGAGTTCAGGCTGTTTGTCAACACACCCCAATCCCAACAAGCACATTCACAATACAGTTTGGTGCTTTATAGCTACATTGGTAAGTTAAGGATTAGTTTATTTTAACAAGTATTTATTGAACACCCACTATGTCACTATGCTAGTTGCTAGGACAACAAAATTAAATACACACATACGTAGAAAGAGAGAGATAGGTATAGAAATAAATATAAAGCTAAAAATGTGTGTCTGTGTGTGTGCATGTGATCACATATGCGCACACACAATCTTATTCTATAACTTCTCCACTTAGAGTGTCTGGGTGCAGTGAAATTCCAGTAACAGTGAGCACACATAGTACCTACCTCCTGACTTCTAAATACGATTGTCCACTAAAAAGAATAGAGGCTTGTTGGAGAAACGGCTGAATCCAGGGCTGGAGCAGGAAGATTACAAAATGAACCTGGTACATTCATTGTGCCAGAAAGCAAAAGCAAAACCAAACCCACCGCTGTCAAGTCGATGCCTACTCATAGCGACGCTTTAGGACAGGGTAGAACTGCTCCATAGGGTTTCCAAGGCTGTAAATCTTTATGTATGCAGACTGCCACATCTTTCTCCGGCGGAGTGTCTGGTGGATTTGAACCATTGAACTTTTGGTTAGCAGCTGATTGATTAACCAGTCTCCTTCCAGGAAGCAAGGAAGTGCTTAAATAAGAATAAATACATGGCTGGTAAAAAGGCAGAAAAGCCAGCTTGAAGAGGCTCTCACTGTCTAACTCTGAGATAGTATCAGCAACAAAATAAAAATGATACTACAGTAAAACCTGGGAAAGCCAGACCCTGTGTAAGAGGACACCTATTAGGAAAGAAAACTCAAATATTTCCCACTAATAGCGATAGAAAAGTGGTAGGACTCCACCCTGTCAAAGGTGGAAAACTTTCGAGACCAGGAAAAAACAAGGCCATTCTATTAAGTTCTGGCTCTCACAGGTTTCACTATAGATAGATTATTATCCTTGACTAAAATGAGACTCCAGACATCTCCTCTGAAATAAATGAGTGAACTCAAAGATTGATCCTATAGTTTAGTGCTGAAAACAGATACACAAATGGGAAATTTCATTATCATCTTGTAAGTGCTATGATAAAAATATATTTAGGATGCCTATCCACTCACTAGAAGGTATCTGAGAAAATATCCGTTGTTCCCGGGGCTGATGCACTTCCATGTACAAATCACTTTGGGTGAAGATTTCTTTTTTTTTGTCACTATATACTCCTCCGGAGTGATTTCAGCCTCTGTGCTTTAGATGTAAAGCTGTACATGCACTTTGCCTATAAAGTAGAAGGCTGATTTTAAGCATTAGTTCTACATCTAAAATACAATTTGCTTTTAGTTATGGATATTTGTTTTAAAATATTTTCTCATTCTTGAAGCAATGTAGTAGATCAATTATGAAAGCGCCTGGTCAGCCTTAATGTGGCCAGTTACATGGTCTGTGCTTGCCTATTACTGATAAATCACAACCTCACTCAGCTGACATTATGAGATGGGAAACCCAATGGTTCAATTGTTCAAATGAAGCAATTATACTTCTAGCATTGAAACCTACAGATAGAAGTGTTATCCCTCCTCTGACCAAGAGATGACAGCCTAGCTCCTTCTCAATCTTCTGAATGTAGCATATCATGCTCAGAGTAATGGAGTAATGAAAAACAGGGGGTCTTCAATCTCTTCTTTGACTTGGAATCCTTCCTTTTTTCACAGGGACTCTGGAAGAAAAGGAGGCAAAGTTCTGAAAATTATTTTAATCTGCATTGTTCATTTTTAATATTTGAAATTTTTCCAAATGAGTCTATTTTTCCTCTTTATTGAATTGTTTGTACATATCTTTTATTCATTTTCTGCTAGAGCTTTAGAGTTTTTTGTTTTGTTTTGCATACAATTCAATGTTTTTTATAACTTTATTGAATTCTGTTTTACACATAAAATTAATAACCCATTTTTAGTGTTCAAGTCAATGATTTTTTTTTAGTAAACTTACCAAGTTGTGCAACCATCATTGTAAGATCATCCCAGTAAGATCCCTAATACCCATTAACCGTTAATCATTATCCTTCCCCCTTCTCCCTCCTCCCTGCCCCCAGACAATCAGTAATCTACTTTCAGTCTCTATAGGCGAGGCTTTTGTGAACATTTCATATGAATTGGAATCATGTAATATGTGATATCTTTCATCTGGCTTCTCTCACTAGAATGTATCAATAGCTCATTATTTTTACTGCTAAATCTTATTCCATTGTAAGGATATTCTACATTTTGTCTATATAGCCACAATTTGATGGATATTTAAGTTGTTTCCAATTTTTGACTATTATTAATAATGCTGTTAGGTACATGCATGTGCAAGTCTTAGTGTGGATATATAAGATTTACTTTTTTTGACATTATATTTACTTCAAGAACCTTATAAAATGTAAAATATGGTATGTTTGTCTTTTTGTTCAGATAATTATTGTGAGGGTAAAATGCAATATATGAAATGCAATTACTGGTCCTTTATCTGATATTTTTAGATTTCTCCTTTGGGATTAACTATAGATTGAAATTTGGAAATTTGCTTATTCTTTTTCATATTTTTTCTCATTTTCCTTAATTTTCATTATTATACCCTTCCTTTTTCTTCTGGGCAAGTTTCTCTGTTTTCTCTATTTCTACTTTTCATATGAAAAATCTTGTTGTTTACTGACTTTCAGGTCTCCAAGGTAAATTTTATTCTACTAATCAATTTTGGTTTGTTTTATGTATTTTTTATTTCACCCAGTTTCTCTTAATAATTTTACTTTCAGCTCTCTTTATGATTTGCAGTCTCTATTATTTCCCATCTTATTCAGCTTATTAAGTAGACTTTGTCTCACAAATTTTTATTATTTGTGCTTTCTGAGTTAGGATTCCAGCTCCAACACATATTCAACTCTTCAAAGCCTTAATTTCCTTGTCTATAAAATGATAATAATATTGATAGTAAGAATAACAATAACAACTGTGATGCCTACCTCATGGGTTCATATTTAAGAATACTGATTGTTTTCCAGAAAGGTACTTGGCATAATTAAAGTGCTCAAAAATTATCATCATCATCATCAACTAGAGGGAAAAGGAAAATTTTTACAAACATTTTCATTGCTTTGTGGGGTGCAATGAATTACTTAATATTGATCTTCTAGCCATAGTCTTTGTGACTCCCATACAATGATTGGGTGGGACTATGCAAATAAGGTGCTTGTGGACCACCAAGGGAATTGGACAGCTTGCTGCTAATGCAAAGAAAGTGCATGGAACCCTGCAGGGGTTGGACAATGTAAATAAGGTGTATGGAACCCTAATGAGGGAATTGGTCAGTTTTGCCCCCTAGCTGAGCTTAAAAGAGAGCCAATCCCAGAACAGAGTGGGACCTGGCTACCACCAAGAAGAAGAGCTGAGAGTGGAGCCCGTCATTTGGACCTGACTTTCCTGCGCTAAGAACCTCCTAGAAGCAGGAGCCAGAGAGAGAGAGAGCAATAACACAGGAGATGGTGAGAGACAATGAGAACAGCAGCAGAGAAATGGCGACAGCAGAGACAGCAGAACCAGGAGACCAACAGGAGATGGTGCAGTGGGCTTCCTGGCCCACAGAGCAAGTGGCTGTGCTGAACCTTGGAGCTAGAGAGCTGAACATCTTTGAGCTGAGGCTTACTGGTGGAGTAGGTTGCCTCTGGACACTTATCAGTAGAGCTTTGTAACACTTGCTTGACCAGTGCAGAGGCTGGGCCAGCCCAAGAGGCTCAAGGGGACGAGGGGCCAAGGGACAAAGAGAGACCTGCCTGCGGCATGGCTGAGAAGAGGGTGTCCTGATCAAAGAACTGTATGAGTGTTCCTGAACCTGAACTGTAACCTATTACTTCCCTAATAAACCTCATAACTGTAAGTATGGTCTGTGGGTTCTGTGTACCTATTGTAATGAATTATCGAACCCAGCAGAGAAGTAGAGAGTGCCATGGGAGCGATGGTTGGTGTCAGAATTGGTAAAAAGTTTGGAGAGATATGTCTGACCTCCACCTCATAGGAATCGGTCTTGGGCTGTTGATCTTGATTCTCCTTCCCCCTTGTGAAATTAAAGGAGGTCAGATGATGTCTCTGCCATGCCGTTTTTATACCTGGTATTAATAAGTTCATGGGTTTACATGGTTTATATCTTTTCCTTTTCAAATATATTTCATTGATTGAATAACTTCAAACAATAATTATCAGTGTTTGGCACCACTATTTGGTACATGGGGTTATTAAATATTATTTTCAGACATTGTGGTATAAAACAAAGGTTTCCAATCAATGTAGATAGTCCACTGGGGTGCCCTGAATGGGTTATAGGTATACAAAAAGATTGATTCCCTCAGCACACAGAGTAACCAGGAGTGACCTGGGATTGCCACACATTCTAAACCAATTGCTATATGTCTTAAGCAGCCTTATCCATTGGCTCTAAACTGATGCTGCCCTCTAGTATGTGTGCCATGGTATGAATAGAGTGGAGCCTTCCTTAGTGCCTACACATACCTGTGTGCAATCATTGGTTCTTGCATTTTTAGCTAGAGGAAATGTATTAGATATGTTCTTGGGTCTAAGTTTCCTCATATATTTTAAATATATTGATCGTATTTTATTTATAATTTGATAACTGAATTCCAAGATTGGTAGTGGGATTCTAAGGGCCTTATTCCATTTCTGGAGTTACAGTCTTCAAACTGAATTAATTGGCAGAGTTAGAGGAAAAAAGTATAACAACAAATGTCTGTGATCCACTGTTAGGGTTACTGTGGGTGGTTCAAGGTTGAATAAATTATAGCTTGTGCTCTCAAAGGAGAACAATCTAATAAGAGAAATTACAGATTTTGCCTTACAGAATCATGCTTAACCTGAACCTGAGATTAAAATAACAAATAGTAAAACAGTGATTTCACATCAGCCAAAACTTCAGATCTTATTAGGAAGGAATTTACATTTTTGAATACCTGAGATAGGCTATGTTAGACTCTTTAGTTATTTTAAGTAATTTAATCTCTTCTAATGTTCCTGGTGGCATAGTAGTTAAGTGCTGTGGCTACTAACCAAAAGCTCGGAAGTTCCAATACACCAGGTGCTCCTTGGAAATGGGTCTCATTTTTTTTTTTTAATGTTAAGGAGCCCTGGTGGAGCAGTGGTTTAAGCTTTTGGCTGCAAACCAAAATGTCGGCAGTAGGAATCCACCAGCTGCTCCTTGGAAACCCTATGGGGCAGTTCTATTCTCTTCTATAGGATCACTAGGAATCGAAATTGACTCCATGGCACTGGGTTTTTTTTTTTAATGTTAAAATTAATTTTTAATTAATAATAAATTCATTTGACACAGCCCTCTCTTCCTCACTTAGGACATTTAGATTCAGAAACATTAAGAAAGTTTCTGGAAGCCATACAAGAATTTATTTGTGGAACTGGATTTGTAACTTAGATCTGTTAAAATAGAACCCATGTTACTTCTATTATACTAAACTAATGTTTATTACAATAGTTCAAGTAAAACTTATCTTTAGTCAATCAGCTGACGATCTTGTTTCATTATTTTTTTCTTCTTTACCATTTCTGTAATAGAAAACAACAGATATTAAGGAGTCAATTATGCCCTAAAAATATGTAGACGGCTTTAGGTGCCCCATCCAAAGTCTATCCCATGCATGCTGAACCAAAGCCTTCCTACTGCAAGCTTCCGCAACTCATTCATTGCATGAAGACATTGTCTGACTGAGAGCCCCAGGACAGGGCAGTTTCAACGGGTGAACTTCCCTGGGAGAAGCTTTCAGCTAATTAATTTCATCACCCAAGGGTGTCAAAAATGTGAAGTGTGCTCTTTAAAATCTTTTGAGATCCCCAGGGCTTGAACCCCAGATACACAGAGTGTAACCTAATTAACATTCTCTTTTTATTGGCTTCCTTCCTTTCTTTAAGGAGCTTTAGTGATAGTGGTTAAGTGCTTGGCTACTGATTGAAAAAGGCTGGCGGTTCAAACCCACCAGCTACTCTGTGGGAAAAAAATGTGGCAATCTGCTTCTGTAAAGATTACTGCCTTGGAAGCACTACGGGACATTACTCTGTTCTACAGGGTTGCTATGAATAGAAATTGACTCCATGGCACTATTTTTTTTTTCCTTGCATTGTACTTTCCTACTGCCCCATCTGTGCTTCCAAGGATTGTCTTACCAATCAGTTATTTCTGCTCGAATTCTTGTCTCAAGGTCTGCTTCTGAGGAAACTCAACCTAACAAAAGGAAATGCACTGTGAAAGTATAAATTGTTTAAAACATTTAGGTACGTTCCTGGATAATGCAAAATAAATTTTTAAAATAATTAAATTTGATTTACTAGAAGAAAAATTACTCAGTATTTTCCTCTCAATTTATTTATTTTTTAATGGACCACATACTAATATAAAACTAAAAATTCTGTCGGTGATTTAGACAATTTCTAAGTCATCAAGTATCAGTATAAATACCTAGTTTTTAATTTAATTCTTTAATAAATATTAAAACACAAAAACAAAGCCAAACCCATTGCAGTCAAGTCAATTCTGACTCATAGTGACATTACTAGAGGAAATTTTTATAGAGTATTACATTCAGAATATATTAGTTTAACAGCTATTTTAGTGTTATTATTGTGATTTAATTCATGGATATTAAAATGCTACATATATATATTTATATATGTATAAAATATAAAATAACCATATTTTTTCTCTAATGAATATCTTGAATTTTTTTTCCTAATACAGAAAACAACATTTCTTGCATGTTAGATCTCTTAAATACAAATAATTAAAGGATATAATCTGGAGTTTGACATTTGTCTAATTTTGTTTTTACATGTTTGTAGAAAATCACTCTGATCATCCTGAGACTGTTAGAAACAGAAAAATTATTAGTATACACCAGATATAAAAACTAAATAAACTAGGACTACACTCTTTACTGTTTGTTCTTAGAAGTGTTTTATTTCTAGAGAAGCCACCTGCTGCTGTGGTAATCTTTTTTAGAGCTTGCTCAAAGTCCATGAGGACTTTTTTTGGATCACTTGCCACAAAGATTACATTCTCTTTGGAGTTCAGATATGATACAGCAAAACATTGGAGCTTTTGCAAGTTTTCTCTCAACAGGAGAAATATATCCCCTACAAACTGAAGGCAAAGTCAAAAAAGCAGTAAACAACTTTCTAACGCTCTTCTCCGAGTTTCGGAATTGACTATACTGGGCCCTCATTATATTATAGTTTGCCCCTCATACTAAATCAGTGACAAGAATATTATAGATATGTAATTATAACAGACAAATGCATACTGTTTGCTTGCTTTTTCTTGGTTCATGGCTAACTTAAACATAATTTGGATTTTTTTGAAGTATTTCAGTATTGTTCTGGAACAAAAATTTAGTAAACTCAATTCTTACATGTTTCAAAGTAGACTAAAATTAATCTTTCTGAAATAATATAATTAATGCAAAGCTATAAACAAAAGCAAATCGTATCAATTTTCTTTAGTTATCTGTACCTGATCCCCTTATGTTTTATTTTACCACTTCTTGAAAATAGGGAATATTTAAGTTTTGGAACTGATTTATAACCATCAATGTCATATTATTGCATCTACCTAAATTTTGATAGAGTTATAGTGAAACCTCCCAATATAACTGCATTTTTATCAAGTTCTTTAATTTTTAATATTTTTGGTTTTTTATAGTTATTTTTTATTTTGTGTATATAGATTTGTGACTCATATCTTCTTTATAAGCACACCTTTTGTATTACTTAATATTCTCCTTTATCCTGTTTATTGCTTTTAATCTTAAATTCTACCTTGTCTGATATTAATATCACCTCTCTTGCTTTCTTTTTGTTTGTATTTACCTTCTATCTATTTGTTCATCTCTAACTTTAACCATCTAGGAAGTGTTTATTGTAAACAGCACCTAAGCTAGTTTTTTTTAACCTCAATCTGGCAGTTTTGCATCTTGTATTTTAATGGAAAATTTTAGTCTGTAAAAAGTATATATAACAAATGATATACTTCATTTTATTTATGTTTTTAAAATTTTACTTCAAGTTTATTACATATTCTACTTTATTGTTTCCTCTTGTTTACTTCATTTGTTTTTGCCGTTTTATTCCAAGTGTTCTTCATTCTATTTTCTTTTCTGTGCTAATAAGGAATTTCTAGAGTAAATTAATGATTGCATTCCCTTTCTCTGACTCTACAGCAAGTACAAAGGCCCAAATGTATTCCCCATGGAGATGTTAAAATTTCCTTCCATTTCTCTGCACACTAATAAGATTTTTTCGAATATTCTAATTTCTAGTACTCTCGCTGGCCTTCTTCTTTTTCCCCCTCCCTTTCTCCATTCTGCAAATGCCTTTGTGATTCTTTATTTCCCACCCTCTCCCTACTTTGTCACCCTCCATCCCTGGTTAGTCTAGTACTAACCAGAATTTCCTTTACAATATATTCCTTCAATTTCAGAAGTTCTTTAGCTTTTACATTCCCCATGTCCATCACTCTATCTCTCCAGGGTATTCCACAAATATATCTTGCAAGGCTCATTGCTCACTTCTTTCCTTTCTTCTTCCTCTTTCCTCATCTTGAAGTCCTTATTAATTTTCATCTGGTGCTTGATTAGACTATTTTTTCAAGTATTTTTCTCAAATTTTGAGTATGATGGTGATTTATCCTCTCCGAATCCTTTCATGTTTCTTTATCTCTGACAGATAAATAATATTTTGAGGTTGAAGACCTTTTCTGACACTAATATAATATATAGAAAAAGCCCTCGTGAAGCAGTGGTTAAGTGCTCGGCTGCTAACTTTAAAGTTGGTTGTTAGAATCCACCAGCTGCTCCTCAGGAGAAAAACGTGGTAGTCTGCTTCCTTAAAGGTTTACAGCCTCGGAAAACCTATGGGGCAGTTTTACTCTATCCTATAGGATTACTATGAGTTGGAATTGACTCCATGGCAGTGGGTTTGGTTTGGTTTAGGTATAGATAGATAGACAGATAGGTATGTAGGTAGGTAGATAGATAGATAGATAGACAGATTCTTTTTTTTCTTTCCAGGTAAGCTTTTATTTTTTCCTAAAAGCTTGTGATATTTTCTCTTTAGCTTAAAACTTTTTTATCAAGGTTTGTATTGAGGGGGGCGAGGCCAAGATGGCAGAGTAGTCAGACACTGTCAGTGGTCCCTCTTACAACAAAGACCAAAAAAAAAACAAGTGAATTGATTATATATGACAATCTGGGAGCCATGAACATCAAAGGCAAAGTTGGGGAATTGGACTGACTGGTGGGAGAGTGAGAGATGGTTTGGAAGCAGTGAGGAGTTGCCAGACCTGACCCAGCTGGAGCTGGAATCCTTCAGCCTGAATCAGCTAGGGGTCTGCAGTGAAGCAGATAAGCAGTGGCTCTTGGGAGACGTTTTCCACATTGGGAGAGACGAAGGGGCAAAGAGACTACTCGGCCGTCCAGAACCAGTGAGAAGCAGCCCTTGATCTGTGAAAGATAAGTACTTGCGTCTGGCCTACTGCGCGGATCAAAAATACCCCCCTTAGGGAAAAAACTCTCTCCCATTTAACTCCCTGCTCCCTGTTCTGCACTGGGCCTGGGATGGCTTCAGGGATTGCCAAGTCCCCTGGACCGGAAGTAGGACCGTCAAGTACCCAGAGCCATTCTCCCAGCCTTGAAGACTGAACAAATTAACAAACGGGTGAAGAAAATAATCTGCCAGCTCCCCTAAGGCAAGAACTCAGGGTAAGCACAGCTCCTTTTCCTAGGCACAGGCATAGGGGATCCATGGACTCTGAGTGCCTTTCCCCCTGTGTAGACTTGCGTGGGCCCATTTCAACAGCATAGGCCCTCTTTACTGCAGTACAAAAGGGTATATACTTGAAGTCTAACTTCAACTGTTTCAGCTGTGAAGTGGCAGATTTGTAGCATTTGCACCGCCCTGCCCATTAAGCAGAGGCTTCACCTACCCACATCAGGGGCCTTAGGACTCATGGCTCCACTGACACCACCTGGCCACCTGAAGCAGGGGCCCAAGAACAAGAGGTGTCCCCCAGTCCTTACAGCCGACAGCATCAGTTGCTCCTAGTCTGGCTGGAAAACCGACTCACCTACATGCTCTAGGAAACAGGGACGTGCTGTCTTAGGCTGGGTTCTCTAGAGAAGCAAAACCAGTAAAGTGTATAAATATATATATAGAGAGAGATTATATCAAGAAAACAGCTCATACGCTTGTAGAGGCTAGAAAGTCCCAACTCCGTGGATCAAGGTAGAGGCCTCTCCCAAGTTACGCAGCCATGGAGGCTTTTGAGCCCAAGATCGGCAGGTCAGAGAGCAGGGCTCCTGCTCACGGGCTGTGAATGTTGATGAATTCTGAGATCAGCATGCAAGACCACAAGATTTCTCCCGATTCATATAGCTGCAGGGGCTGGCAAACACAAGATCAGTAGGTCAGAGAGCAGGGCTCTGCTCACAGGTTGTGAAGATCGATGAATCCCAAGTTCGGCAGATAAGCTGACAGCTCAAGTCTCAAGAACCAGCAATGAGACAACAGGAGGCAGCTGTAGGATCCAGAGTGAGCAAAAAGCCAGAACGTCTGCTCATATTCAGATGCGGGCCACTTCCCCAAGGAGACTCCCTTTCATCTGACTGGCTACTCACAGTATATTCAATCATGGGAGTGATCACATTAAAACACTGAGAATCATGGCCCAGCAAAGTTGACACACAATCATAACCATCACACATGCTTTCCTCCCAGACACTCGGGATGGACATTGGCCCCCTGCTTGCTATGTGTTTGTTCCCCTGCTGCAGCCAGATGTCTGTGCCTACACCAATCACCCATGCCTGTCTAGGACTGTAAGTGAGAATCTACACCACACACTTCATGGCCAACTACCTGGACACCTGAGCTGAATCCATACAGGAAGAGTAGGCAGACTCATGGGCTCACATACTTAGTGGCAGTTCTGGCCACCTGGTGGCAGGACATTGGAACTTCAGATGTTAAAGTGACTGGGCTAGCTCACATGAGAAGCCTATTCAGGCATATCAAAACAAAACAGAACAAGAAGCTAGAATACAGTAAGCAAACATAAAATAAATAAATATAATAATTTATTGATGGCTTGGAGACAACAGTCAATATCAAATCACATAAAGAGGCAGACCATGATGGCTTCAGCAAGCTCCCAAAATTAACAATCTAGAAATTTTCCAGAGGAAGAAAATTTCTTGGAATCACCGGAGGCAAAATACAAAAGATTAATATACAGAACTCTTCAAGACATCAGGAAGGAAATTAGGCAAAACACAGACCTCGCAATAGAGGAACTTAAAAAGATTTGAGAAGAGCATAATGACAAATTTAATAGGCTGTGAGAATCCATAGAGAGACAACAATCAGAAATCTAGAAGATTAATGATAAAATTTCAGAATTAGACAACTCAGTAGAAAGTCATAGAAGCAGAATTAAGGCAATGGAAGTCAGAATTAGTGAGAATGAAGACAAAGCACTTGACACCAACTTATTTGAGGAAAAATCAGATAAAAGGATTTAAAAAATGAAGAAACACTAAGAATTATGTGGGATTCCAACAAAAGGAATAACATACGAGTGACTGGAGTACCAGAAGTGGGGAGGGGGGGGATAACAGAAAATACAGAGAGAATTGTTGAAGATTTGTTGGCAGAAAACTTCCCTGATACAGTGAAAGATGAGATGATATCTATTCAAGATGCTCATCAAACCCCACATAAGGTAGATCCCAAAATAAAGTCACCAAGTTATATTATAATCAAACTTGCCAAAAACTAAGATAAAAAGAGAATGTCAAGAGTGTCTCAGGATAAACAAAAAGTCATCTACAAAGAAGAGTCAATAAGAATAAGCTCAGAGTACTCAGCAGAAACCATGCAAGCAAGAAGGCAATGGAATGACATATATAAAGCCTTGAAGGGAAAAAAATTGCCATCCAAGAATTATACATCCAGCAAAATTGTCTCTCAAATATGATGGCAAAATTAGTGCATTTCCAGATAAACAGAAGTTTAGGCAATTTGCAAAAACCAAAACAAAATTACAAAAAATACTAAAGGGAGTCCTCTGGTTAGAAAATTAATAACATCCAATAACAACCCAAGACTAGAACACAGGACAGAGCAGCCAGATATTAACCGAGACAGGGAAGTCACAAAATTAAATCAAAGCTCAAACACTGAAAACAGGGAAACGGAGATGTCAATACGTAAAAGACGACAACACTAAAACAAAAGGGATGGACTAAAAATGTAGACATAGATTTTTCATATAGAGAGGAAGTCAAGGCAATATAAAGACATAAAAGACTGTTTTAAACTTACAAAAATAGGGATAAATATTAAGGTAACCACAAAGGAAACAAACAATCCTACACATCAAAATAAAAAACAAGAAAAATATAAAGAATCAGCAAAAACAAAATCTACAACAATGAAAAAGATGAAAAGAAAAAACATAAAGAAAAATGACTCATCATAGAAAATTAAGTGGAACAAAGAAACTGGTCAACAACACATAAAAAAAGACATCAAAATGACAGCACTAAACTCAAATCTATCAATAATCACACTGAATGTAAATGGACTAAACCCACCAGTAAAGAGACAGAGAGTGGCAGATTGGATAAAAAAACATGATCGATCTATATGTTGCCTACAGGAGACACACCTTAGACTTAAAGGCACAAATAAACCAAAACTCAAAGGATGGACAAAAATAGATCCAGCAAACAACACTCAAAAAAGTGCAGGAGTGGCAATATTAATCTCTGACAAAATAGAATTTAAAGTAAAATCCACCACAAAGGATAAGGAAGGACGCTATATAATGATTAAGGGGTCAATACACCAGGAGGATGTAACTATAATAAATATTTATGCACCCAGTGACAAGGCTCCAAACTACATGAAACAAACTCTAACGGCATTGAAAAGAGAGATAGACAACTCCACAATAATAGTGGGAGACGTCAACACACCACTTTTGGTGAAGGACAGAACATCCAGAAAGAAGCTCAATAAAGACACAGAAGATCTAAATTCTACCATTAACCAACTTGATCTCATGGACACATATCAAAGACTCCACCCAACAACTGCCAAGTATACTTTCTTTTCCAATGCATATGGAACATTCTTTGGAATAGACCACATATTAGGCCATAAAGCAAGCCTTAATAGAATCCAAAGCATTGAAATATTACAAAGCATGTTTTTGACCATAAAACCATAAAAGTAGAAATCAATAAGAGAAAAAGCAAGGAAAAAAAAATGAAACACATGGAAATTGAACAACACCTTGCTCATAAACTACTGGGTTATAGAAGAAATTAAGG
>NW_004444080.1:6058035-6070150 GCF_000243295.1 Trichechus manatus latirostris
CGCTCACAGGCTGTGAAGGTCAATGAATTCCAAGATCAGCAGACAACACCACAAGGTTTCTCCTGATTCATGTAGCTGCAGGGGCTGTTGAACCCAAGGTCAACAGATTGGGGAACCAGACTCTTGCTCGCAGGCTGAGAAGTTCAACGAATTCCAATATCAACAGGTAAGCTGTTAGCTCAGGTCCCACGAACTGGAGGTGAGACAACAAGAGGCAGCTGCTGAGTCTGGAAAAAGCCAAAAACCTTGGCAAGGTGAGCAGGCAGAAGGTAACTGGTGGAAGGCAGAGAGATGAAACTGAGAGGGTTGTGAGCTGCCACAGGCCCTGCCTCCACCAGTACCACTCAGCAGATTCCATCATGGGGGTGATCACAACATTATACAACTGCTAAAACACGAGAATAATGGTCTAGCCAAGTTGACATACAATTTTAACATCACAGACCTATACAATGAAAACTACAAGACACTACTGTAAGAAACCAAAAGAGACCTGCATAATTGGAAAAACATACCTTGCTCATGGGTAGGAAGATTCAACATTGGGAAAATGTCAATTCTACCCAAAGCAACCTACAGATACAATGCAATCGCGATCCAAACTCCAATGGCATTTTTTAATGAGATGGAGAAACAAATCACCAACTTCATATGGAAAGGGAAGAGGCCCCAGATAAGTAAAACATTACACAAGAAGAAGAACAAAGTGGGAGGTCTCACACTACCTGATTTTAGAACTTATTATACCACCACAGTAGTCAAAACAGCCTGGTACTAGTACAACAACAGATACATAGACCAATGGAACAGAATTGAGAATCCAGACATAAATTCATCCACCTATGAGCAGCTGATATTTGACAAAAGCCCAAAGTCCATTACTTGGGGAAAAGACAGTCTCTTTAACAAATGGTGCTGGCATAACCGGATACCCATCAACAAAAAACTGAAACAAGGCCCATACCTCACACCATGCACAAAAACTAACTTAAAGTGGATCAAAGACCTAAATATAATATCAAAAATGATAAAGGTCATGGAAGGAAATATAGGGACAATGCTAGGAGTCCTAATGCATGGCATAAACAGAATACAAACCATAAGTAAATGCACAAGCACCAGAAGAGAGACTAGATAACTGGGACCTCCTAAAAATCAAACACTTATGCTCATCAAAAGACTTCATCAAGGGAGTAAAAACACAACCTACAGACTGTGAAAAAATTTTTAGCTATGATAATTTCGATCAGTGTCTAATTTCTAAAATCTACAAGACACTGCAAAACCTCAACAACAAAAGACAAATAACCCAACTAAAAGATGGGCAAAGGATATGAACAGGCACCTCGCCAAATGAGACATTCAGGTGGCTAACAGACACATGAAGAAATGCTCATGATCATTAGCCATTAGAGAAATGCAAATCGAAACTACAATGAGATACCATCTCACCCCAACAAGCCTAGCATTAATCCAAAAGACACAAAATAATAAATGTTGGAGAAGTTGTGGAGAGACTGGAACACTGATACACTGTTGTTGGGAATGTAAAATGGTACAACCACTTTGGAAATCGATTTGGCACTTCCTGAAAAATCTAGAAATAGAAGTACCATACTATCCAGCAATCTCGCTCCTTGGAATATATGCTAGAGAAATAAGAACCATCACACTAATAGATATATGCACACCCATGTTCATTGCAGTACTGCTCACAATAGCAAAAACTTGGAAACAACCTAGGTGCCCATCAATGGATGAATGGATAAACAAACTATGGTATATCCACACAATGGAATACTATTCCAGGATAAAGGACAACGATGAAGTCGCGAAACATCTTATAACATGGAGGAATCTGGAGGGCATTATGCTGAGTGAATTTAGTCAGTCACAGAAGGACAAATATTGTAAAAGACCACTATGATAAGAACTCAAGAAAAGGTTTAAACACAGAAGAAAACATTCTTTGATGGTTACGAGTGTGAGGAGGGAGGGTGAAGGTTATTCACTAACTTGATAGTAGACAAGAATTATCTTAGGTGAAGGGAAGGACAGCACACACTACAGGGGAAGTCAGCACAACTGGACTAAACCAAAGCTAAGAAGTTTCCTCTATACAATCCAACACTTCAAGGGACAGAGTAGCAGGGCCGGGGGTCTGGGGACCATGCTTTCAGGGGACATCTAGGTCAATTGTCATAACAAAGTTTATTAAGAAAATGTTCTGCATCCTACTTTGGCGAGTGGCATCTGGGGTCTTAAAAGCTAGTGAATGGCTATTTAAGATGCATCAATTGGTCCCAACCACCTGGAGTAAAGGAGAATGAGAAACACGAAAGACACAAGGAAAGTATTAGCCCAAGAGACAGAATGGGCCACATAAACCAGAGACTTCATCAGCCTGAGACCAGAAGAACTAGATGGTGCCCAGCTACCACCAATGACTGCCCTGACAGGGAACACTAGAGAGAGTCCCTGATGGAGCCGGAGAATCGTGGGGTACAGAACTCAAATTCTAGTAAAAAGACCAGACTTAATGGTCTGACTGAGACTGGAGGAACCTCAGAAAGCATGGCCTCTGTACTCTGTCAACCCAGAACTAAAACCATTCCCAAGGCCAACTCTTCAGATAAAGATTAGAGAGGACTATGGGACATAAAATGGTACTCCTGAAGAGTGTGCTTCTTAGCTCAAGTAGATACATGAGACTAAACAGGCAGCTTCTGTCCAGAGGTGAGATGAGACGGCAGAGAGGGACAGGAGCTGGTTGAATAGACACGGGAAATCCGAGGTGGAAAGGAGTGTGCTCTCACATTATAGGGAGAGCAATTAAGGTCACATAATAATGTATGTATAAATTTTTGTATGAGAGACTAACTTGAATTTTAAACTTTCACTTAAATGACAACAATAAGTAAATAAACAACAAAAAAAGAAATAAGAACAAATTAAAAAAAAATTGTGTTGTCTCTAGTTCGGAATGCAGGGAATCCTTTTAATCTATAAACCAAATTTTGTTTGTGTTATCAATTGTTTGCTCTATTATTTCTTTAATTATTGTCTCACCTACCTTTTATTAGTCCTTTTTTGTTTTGTTTTTTGTTCGTGCTCCTTTTGATGTTTCCTGAATTTATGTATTAGATCTCCTGGATCTATCCTCAAGTCTCTTTATTTTCACTTCATGATTTCTACATTTTTATCACTGTGCTTTGAGATAATTTTTACAGGACATTCGAGGCTGCTAATCCATGTTTTACCAGTGACCGTCCTTTCAATTTACCTACTGAGATTTTAAGTGGAAAATCATATTCTTAATTACTCTATCTCTTATGTGTATGTATGTGTGCGTGTGTGTGTATGTGTGTGTGATGCACTTGAGTATCCTTAAGATCTCTTACTAGTTTTCTAGCCATATCTTCAGCCGTTCTGTTTCACTGGATGTATGTTATTGTTCTACTGGATCTTCCTTGCACTGGCTGCTGGGACCTTTGGAGGAGCTGTTATTTTTGTTGTTGTTGACTTATTTGACTCAGGTCTAGTTGCTGGGGTACTAAGGCAAATAAATCCCATCAATGGACAAAAGCAAAAGGGTCTCTATCTCAGGGGCTCTATCTCACCTAAACAGAGAGGCTGTCACTCCCTTGATAAAGCACCGGGGGAAAGCCTTCCCGTTCTTTGAAGTCCTGTACTCATCAAGTCTCAAGAGCAGGAAAGGTCTGGCCCTTTCATTCTGCTCACTCCTGACCTTTCAGGGATAAGTGAGAGCAAGATCATTCATGTGTAAGTTGATGTCATCCTTTTTCTGGGGAGTCCTCTCATCGCTGATTGTTAATGCTGGTTCGAATATTTCCTGTTCCTTACTCTATGGTGGTGACACTGCTCTATGTGTCTTATTCTCCAACACTTGGCTAGTTATCAGTCAATACTTTCTCCTTGTAAGGGAGAAAGTCCAGCGCCAATCCTCTTGTTCTCTATATTGGGATACCAAAAGAGTCCCTGACTTCACTTAAAAATGTCTGCCAGAAGGATCTAGCACTTGATTCTCTATATCTCTAGTACTAGGCATTTTAAAGCTTTATGATTTTTGTCTTAATGGAACTAGAACAAGAACACTAAGAATTACTTAGATTCTATCCAGAATGTGATTTCTCACGTGAGATTTTATCAATCATATAATTTCATATTTTTATAAATGGAGTGTCAAAGCTATGAATAGAAGATAGACAGAAAGGTACCCAATGTCAGGACTGTTGCCTCAGGTTGCTCTCTCCTTTGCAGCATGTTTGAAGAACTGCTGAAATTATAGATTTAGGAAGAACTCTTTAGTACAGTCAATCATTAATAAAATAGAAATTTATAAAAGTCCCACAGTTTTCCATGAGTCTCTCTAAAAATCCAAATCCAAAGAGCATAAAATACACTTTCATAAAATCTACATGACCAATTTTTAGAGCTTTGTATTTTGTACATTACGAAGTATTGGTAGTTCAGAGGTAGAATTCTGACATTTTATGCGGGAGACCCGAATGTGATTCCCGGCCAATGTACTTCATGTGCACCTACCATGCATCTTGTCAGCGGAGACTTGCATAGTGCTATGTATGATGTTGTGACACAATGATTAAGAGCTCGGCTGCTAACCAAAAGGTCAGCAGTTTGCATCCACAGCTGCTCCTTGGAAACCTTTTGGGGCAGTTCTACCCTGTGCTATAGGGTTGTTATGAGTCGGAATCGACTCCATGGCAACAGTTTTGTCTCTTTTTTGTTTTTAATGATGTTGAAAACGTTTCAGTGGAACCTCCAGACTAAGACTAAAAGAAGGCTAGGTGATCTACTTTTGAAACTTAACCAATGAAAACCCTATAGATCACAATGATCTAATCCTGAACCAATCATGGGTATGGTGCAGGACCTGGCAGTATTTTGATCTCTTGTGCATGCGGGCCCCATGATCAGGCCCAACTCAATGGCAGCTAACAACAACAACATCTACTTAATTGTGATTTAAAAACACTATCATTATCCTACTTTCAATTTATACGATGGAAACAAAAAAATTGTTTTTAAAATAGTATTTTCCAGGTTCTAGGGGCTTTATGCATTATCTTACTTAATATAAGCTTCACGGTAAACTTTGTATGTAACTCTGTTTTACAGATGTGAAGGAAAGGTTTGTTCAAGTTTCTTGTTAGAAAGAAAGAAGTTAAATGATAGCCCAAAAGTTACAATCAGAAAGTGATAGAAATGAGTGTAACCACCTAGTAGAAAGAAATGTGACAATGGTAAATGAAAGGCCTCATCAGAAAGCTATTTGCCTTCTGAAGGAAAAATGTGTTGTAAGTCAAGAGTTACTAAAGTTACATGTGCTTTTTCAGCCTTACACAGATAAAAGAAACTTATATCACTTGTAATGTCAGTGTGTTACTGGAAACACATGCTTTCTAGAAATAGGATTGCTTAATGAAGTACTTGGCTATCCATTGGTGACAAGTGCATTTGAAACTGTAGCGAAATAGGCATAGATTATAAACTTTATCACATACATGGCTATTAATGCAATGAGACATGACAGAGCATAAAATGTGCAATATCCATCCACATTGAGGGCTAAGTGCCATCAGTGCATCTATGTGTGAATTAATACGGTATAACACACTCCTGGCCCTGGAATGTCACATGGTGTTGGTGATTGGGATTGTAAAACATCTTAATCAAATATTATTTGGAAAGAACAAGCATATGCTGTTACTTCAATGACAAGGTTTGAAAGTATTGAGCTAAATAAATTATGCTACATTATAATCACAGCCCATTAATCCCATCTATTGTGTAATTATTTTGAATAACTTTATTTGAACCACACTTCAATTCTGAAGTTTTATATGAATCATAGGACATTGGAAAAACAAATTAGAGTTAGCAGAATATCCATTTAATTTCATTTCCAGAAGTATATGCATATGTAAAAATATAAATTTGATCATATTCACTTTTATGTACTTAGTGACACAGCCATGCTTCATTAGTTATTATGCCTTTCTCTCATATGTGTAATTTCTCTTTATTAGCTACTTCCTCTCTCTCTCTGTATATATTGTATATACATACATATTATATATATGTATGCTTAAGTCATTTCCATGTTAAAATTTACCTCCTTAGTTCCTGCATACCTCTTTTTTCTTCTGTTCACAGGAAGAATTCTCAATATAGTTTCCATTCACTGTCATCACGTCCTCGCCTCCTACTTCATCTTCAACTGGCAACAATTAGCTGTCCACCTACTACTCCTACTGCCATACACAACACTAATCACTAAGCTGAAATTCTTTTCACTGAAGTCAAGAGTGATTCTCAATTATTACAGGGAGTTCTCTTGAATTCTGTGAGTCATGCTTTACCCTTCTTGTATTTGACAATTTTGATCACTCCCTTCTTGAAAATCTCCCCTCTTAGTTTTCCTTGCACTACTTCTACTAGTTCCCTTTCAATATCTTAGCTGACTTCTTCTCAGCCTTCTTATCTTCCTCTTCATACACCAATATTGCTATTTCCCAAGGTTCTGTCCCTGCCCTCTTTTACTATCACTCTTCACTCAACCTGGGCAATTATTTCCATGCTCTGAGTTTCCAGTATACACACACAGCTGCTAGCTTGCATGTTTCTTCTGAGCTGCAGTCCCATATATCTACTGCCTACTGGATACCTCCACTCAGATGATCTGCAAAGTCAACACGGCCAAAATTATTATTTCCTTCCCTTTAATCACCCTACTTATTTTCCTATAATCCCCATCTTGGTGACCAGTTTCATCGTTAGTCCATTTATCTAAGCTTAATATCTGAGAACCACCCTGAGTTTCTCACTTTCTCTGCATCCTCCGGTAATAAAGGTGTCTCTATTGACTACCTTCTCTGAATATGAGAATATTAATGAATTCGAGCTTCCATTTATCAATTTTCTTTCGTTTACATTCTCTCCTCCTCTCCCTTATGGTTTTTACTGGCTCTGAATTTCTTACGTTGACTCTTCTATTTGTAGAAATAATTTTGCAGTAGTTTTCCTTTCAATATTTTTACTGTATTTTTAAATTTTGCTTGACTCAGTATATTAAATAGATTAATTTTTCTAAATCAGGCTTTTAATACACCATTGCTAAATTTTTTATTTTAATTCATTTCTTATTCATTCATTTCATTTCTTATTTTTTGACTGTATGTCAAGTATTTATTTTCAAGACTGGCTCATTGCTTTTCAATATCTTGTCTTCTACATGTTTGAGAATGCCACTGTGTGTAGGTATATAAGTGTGTGTATGTGTATGTCTGTCTGTCTTCATGCCTTTATTATTAGAATAAAAAATGTTTGAGAATAAATGCTTGAGTTTTATTTATTTCTTTTGTTATAAAACTTAAGTACCATGAGGGCCATGAGAACAAGCACATTGTTGGTGGTCAATAAATATTTGTTGTATAAATGAATAACCTTTTTAAAACTGGATTTGGAGAGGGAGATTTGAAGTTTCTTTGTTTTAGATTGATGTATATAGAATAGCTGCTTGGAATAAACATTATGTTCAAATTTTGGTGAGTTTTAATTGTTTTTAACAGACATTAAATTAAAATGCACTCAGAGGCACCTTGGAAGAAAGACCTGGGGATCCACTTCCGAAAAGGTCACAGCCTTGAAAACTACGCAGTTCTCCTCTGAACACATGGGATAGCCATGAGTTAGAATTGACTTGACAGCAACTAGTTTGGTTTTTCATCTTTTTAATCATTATTGAAGGGTATTTCTTGCTCACTTGAAATCTAAAAAGGTGTTCCTAATTAGTTAGGAATTCTCTTCCAATCAGTGGTTTAAGGACCCAGCTACTCTTGTCTGGAGCCCTGGTGGGGCTTGGCTGCTAACCAAAAAGTCATCTGTTGGAACTCCTCATCCACTCCGCGGAAGAAGGATGTAGCAGTTTACTTCCGTAAAGATTTACAGCCTTAGAAACCCTATGGGGCAGTTCTACTCTGTCCTACAGGGTCGCTATGAGTCAGAATAAACTCGACGGCAGTGAGTTTGTTTTTGTTTTTGTTTTAACCTTACTGGAGCAGATTGCCAGGACTTTCCTTTTATGGCTCTGCTGGGTGCATTTGAACAACCATCCTTTCAGTGAGTAGCCCAGTGGAAATCATTTGTGCCACCTAGGGACCCTCCTGTCATCAGTGAACTTATTAAAAGAATAATTTTAAAACCTAGAGTCATCTTCTCCAAAGAGATTTTACTGAAATTTTCTCTATTCTTTTCCTGAGCTAAAATATTTATGCCTTGAGCAGAGTTCCCCTCCTCAGTGATTCCATGACATCTTGAGAATACCTTCATCTTCTCACTTACCATATCATATTAAAATATTCTATTTGTATATCCATCTCTCCCACTAAAATTGCCAATTGAGCTAGATGTCCCCTGAGACCATGGTCTCCAGCCCTCAGCCTGGTAATTAGGTCCCTCAGGGTGTTTGGATGTGTCTATGAAGCTTCCATCGTTTTGCCTTGGTCAAGTTGTGCTGGCTTCCCCAGTGTTGTGAATTGTCTTACTATTCACTGAAGTTACCACTTATCCATTGTCTATTTAGTGTTTTTCCCTCATCCCTCCTGTCCCACATAACCATCAAAGATTGTTTCTTTTTGTGTGTAAACCTTTTCATGAGTTTTTATAATAGTGGTCTCATACTGTATTTGTTCCTTTTGTGATTGACGTATTTCACTCAGCATATTGCCCTCCAGATGTATCCGTGTTGTAAGATGTTTTACAGATTCATCATTCTTCATTATTGCTGCATAGTATTCCATTATGTGTATGTACCATAGTTTGTTTATCCATTCATTTGTTGATGGGCACCTAGGTTGTTTCCATCTTTTGCTATTGTGAATAAAGCTGCAGTGAACATGGGCATGCAAATGTCTATTCATGTGACAGCTCTTATTTCTCTAAGATATATTCCTAGGAGTGAGATTGCTGGATCTGATGCTATTTCTATTTCTAGCTTTTTAAGGAAGCACCATATTGTTTATCAAAATGGTTGTAACATTTTACATTCCCACCAGCAGTGCATAAGACTTCCAATCTCCCTGGAGCCTCTCCAACATTTGTTTTTTTTTTTTCTGTTTTTTTTTTTTTTTATTAGTGCCAGTAATGTTGGGGTGAGATGGTATCTCATTGTAGTTTTGATTTGCATTTCTCTAATGGCTACTACCCTATCGGGTAGTTCTACTCCGTCCTATAGGATCTCTATGAGTTGTAATCAACTCAATGGCAATGGAATGGCTAGTGATCTTGAGTGTTTCCTCGTGTGTCTGTTAGCTGCCAGAGTGTCTTCTATGGTGAAATGTCTGTTCATATCCTTTGCCCATTTTTTAATTGGATTATTTGTCTTGTGTTGTAGAGGTGTTAGATTATCCTATAGATTTTAGAGTTTAGGCCTTTGTCGGATTTGTCATTGTCAAAATTTTTTTCCCAGTCTGGAGGTTCTCTTTTTACTCTTTTTGTGAAGTCTTTAGATGAGCATAAGTGTTTAATTTTTAGAAGATCCCAGTTATCTAGCTTATCTTCTGGTGTTTGTGTATTGTTAGTTATGATATGTATCCTGTTTATGCCATTTTAGGGACTCTAGCTTTGACCTTATTTTTTCCTCTATGATCTTTATAGTTTGGTTTTATACTTAGGTCTTTGATCCATTTGAATCAGTTTTTGTGTATAGTGTGAGGTATGGGTCCTGCTTCATTTTTTGCAGATGAACATCCAGTTTTGCCAGTATCATTTGTTAAAAAGACTATCTTTTCCCTATTTAATGGACATTGGGCTTTTGTTGAAGATCAGGTGACCAAAGGTGGATGAATTTATATCTGTGTTCTCAGTTCTGTTCCATTGGTCAATGTGTCTGTCATTGTACTAGTACCAGGCTGTTTTGACTATTGTAGCTGCTTAGTAGGTCCTGAGGTCAGGTAGCTCGAGTCCTACTTTATTCTTCTTCAATAGTGCTTTACTTGTCTGGGACCTTTTCCCTTTCCATATGAAGTTAATGATTACTTTTTCCATCTTGTTAAAGAATGCTGTTGGTGTCTGGGTCGGCATTGCATAGTATTTGTGGATTGCTTTGGGTAGAATTGACATTTTCACAATGTTGTGTCCACCTATCCATGAGCATGGTATGTTTTTCCATTTATGTATGTCTCTTTTGGTTTCTTGTAGTAGTGTTTTGTAGTTTTTTATGTATAAGTCTTTTACATCCCTGGTTAGATTTATTCCTAAGTACTTTATTTTTTCAGGGTTATTATAAATGATTTTGTCATCTGCATAATACAGGTTGTTAATGAGTCTTCCTCCAATGCTGATGCCACATTCTCTTTCATATAATCCAGCTTCTCAGATTATTTGTTCAGCATACAGATTGAATAGGTATGGTGAAAGTATACAACAGTGACACAATTTTCCTGATTTTAAACCACACAGTATCTCCTTGATCTGTTTGAACAACTACCTTTTGATCTAGGTACGAGTTCGTCATGAGCACAACTTAGTGTTCTGGAATTCCCATTCTTCACAATGTTATCCTTAATTTGTTATGATCCGTACAGTTGAATGCCTTTGCATAGCCAATAAAACAGAAGTAAACCTCTTTCTGGTATCTCTGCTTTCCGCCAGGATCCATCTGACATCAGCAATGATATCCTTGGTTCCACATCCTCTTCTGAATCCGGCTTGAACTTCTGGCAGTTCCCTGTCGATATACTACTGCTGCCACTTTTGAATGATCTTCAGCAAAATTTTACTTGCATGTGATATTAATGATATTGTTCAATAATTTCTGCATTTAGTTTGATCACCTTTCTTGGGAACAGGCATAAATATGGATCTCCTCCAGTCAGTTGGCCAGGTAGCTGTCTTCCAGTTTCTTGACATAGATGAGTGAGCACTTCCAGCAATGCATCCATTTGTTGAAACATCTTGGTCGGTATTCTGTCAATTCCTGGAGACTTGTTTTTGGCCAATGCCTTCAATGCAAAGCTTGGACTTCTTCCTTCAGTACTATTGGTTCCTAATCATATGCTACCTCCTGAAATGGTTGAACATCGACCAGTTCATTTTGGTATGGTGACTTTGTGTATTTCTTCCATCTTCTTTTGATATTTTCTTTGTCCTTTAATATTTTCCTCGTAGAATCCTTCAATAATGCAACTCGAGGCTTGAATTTTTTCTTCAGTTCTTTCAGCTTGAGAAATGCAGAGCATATTCTTCCTTTTGGTTTTCTCTCTCCAGCTCATTGCACGTCATTATAATACTTTACTTTGTCTTCTTGAGCCACCCTTTGAAATCTTCTGTTCAACTCTTTGACTTCATCATTTCTTCCTTTTGCTTTAGCTACTCAAAGTCCAAGAGCAAGTTTCAGAGTCTCTCCTAACATCCATTTTGGTCTTTTCTTTCTTTTCTGTCTTTTTAATGACCTCTTGCTTTCTTCATGTATGATGTCCTTGATGTCACCCCACAACTCTTTTGTCTTGGGTCATTAGTGTTCAACGGGTCAAATCTATTCTTGAGATGGTCTCTAAATTCAGGTGGGATTAGTAAACCATATGTTTGTCCAATTCATATGGCCAATACCAGTTCATTTCAGCTCACTAATGCCTAGGATATTGATCTTCAAGAGTTCCATTTCATTTATGACATCTTCCAATTTTCCTTGATTCACACTGCATGCATTCCACATTCCAAGTATTAATGGATGCTTGCAGCTGTTTCTTCTCATTTTTACTTAAACACAATACCAGTCTTATTTCTCTCTTTATTTGATTTGATCAATTCCTTAAGTGCTGATATTATAAATTTTAAACATATATATGTAACACTGACTGAGTCACATATGTCAGAAGTTCTTGTATTCAGGACACTTGGCCTTCGACAATGAATGAGAGAGAGATTTTTTCTTTTTTTTTTAATATATATTTTATTGTACTTCAGGGGAAGGCTTACAGAACAAATAATTTCTCATGAAACAGTAGTATACATGTTGTTTTATGCATTTGTTAACAACCCCACAACATATTAACCCTCTAAATTCTCAACC
>NW_004444080.1:6075108-6113276 GCF_000243295.1 Trichechus manatus latirostris
TTATTTTTATGAGTTGGTTTGTTAACTTTCTTTGTGGTTACCATGAATTTTACCCTTATCTTTCTAAGTTTGAAGCAGTCTACCATTACTTGGTATCACCTTGCCTTCCTCTCCATTAGAAGGTTCTATACCTATGCCATTTATTCCCTCTTTCGTTGTTTTGATGTTGTTGTTATCCATCAATTGAGTGCTCTGATTCCCTGTTGTATTTCTTTTGGTTTTGGATAGTCCTTGAGAGTTCATTTCTTAGACTGGTATCTGGTTCGTAAGATCCTACGTCCTAGGTCCTGTCAGTGGGCTGAAGCTGTTTGTCCTCAGATCAAAGAACTCCCTTTAATAATTCTTGTAAGTTTGGTTTGACTTTTGCATATTCCTTTAGTTTCTGTTTATCTGGATATGACCTAATTTCACCATCAAATTTGAATGAGAGTTTTGCAGGATATATTATGCTTGGCTGACAATTTTTTTCTTTCAAGATTTTATATATGTCATCCCATTGCCTTCTTGCCTGAATGGTTTCTGCCAAATAATCTGAGCTTAGTCTTATTGTTTCTCCTCCGTATGTGACTTCTTGTTTTTCACAAGCTGCTCTCATGATTCTTTGTTTGTCTTTGGTTTTGGCAGTAGCCCAGACTGGGATGCAGCTCCACACTCGAATGGAGCTCTGCGGCCCCTCAGGAAAAAGCAATGAAGGAACACGGAGCCAGGCACTCAAGCGAAAGGAGGGGGATGCAGTGAGAGGCAAGCAAGAAATCAAAAGAAGCAGGAAAAAAAAAAAAAAGCAATACTAGCAGCCAACAAATGGCACTCAGAGAGCTAGCCAGTGCGGACTGGTGTTTCTGGACAAGAGACTGTGTCCGTGGGAAGCAGAGGAGGCCAAGTGTGGGTGAAGAAGGGTGGAGAGTCGGAAAGTGTATATCACAAACTGCTGGCACTCTGGAGCCCCTCAAGAAGAAGCAAAGATGGCGCACGGAGCCAGGCAGTTGAGTGAAAGCAGGGGGAGGTGGCGAGAGGCAAGTGAGAAATCAAAAGAAGCACAAAAATAGAAGCAACACTAGCAGCCAACAAATGGCACCCAGAGAGCCGCCCGCTTGGGTGTGTGGAATCTAAGCAGCCAGCGCCTGCCAGTCAAGAGACCGTGGCAACGGGAAGCAGAGGAGGCGGAGTCGGGGCGAAGAGGGGTGGGGGGTGGGAAAGTGCACAGCGCAAATTACCACCTGTTTTGTCTCCCACTGGACGTTCCGTGAGGCTGCTTTCTCGTACCCCGTTTGCTGGTCTCCAATAGGAGTCCAAGATGGTGGATCCGCGCTGCGTTAGCTTGTAGGGGACTTCTGCATGAATCTCTCCTCGCTCTCTGTTCTCTGTCAGTTTTTTCACTCCATTTGGTGCTTGGCTGAGTTCTTTGTCTCTTCATTTAGGGTTTCAGGATTGTTGTATTCTGTGTTCGGCTTAGTTTTTCAGATCTTTGCTGTGGAGGGATGATGTGGTGCTTCTGCCTAGAGCGCCATTTTGCTGAACTCTGGAGAGAGAAATTTTGATAGTTAGATAAACTGCAGTCCTAGATATACTAGAGCTGAGCTGCCAGAAATTAGCAGTCAGCATGCTCTGATTCTCCAAATGAGTTGGAAAGTCTGGTTCACTCCTGAGGGTAGCAGTGGGACCCAGCCTTGCACATTGAGGCATTAATGTAGAGTACAGAGGCTTGAAAGATGGGTTAACTCCAACAGCCTTGTGACTTTTGGCAGAAAACTATTTCTGTTTCACTTTCCACATCTCTAAAATAAGTGGTTTGAACGAAATAATTTTTAAAGTAGCTTTCAGTTCTAAATTCTATTAACAGTAGTAGTTAAAAGCTTCTCTGGAGAGAAGATGTGGATTTGAATATTGACTTTGCCTATGTATGAGCATGGATGAGTGACTTAATTTCTTTAAACCTTAATGTTCTCATCAACAAAATGTGGATACTAATAGAACATTCTTTATAAGTTAGCACAGTTACTCATCTATAAAAATAGCTAAATAAAATGTAGTTATTACAATTTCTATTACTGGATAGTAATATCTCAAACTTCTTATAAACTACTAGTTTTGCAAATACCTTGTTTATGTACAATCTGAAAATCAGTAGGACTGTTATGAGTGTTAAAGGAGATAATGCATAGGGAAGTATTTAACACATTATAAAGTATATATATTGTTATTAATTGTGGAATATTTAGCCTTCAAGAAAGAGAGTCAAACTTAGTATTATCACTTCCTACTCATCCTGTACATGTACTATATATGAAGAGGATTTTGTAAAGATACAATCTAACAGTTTGGCTCAAAGCAATTGAATAATTTTTTTCATCACTAGAATCAATGACAAGGACTGATTTGAAAGATATAAAGGGGTCATAGTCTTTCATGAATGTTAAGACACTAAAACTTAGATTTGGAAGCATCAGAAAACACTGCACATAACTAGAAAACTTGAATGGACCTCATAATGATGAGTAGAACTTCCATAGCTACAAATTGTAAGATTAGTATAATGGGCAGAGATGGGGGAAGCAATTGTTTGTGGGGGAGAATTACTGATCACAAGAAAGAGAAGAATAAAAGTGCAAGACACATTGAAGGAAACTTCTGAAGATACTTTTCTGAGTGGAAATTTAAATGTTAAACTAAGTTAAATCAAGTTCCCAAACTCATGATTATGAGAAATAAGTGAGTTTTAGGGAAAGTTTTTGTGGCAAAGGTAAAAATAAGTTTGATAAAGGCATGCTGCACATATAAATGAGCAGGAAAAAAAAAAAAAAAAACAGGTTTATACCAATGCTGTTTCTTACCTAGAATTAAATATGTTTCAGCAATACTTTATCTACAAAATAGTAAACTTACAACTTTTAATTTTTCTATTGTCACATACAATAAATATTCAACAAACAGAAAATAGAAAAAGTTCTGTGTGACTTGAACTGTACTTTTTTTTTTGACTGTTTTTGATATCCAGATGTTTCTGATTTTGTAGAAGACACCAAGTACTCTGAAGTTAGATTTCACAAGAAGTTGAGATTCTCCTTTCTTTCTTGAACTCAGTGAAATTCTTCAACAGTGTAAATGCCTTTGAAGTCAGGTTGATATGCCAATGTTGAATCAAATTTTCTGAACTTCAAAGCTCTCTCTGTTGTAGAGGATATTCTGGTGAGGCTGGATATTGCAAAAGTAAATGAGAATACGACCAGAACATTTTAACTGACTTGGTTTGTAAAGTAGCATGTAAGGTTTCTTATTTTGTGAATATTCATTTTTTTTATAATCTTACATTATTTAGTACTATATTATTTTTAATATGATATGCTACAAATTTTGGTTTCTACTTATTTTATTCCATAGAAGTCCAACAGATTTAATTTATATCAGAATTTTATCTTCCTTTTCTTACAGGAAACAGTTTTAGTAAGAACACAGAATTTAGAATCTTAAAATCTTCATGAAGACCTCAGATATAACTAGTTGTGTGTTCTTTAGTAAACTGCATTCAAAACTGGGATTAATGAAAACATCTAATTACAAAGTTGTTATAAGAAAGAAATAACATGATGTATGTGTAAGTGTTTAGCATTCAATTATAGTTAATTTAAAGCTTTCAGTTAAGGTAATTTTCTTCTTTCTTTTTCTCTCCATAAAACAAAAAATTTTTCTTGACAATGAATGCTCAAACTAAGGTGCTTTGATTAGTCTTTCCAGAGCAATGAATATTTGGGCACCATACTTCACCCTATGATGTTAGAATAAGATGCCATTATATCAGAACACTAGTGTAGAGCCTTCTAGTGACGAATTAAAAGCTATGATAAAATAATGACATTAAGTCTTACAATTCCACTTAGTAGCACACAAAATTAAATGACAAGACCTATTCTATTCTGATTCTACTGAGAATCAATTACATACCACACACTATTTTAGTCAAAAATAAATGAAACAAACACCCTTGTCCTTGTTGAACTTACATTTTAGAGTGTAGAGACAGGCAATATAAAAGAACAGACTATAGTAAATAAGTAAATTATGTAACAGTAGAAAGCACTACAGACAAAAGAAGTACCAGAGTAGAGCCGGAGTCAGCAGTATTTGAGGGACACAGTTTGCTTGGAGCAAAGTAAGCAAGATGGGGAATGGCAGGTGATGAGGAGCGTGGGTTTGATTTTGTAGGGCCATGAAGGCTATGCTAAGAACTTTTGCGTATATTCTCAGTGAATCAACTAGAGCCATTAGTGGGATTTGTGGGGAAAGTGAAATGATTTGGTTTATATCTTAAAAGGATAACTCTGGCTTCCATGTTGAGAATAAACAATAGAGGGCAAAGATAGAGACATGGAGGCAAGTAAAAAGGCTATTACAGTAACCAGACAGAGAAACAGTGGCTTCGATGGGAAGGATAGTAGTGGAAATGGTGGGAAAGTGGTGTGATTCAGAGTTTATTTTGAAAGTAGAACAACAGGATTTCCTGGTGGATAGTACATGGGGTTTGATAGGAAGTGAGGCATTACCAAAGACCCTTTAGGTTTTATCTTTTTTTTCCCCTTCTTTAAATGAAAGAAAATATTACCTTCAAAATAGAAGGGAAAAGGTACAGGAGAAACTGTTTTTTGCTTATTGTAAGTGACTTGATTCAGAAGCTCAGTTTTAATGAAATATTCTATCCAAACCACTTATTTTCTTCTTTTTAGATAATAGCATAATATAATGCTAATTAAAAGACAGACATATTGGTACTAATTCACAAAGGCAAACATCACTGTTCTTGTTATTTGATCTGGCCCATGTCTCGGGGTTACATTTGTAAGATGATAGAGTATTAATAAGTATACAAGACAAAGCTTAGGGAGATGAATATTTTTAGATATAACTTGGTACAAAGTGTAGTTTCTGATAGGTCATATATGAAATTCTGCTAGACTAACTGAAGAAAGTATTGTTCCAGATCCTTTTCTCATATTAGTCTTGATAGTTGGCTTTAGCGAAATGTATAGGTTTTAGGGGAGCAATTAAATGTATTGAGGAAAAGTGGTTCACCATGAGAGTGAAGTTTTATATGGGTCATTTAAACATAAAGGATACTATCTGTTGGAGGATATTGGACAGAAAGAATAAAATATAGGCTGCAGGTGACCAAGATGGTGGAGTAGTCAGATGTTTCTGGTGGTCCCTCTTACAACAAAGACCAGAAAAACAAGGTGAATCAATTATCTATGACAATCTAGGAGCCCTGAACATCAAACGCAAAGTTGATGAATCAGACTGAGTGGCAGGGGGAGGGATAGACAGTTCTGAAGCAGCAAGGAATTGCCAGACCTGACCTGACAAGAGCCTGAGCCCTTTAGGACAGATCAGCTCATGGTGCATGGTGAGGCAAGCCGCGGCACTTGGGAGACGTTTTCCACACCAGGAAAGACCCAGCAGCAGAGAATCTACTCGGCCATCCAGAACCAATGAGAAGCCCTCCATCGGTGAAAGGTAAGTACTTTCATCTGGCCTACTGAGGGGATCAAAAACACCTCTCTTTGGGAAAAACCTTTCTCCCATTTACCTTCCCACTTCCTGCTCTGCACTGGGACCAGGACAAGCTTCAGCAATTGTCAAGTCCCCTGGGCCAGAAGTAGGACCTAGCAATAGAGGATCTTAAGATGATTAAAGAAGAGCATGATGATAAATTTAACAGGCTGCAAGACTCCATAGACAGACAGCAATCAGAAATCCAGAATATTAACAATAAAATTTCAGAATTAAACAATTCAATAGAAAGTCGTAGGAGAAGAATTGAGGCAATGGAAGTCAGATTTAGTGAGACTGAAGATACAGCACTAGACACCAACTTATTTGAGGAAAAATCAGAGAAAGAAGAAATTATAAAAATTATGTGGGCTTCTATCAATAGGAATAACCTGCGAATGTTTGGAGTAGCAGAACAGGGAGGGATAACAGAAAATACAGAGAGAATTGTTGAAGATTTTTTGGCAGAAAACTTCCTAGATATCATGAAAGATGAGAAGGTATCTATCCAAGATGCTCATCCAACCCCACAAAAGGTAGATCCCAAGAGAAAGTCACCAAGACATATTTTAATCAAACTTGCCAAAACCAAAGATAAAAAGAGAATTTTAAGAGCAGCTACGGATAAATGAAAAGTCATCTACAAAGGATAGTCAATTAGAATAAGCTTGGACTACTCAGCAGAAACCATGCAGGCAAGAAAGAAATAGGATGACATATATAAAGCCTTGAAGGAAAAAGAAATTGCCTGCCAATAATTATATATCCTGCAAAACTCTCCATCAAATATGATGGCAAAATTGGGGCATTTCCAGATAAATAGAAGTTCAGGGAATTTGCAAAAACCAAACCAAAATTATAAGAAATACTAAAGGGAGTCCTCTGGTAAGAAAATCAATAACATCAGATAACAACCCAAGACACAGAATAGAGCAACCAGATATCAACCCAGATAGGGAAGTCACAAAAATAAATCAAAGGTAAAACACTGAAAATAAGGAAACAGAGTTGTCAATATGTAAAAAATGACAACATTAAAAAAAAAAAGATAGAATAAAGTGTAGACATAGATTTTGCATATGGAGAGGAAGTCAAGGCAATATAAAGAAATAAAAAATTGGTTTAAACTTAGAAAAATAGGGGTAAATATTAAGGTAATGAAAAAGGAATCCTACACATCAATATAAACAACAATAAAAATATGAAGACTTAGCAAATACAAAATTAATAATAATGAAAAAGATGAAAAGAAAATGCATAAAGAAAAACTCAGCACAGAAAATTACGTGGAACAACAAAACTGTCAAGAGCACACAAAAAAGACATCAAAATGACAGCACTCAACTCATACCTATCAATAATTACTATGAATGTAAATGACTAAATGCATCTATAAAGAGACAGAAAGTGGCAAAATGAATTAAAAAACACGATCCGTCTATACGCTGCCTACAAGAGACATACTTCAGACTTAAAGGCACAAACAAACTAAAACTCAAAGGATGAAAAAAAATATATCAAGCAAACAAAGCTCAAAAAATAGCAGGAGTGGCAATATTAATCTCTGACAAAATAGACTTTAAAGTAAAATCCACCAAAAAGGATAAGGAAGGACACTATATAATGATTAAAGGGCCACTACAGCAGGAGGACATAACTATAACAAATATGAATGCACCCAATGACAGAGATCCAAAATACATGAAACAAACTCTAACAGCATTGAAAAGAGAGAAAGACAGCTCCACAATAACAGTAGGAGACTTCAACACATCACTTTCGGTGAAGGATAGAACTTTCAGAAATAAGCTCAGTAAAGGCACAGAAGATCTAAATGCTGCCATTAACCAACTTGATCTCATGGACACATATAGAAGACTCCACCCAACAACAGCCAAGTATACTTTCTTTTCCAATGCACATGGAACATTCTCCAGAATAGACCACGTATTAGGCCACAAAGCAAGCCTTAACAGAATTCAGTGCGTTGAAATACTACAAAGCATCTTTTCTGACCATAAAACCATAAAAGTAGAAATCAAAGGGAAAAAAAAATTAAACCCACTAAACTGAACAACACCTTGCTCAAAAACTACTAGGTTACAGAAGAAATTAAGGATGGAATAAAGAAATTCATAGAATCAAACGAGAATGAAAACACATCCTACCAGAACACAACAAAAGCAGTGCTCCGAGGTCAGTTTATAGCAATAAATGCACACATCCAAAAAGAATAAAGGGCCAAGCTCAAAACATTAACCCTACAACTGGAACAAGTAGAAAGAGACCAGAAAAAGAAGCCCTCTGGCACCAGAAGAAAGGAAATAATAAGAATTAGAGCAGAATTAAATGAAATAGAGAAAAGAAAAACAATTGAAAGCATTAACAAGACCAAAAGCTGTTTCTTTGAAAAGATCTGCAGAATCGATAAACCATTGACCAAACTGACCAAAGAAAAACAGGAGAGGAAGCAAATAACTTGCATAAGAAATGAGACGGGTGATATCACAAAAGATCCAAGTGAAATTAAAAGAATCATAACAGAATACTATGAAAAATTGTACTCTAACAAGTTTGAAAACCTAGAGGAAATGGACACATTTCTAGAATCTCGCTACCTACCTAAACTAACACAAACAGAGGTCGAACAACTAAATAAACCCATAACAAAAGAAGAGATCGAAAAGGTAATTAAAAAACTCAAAACAAACAAACAAAACGCCCTAGTTTCACTGGAGAATTCTACCAAACTTTCAGAGAAGAGTTAACACCACTGCTGCTAAAGGTATTTCAGAGCATAAAAAAGGATGGAATACTCCAAAACTCATTCTATGAAGCCAGCATGACCCTGATACCGAAACAAGGTAAAGACACCACAAAAAAAGAAAATTACAGACCAATATCCCTCATGAACATAGATGCAAAAAATCCTCAGCAAAATTCTAGCCAATAGAATTCAGCAACATATCAAAAAACTAATTCACCATGATCAAGCGGGATTTATACCAGGTATGCAGGGATAGTTCAACATCAGAAAAACAATCAATGTAATCCATCATATTAATAAAACAAAAGACAAGAACCACATGATCTTATCAATTGATGCAGAAAAGGCATACGACAAAGTCCAACACCCTTTCATGATAAAAACTCTCAACAAAATAGGAATAGAAGGGAAATTCCTCAACAAAATTAAGGGCATTTGTAAAAAGCCGACATCATCCTAAATGGAGAGTTTGAAAGCATTCCCGTTGAGAACGGGAACCAGACAAGGATGTCCTTTATCACCACTCCTATTCAATATTGTGATAGAGGTCCTAGCTAGAGCAATTAGTCTGGAAAAAATAATAAAGGGCATCCAAATTTGTAGGGAAGAAGTAAAAGTATCTCTATTGGCAGATGATATGATCTTATACACAGAAAACCCCGAAGAATCCACAAGAAAACTATTAGAACTAATAGAGGATTCAGCAAAGTATTAGAATACAAGATAAACATTCAAAAATAAGTTGAATTCTTCTAAACCAAAAAAGAGAATGTCGAAGAGGAAGTCAGCAAATCAACACCATTTACAATAGCCCCGAAGAAGAAAAAATCCTTAGGAATAAATCTAACCAGAGACGTTAAAGACCCATTCGATGAAAACTACAAGACACTACTGCAAGAAACCAAAAGAGACCTGCATAAGTGGAAAAACATACCTTGCTCATGGATAGGAAGACTCAACATTGTGAAAATGTCAATTCTACCCAATGTGATCCACAGATACAATGAAATACCAATCCAAATTCCACTGGCATTTTTTAATGACATGCAGAAACAAATTACCTACTTCATATGAAAAGGGAAGAGGTCCTGGATAAATAAAGCATTACTCAAGAAGAAGAACAAAGTGGGAGGCCTCACACTACCTCATTTTAGAAACTATTGTACCGCCACGGTAGTCAAAACAGCCTGGTACTGGTACAACAACAGATACATAGACCAACGGAACAGAGTTGAGAATCCAGATATAAGTTCATCCACTTATGAGCAGCTAATATTTGACAAAGGCCCAAAGTCTGTTAATTGGGGAAAAGACAGTCTCTTTAACAAATGGTGCTAGCATAACTGGATCTCTATACACAAAAAACTGAAACAAGACCCTTACCTCACACCGTGCACAAAAACTAACTCAAAATGGATCAAAGACCTAAATATAAAATCAGAAATGATAAATATCATGGAAGAAAAAATAGGGACAATGCTAGGAGCCCTAATACATGGCATAAACAGAATATAAACCATAAGTAGCAATGTACAAACACCAGAAGAGAAACTAGATAACTGGGAGCTCTTAAAAATCAAACACTTAATGCTTGTCAAAAGACTTCACCAAAAGAGTAAAAAGAGAACCTACAGACTGGGAAAAAATGATTGGCTGTGACAAATATGATAAGTGTCTAATCTCTAAAATCTACAAGATACTTCAAAACCTCAACAATAAAAAGACACATAACTCAATTAAAAAATGGGCAAAGGATATGAACAGGCACTTCACCAAAGAAAACATTCAGGAGGCTAACAGACACATGAAGAAATGCTCATGATCATTAGCCATTAGAGAAATGCAAATCAAAATTACTATAAGATACCATCTCACTCAAACCAGGCCTGCATTAATCAAAAAAAACACATAAATAATAAATGTTGGAGAGGTTGTGGAGAGACTTGGACACTGTTACACTGTTGGTGGGAAGGTAAAATGCTATACAATCACTTTGGAAATTGATTTGGTGCTTTCTTAAAAAGCTAGAAATAGAAGTACCATAAGATCCAGCAATCCTGCTCCTTGGAATATATCCTAGAGAAATAAAAGCCATCACACTAATAGATATATGCACACCCATGTTCATTGCAGCACTGTTCATAATAGCAAAAGGATGGAAACAACCTAGGTGCCCATCAAGGATGAATGGATAAACAAATCATGGCATATTCACACAATGTAATACTATGCTACAATAAAAAAAACAGTGATGATTCTGTGAAACATCTTATAACATGGAGGAATTGGAAAGTATTATGCTGAGTGAATTCAGTCAGTCACAAAAGGACAAATATTGTATAAGACCATTATTATAAGAACACAAGAAAAGGTTTAAACACAGAAGAAAACATTCTTTGATTGTTATGAGGGTGGGGAAGGAAGGAGAGGGTTATTCACTAAGTAGATAGTAGACAATAATTATCTTAGGTGAAGGGAAGGACAGCACACACTACAGGGGAAGTCAGCACAACAGGACTAAACCAAAGCTAAGAAGTTTCCTGAATACAGCCAAACACTTCGAGGGACAGAGTAGCAGGGGCAGGGGTTTGGGGACCATGTTTTCCGGGGACATCTAGGTCAATTGGCATAACAAAGTTTATTAAAAAAATGTTTTGCATCCTACCTTGGTGAGTGGTGTCTGGGGTCTTAAAAACTAGTGAGCGGCCATCTAAGATGCATCAATTGGTCCCAACCCACCTGGAGTAAAGGAGAATGAATAACACCAAAGTCACGACGAAAGTATTAGCCCAAGAGACAGAAAGGGCCACATAAACCAGAGACTGCATCGGTCTCAGACCAGAAGAACTAGATAGTGCCTGGCTACCACCAATGACCACCCTGACAGGGAACACAACAGAGAGTCCCTGATGGAGCATGAGAAAGGTGGGGTGCAGAACTCTAATTCTAGTAAAAAGTCCAGACTTAACGGTCTGAGGATCCCCAGAAAGCATGGTTCCCGGACTCTCTGTTAACCCAGAACTGAAACCATTCCCGTGGTCAGCTTTTCAAAGATTAGCATGGACTACAGGACATAAAATGGTACTTGTGAAAAGTGTGCTTTTTAGCTCAAGCAGAGACTGAATGGGCAGCTCCTGTCCAGAGGTGAGATGAGAAGGCAGAGAGGGTCAGGAGCTGGTTGAATAAACATGAGAAATCCGGGGTGGAAAGGAGGTGTTTGCTGTCACAGTACAGGGAGAGCAGTTAGTGTCACACAACAATGTATGTATGAATTTTTGTTTGAGAGACTAACTTGAATTGTAAACTTTCACTTAAAGTACAACAATTAAAAAAAAAAGAATAAAACATAATATCAAAGCAATTACTAACTTTTAAGTTGAGTTAATAATATAATCAGAACCTTACAGATTATCAAAAGGAATTCAGGTCATAATGGGTGAAATGGTGGCAAAAGAACTGCTTTTAGAGCTAGACAAATAATGGTTAAATTCTAAATATTCAACATATTTGTTTATTCTTACCCTCTTTCTTTTCTAAAAAAAATAAAATAATAATAATCAACTTAAATAATTTCATATATGTATATGTATGGAAATAATTGTACTAAAATTGAATGTACTTATGTATAAGGTATATACAAATTCCTTAGCACCATACTTAATATCTAGAACTGTGGACATCCCCCAAAGTCAACATTTATTTCCCTTATAAAATTAAATTTTGATTTTCTTTTTTGAGGAAGAATTTCTTTCCCATTGGATAGAGTCTGTCGAGACTATAGTCAGGAACTGTATCAGTTAGGGCTAACTAAGCTACTGTAAAAATAAACACTAAGATATGAATAACTCCAACTCAGTAGAAGTATATTTGTCACTCACATAAGAGTAAAGATTGGGCATTCCAGGATGGTGGGAAGTTCTTCTCCATATAGTGATTTGGGGATCTAGGAGGTTTCCCATTTTGTAACTCTACCAATCCCTGGGGCTTGTTGGTCATCTGTATCCGTAGCCAGCTAAAGGATAAATAGGGCATGGAGGAATTATGTCCACTTTCTAAGAGACTAGAATGGAGCTTTCTGTTCATAGTCCATTGGTAAAAAATAGTCACATGACTACATTTAACAGCAAAGGGAAGCTAGGAAGTCTAGTTCTCAACTACTGAGCCATTTCTCAGCTACAAGTTTATACTATGGAAGAGGAAAAGGAATTTTTGTGGATAACTAGTCTTGTCAGCCAAAAAAATTAAACCATCTCATAGGTAAGATGTCTGTACTTGACTTAATGTTGGACAATAGGATACTTTGTTCTTTTTAACTGTATTTTTTAGAGTTATTTTCTTAGTGGTTGAACTAGGGGTTAAAACGTACTTCATAATTTATCAGAATCTACTTTAGATTTATATAACTTAAGTGCAGTGAGATATAGACAATTTACTTCATTATATTTCCATTTTTTACCCTTTTGTTTGTGCTATTATTGTCAAATTTATTAGGTCTATATATGTTACAAACCAAATAATGCAACCAACCAACCATTTGCCCTCGAGATGATTATGACTGATGGTGGCCCCATGGGTGTCAGAGTAGAACTGTGCTCTGTAGGGTTTTCAATGGCTGATTTTTCAGAAGTAGATCACCAAGTTTTACTTCTGAGGAGACTTTGGGTGACTCAAATTTCCAACCTCTCAGTTAGCAGCTAAGTATGTTAACGGTTTGCACCACCCAGGGATTCCAAACCCAGTAATACAGTACTATAATTGTTGCTTTATATAATCTTAGATATTTTAAAGCAACTAAGAGAAGAAAGAAAAAAATATCTTTTTAATATTTTTATACTAGCCTTCTTATTTACTATTTCCAGTACTTTTCATTTTTTCCTGTTGTAGAGTTACGTTCTGATATTATACACTTACTCCACTATAGCTTCTTTCTCCCCTCCCCTCTTTTGTACTGTTATTATCATATAAGTTATATCTCTATAAGCTATGAGCCCCAACATTCAATTTTATGGTTATTATTCATGATATTGTTTTAAAAAAATCAATTAAGACCAGGAAGAAGAAATATGTAATTATATTCTTTTATAGTTACTGCATAATAATTTTTATGGGTGCTCTTTATGTTTATTTGAATTACTACCTGATGTTACTTCTTTTTAGTCTGAAGAACTTCCATTAGTATTTCTTGTAATATATGTCTACGAGCAATGAATTATCTCAGTCTTTGTTCTTATGGGAATGCTTTATTTTGCCTTTATATTTGAAATATAATTTTACTGTATATAGGGTTCTTGGCAGACTGTTATTTTCTCTAAGCCTTTTGAATATGTCATCCCATTGCTTTCTGGACTCCATTGTTTTGGATGAGAAGTCAACTACTCATTTTATTGGTGTTCCTTTGTGCATGATGAGCTGTTTTCGCTTGCTGCATTCAAGTTTTCTTTTTGTCATTGGCTTTCAACATTTTGGCTATGGTATGTCTAGATATGAATCTCTTTTGTTTATTCTACTTGAAGTTTGTTGGGCTTCTTGACTGTGTAGATTAATGTTTTCTGTCGTATTTGGAAATTTTTCAGCTATTATTTCTTTGAACATTTTTTTCTGCTCCTTTCCCTTTTTCCTCTCTTTTTGTTACTCCCACTACGCATGTGTTGATGCCTGTAATAGTGTCCCATAGGTTTGTGAGGCTCTGTTAATGTTTTTTCATTCTTTTTTCTTTCTATTCTTAAGATTACGTATGCTATAATAATCTATCTTCAAGTTTGTTGATTATTTCTTTTCCCAGCTCAAATTTACCATTGATTCTCCATAGTGAATTTTTTTATTTCAGTTACTGTGTTTTTTAATTCCAGGTTATTCATTTAGTTCTTTCTTGTAATTTCCATCTCTTTATTGATAATCTTTATTTGACAAGTCATTGCATCATAGTTGGTTTTAATTCTTTAAACAGAATTTTCTTTAATTCTTTGAACATATTTGTAATAGCTGCTTTGAAATCTTTGTCTGCAAAATCTAAAGACAGGCACACAGCTTTCTGTTATCTTAGCAGGATCTTTTTTTTTATTGTTGTAGTTTAAGTGAAAGTTTACAGTTCAAGTTAGTCTCTCATACAAAAATTTATATATATTATTATGTGACCCTAATTGCTCTCCCTATACTGTGACAGCACACTCCTCCTTTCCACCCGATTCCCCGTGCGCATTCAACCAGCTCCTGACCCTCTCTGCCTTCTCATCTCACCTCCAGACAGAAGCTGCCCATTTAGTGTCATGTATCTACTTGAGCTAAGATTCACACTCTTCATGAGTATCATTTTATGTCCCATAGTCCAGTCTAATCTTCGTCTGAAGAGTTGGCTTCGGGAATGGTTTTAGTTCTGGGTTGACAGAGAGTCTGGGGGCCATGCTTTCTGAGGTTCCTCAAATCTCAGTCAGACCATTAAGTCTGGTCTTTTTACTAGGATTTGAGTTCTGCACCCCACCTTTCTTCTGCTCCATCAGGAACATTTTGTTGTGTTCCCTGTCAGGGCAGTCATTGGTGGTAGCTGGGCACCATCTAGTTCTTCTGGTCTGAGACCGATGCAGTCTCTGGTTTATGTGGCTCTTTCTGTCTCTTGGGCTAATACTTTCCTTGTGACTTTGGTGTTATTCATTCTCCTTTACTCCAGGTGGGTTGGGACCAATTGATGCATCTTAGATGGCCACTCACTAGCTTTTAAGACCCCAGATGCCACTCACCAAAGTAGGATGCAGAACATTTTCTTAATAAACTTTGTTATGCCAATTGACATAGATGTCCCCTGAAAGCATGGTCCCCAGACCCTTGTCACTGCTACTCTGTCCCTCGAAGTGTTGGATTGTATTCAGGACACTTCTTAGCTTTGGTGTAGTCCAGTTGTGCTGACTTCCCCTTAGCAGGCCATTTTAAGCTATCTTTTTCCCCAGTTCACCTTTAAATTTCTGACTAGTCTGTTATTTTTTTTTTTTCCTAGTAGTTTCATGGAGTTATTAGCCTTCTCTTACTTGTACAGCACTAAGATAGCTATTGTTTTTGACAATGCCACGTAGACATGTGTTCCTCCATGCTCTGTTTCAAATAAAGTCACCTTTCTCAGTAAGTTGCAGAGCTGTCAGCCATAAAGTTTTCCTCTACTCCAGGAAGAACATCTGCACTACTGACCTAGAGCTCAGAGTGGTGGCCTGCTTCTCCTGGAATGATACCTCTACCATATAAGCAGGAGTTGGGGAGGGATTGTAGTTCCTGAATTCTCATCTTGACCCACAAAGCATAGAACTTCAGCCCTAAGAACAGGAGCTGGGACCTTGGTGCAATCAGGATACCAGAATTCTTGGTGTGCTATGCCTGGTGTAGTAACTCTATGAGTGGGAGCTGGTTGGAGAAACAGAGGCCCAGTCTTCTCAACCACACCTGCCCAGAATAGAGCACCACAACACAGACCTGGGAGTGAAGTGGGATGAGAGAAGCCAGCAACCTGTCCCTTCTGTGTTGAAACCATAGCCCTACATCTGCGAGCTAAGGAGAAAGAGAGCCTCGATCTTGACTGTTCTTGCTGGGAGAATATTTTCGCTAACTTGGAGTTGGGCTATGGTGGTAGGAACAAGTTCTTATTCAAATGTCACAGATTCCCACTGTTCTTATGGGACATTTAGTATGTTTTGTTTAATAAATGCTTCTGGATTTACTGTATGCCCTTAGGTCAATTTCCAGAGAACTTAAATGGTTGTGTTTTAAAATTTCAATAGTTAAATGGTTGTTTTGCTGGAGAGAGGGTCTACCAAGGTCCTCACACAGTCATTCCAGACTGGATAGTTTCTTCTTTGAATATGAATATTGCACAGAGGGTCAAGAACGCTATAAATATCTGGAAAACCATTTCTTCCTACTGATGATGTCAAGGTGAAATTTTTCCATTTTCCCAGCTTCCAGAGCCATTTTATTCCTGTCCATTGTCAAGTGCAATTGTCCAGCCTATACTTAGCTTTGTCTATTTATTCAGCTGTTCAGTAAAAACTTAGGGAGTTTCTATTATGGATCAGGCACAGTTGTGTACATAGGGAGTAAAGTACTGACCAAGTCACATGCATACATAGCTTGCCAGGTGGTTATTGGTGCTATAAGAGAGAAATAAAACTATGTAAACTCTGTTATCCTTTACAAAGTTCTTTCTGTTTAAATTAGCCTGACTCAGTCTCTGTAGTTTTGTAATCAAAGAACTCTGACTGACATAGTAGGCTTTCATAAAATTATAGATATTCTCATTAGTGATCTAATATCATAAGAAAGGATTAAGAATAAAAAGAGTAAATCAAAATAAAATGAATCTCTACTATGCATTCTCCTATGATTCAATTTAAACTTATATTTTTGCTGTTGGTGCCATTGAGTCAGCTCCCTCATATTACAGGGTAGAACTGCTCCATAGGGTTTTTTTTTGGCTACAAACTTTACAGAAACAGATAATCAGGCCTATTCATCCTATGGAGACACTGGGTGGGTTGGAATCACCAATTTTTGATTAACAGCTGATCATAAACCACTTGTGCCACACAAGCTCCTTAAACTTATAGATATATATATAAACTATATTTTTTCTTTATGCAAGTTAATTTTTAATACAGATGTGATCTATAAATCTTTATAATAATTTAATATCAAATATGTCAGGAAATATAACAGTTACTTAAACCTTTTTCAAATTTTTGCTGAAATATTACCTTTTTAATGGGATTTCCTATGATTTCTGTCTTAGGCTGGGTTCTCTAGAAAGGCAAAACCAGTAAAGTGTATAAATATATATATAGAGAGATTTATATCAAAGAAACGGCTCACCCGATTGTAGAGGCTGGAATGTCCCAAGACCGTGGATTAGGATAGAGGCTTTTCCCAATTCATGTAGCTGCAGGGGCTCAAGATCCGTAAGTTGGAAATCAGTGCTCCATTCACAGGCTGTGAAGATCAACAAATTCCAAGATTAGCAGGCAAGACCACAAGGCCTCTCCTGATGCATGTAGCTGCAGGGGCTGGTGAACTCAAGATTGGCGGGTTGGAGATCAGGGCTCCCCTCACAAGCTGTGAAGATCCACAAATCCCAGGATTGTCAGATAAGCTGATAGCTCAAGTTCCAAGAACTGGAGGTCAGATGAACAGGAGGTAGCCGAAGATCCAGAGCTAGCAAAAAGCCAGAATGTCTGCCTATATTCATAGGCAGGCCATGCCCCCAAGGAAACTCCCTTTCAACTGATCAGTTACTCACAGAAGATCCCACCATGGGAGTGATCACATATAAACACTGACAATCATGGCCCAGCGACGCTGACACACAATCTTAACCAACACAATCTCTCTGTTTAGGCTTTACCACTTCATCCAACAGCACTCACTAGCCTGCTTCCATGTTTTCTTTTTGTTCTTTGCAATTATCACAGCTACGACTGCTAACCAACAGGTTGGTAGTTCAAATCTATCAGGAACTCCTTGAAAACCCTATGGGGCAGTTCTACACTGTCTTATAGGGCCAGTATGGGTTGGAATGAACTGGACAGCAACAGGTTTTTCTTTTTTGGTTTGATATGCTAAATATTTTACTCAAGTTTTTGTTTATGCCAATAAAATGAAAGCTCCATGAGGGCAGAAATTTTTTATGTTTTATTAATTTCTAATTTGTCAGTTACTGTATTAATGCTTGGCACAACAAAAACACTCAATAACTATGTTAAATAAACTATTGAGATAACCTAGCTTTTACAACTGTTCAATTTAATATTTAACTATGTTTAATAATAGAAATATTTGTTAACCCTTTCTGTTCATTACAATTTGTACTTAAGAGCTGTTACTTAGATCACATTTAAGAGTGATGACAAGAGTCAAATTTAATATTTGGTTTTAATAAGAATAGTAGAAATGAAGAAAAATGCTAACTATAAAGTAAAGATATCAATTTTCCAATTCATTTTCCAGACCTAATACATTCAGGAATACTAAAATATTTTCTTAGGAAAAAAAAATCTCAATTCCCTTCTCCTGACAATAAAATTTCTTTTGAAATCTAAGTTTTGCATCATCAAAAATGAAGTAAACAAAAATAAAACAATACTCTATATTATGCCTCTCACCAACCATAACTCTTTAACCACAAACACTATAGTGTAGTGCAATGGAAATAAATGAGATATATAATAACCAGAAATCATAAGTTAAAGCTCTAAATCAACTGCTTACATGGTTTGATAAATCAGAAAATTATAAAGCCAGCCTGAAACCAGTTTTTCGGATGCTGATAATCCTGCCATAAATTCTTCATAGTTGTTAAAAAAAAAATGCTCCCATATACAGGCATGCTTTGTGTTATTGCACTTCATTTTATTGAGCTTGGTAGTATTGCATTTTTCACAAATCGAAGGTTTGTGGCAACCCTGCGTCGAGCAAGTCTATCGGCGTCATTTTTCTAACAGCATGTGCTCACTTTGTGTCTCTCTGTCACCTCTTGGTAATTATTACAATTATTTCAATCTTTTTCATTACTATTATATATGTTATGGTGATCTGTGATCAGTGATCTTTGATGTTAGTATTGTAATTCTATTGGGGCACCACGAACTGCACCCATATAAGATGACGAACTTAATAAATGTTGGGTGTGTTCTGACTGCTTCACTGACCAGCCATTCTCCTGTCTCTCTCCCTCTCTTTGGGCCTCCCTATTCTCTGAGACATGACAATATTGAAATTAGGCCAGTTAATAACCCTACAATGGCCCCTAAGTGTTCAAGTGAAAAGAAGAGTCGTATGCCTCTCACTTTAATTCAAAAACTAGAAATGATTAAGCTTAGTGAGGAAGGCTTGTCCAAAAGCCAAGAAAGGCTGAAAGCTAGGCCTCTTGCACCAAACATTTAGCCAAAATGTGAATGCAAAGGAAAAGTTCTTGAAGAAAATTAAAAGTCCTGCCCTAGTGAACACACGAATGATAAGAAAACAAAACAAACTTTTTTTTTCATTTTTTTTATTGCGCTTTAGGTGAAGGTTTACAGAGCAAATTCGTTTCTCATTAAACAATTAATACTTATATTGTTTTGTGACATTGGTTGCCAACCCCATGACATACCAACACTCTCCCCTTCTCGATCTTGGGTTCCCCTTTTCCATTCTTCCAGCTTTCCTGTCCCTGCCTGTCTTCTCGTCCTTGCCACTGGGCTAGGTTGCCCATTTAGTCTTGTATACATGGCTGAGCTATGTGTATTATTGTTTATTTTATGGACCTGTCTAATCTTTTACTGAAGGGTGTACCTCAGGAGTAACTTCAGTACTGAGTTAAAGAGGTGTCTGGGGGCCATACTCCCAGGGTTTCTCCAGTCTCTGTCAGACCAGTAAGTCTGATTTTTTTGTGTGAATTAGAATTTTGTTCTACATTTTTCTCCAGCTCTATCCAGCACCCTTTATTATGATCCCTGTTAGAGCAGTCAGTGATGGTAGCTGGGCACCATCTAGTTGTGCTGGACTTGAAACATCCTTACTGCTGATATGGAGAAAGTTTTAGTGGTCTGGATAGAAGATCAAGCCAGCCACAACATTCCCTTAAGCCAAAACCTAATCCAGAGCAAGGCCCTAACTCTCCTCAATTCTGTGAAGGGTGAGATTGGTGAAGAAGCTGCAGAAGAAAAGTTTGAAGCTAGCTGAGGTTGGTTTGTGAGGTTTTATCCATAACATGAAAATGTAATGTGAAGCAGCAAGTGCTGATGTCGAAGCTGCAGCAAGCTATCCGGAAGATTTAGCTAAGATAATTGATGAAAGTGGCTACACTAAACAACAGATTTTCAAGGTAGAGAAAACAGCCTTCTACTGGAAGAAGATGACATCTAGGACTTTCATAGCTAGAGAGAAGTCAATGTCTGGCTTCAGAGCTTCAAAGGACAGGCTGATTCTCTTGTCAAGAGCTAATGTAACTGGTGGCTTTAAGTTGAAGCCAGTGGTCATTTACCATTCTGAAAATCTTTCAGCCCTTAAGAATTATGCTAAATCTACTCTGTCTGTGCTCTATAAATGAAATAACGAAGCCTGGATTACAGTACATTTCTTTATAGCATGGTTTACTCAATATTTTAAACCCAATATTGAGAACTACTGCTCAAAAAAAAAAAGATTCCTTTCAAAATATTACTGCTCATTGACAATGAACCTGGTCACCCAAGAGCTCTGATGGATATATACAAGGACATTAATGTTGTTTTCATGCTTGCTAACACAACATCCCTTCTGCAGCCTGTGGATCAAGGAGTAATTTCAACTTTTAATAGTTATTATTTAAGAAATACATTTTGTAAGGCTATACCTGTTACCATCGAGTCAATTCCGATGCATAGTGACCCTATAGGACAGAACTGCTCCATAGGATCTCCAAGGAGTGCCTGGTGGATTAGAACTGCCAACATTTTGGTTAGCAGCTGTAGCTCTTAACCACTATGCCACCAGGGTTTTGTGTAGGCTATAGCTGCCACAAATAGTGATTCCTCTGAAGGACCTAGGGAAAGTAAATGGAAAACCTTCTGGAAAGGATTCACCATTCTAGATGCCATTAAGAACATTCATGATTCATGGAGGGAGGTCAAAATATCAACAGTAAAAGGAGTTTGGAAGAAACTGATTCCAACCCTCTTGGATAACTTTGAGCAGTTCAAGACTTCAGCGAAGGAAGTGATTGCAGATGTAGTGGAAATAGCAAGAGAACTAGAATTAGAAGTGGAGCCTAAAGATGTGACTGAATTGCTGGAATCTCATGAGAAAATTTAACAGATGAGGAGTTGCTTATTATGGATAAGCAAAGAAGATAGTTTCTTGAGAGGGAATCTACTCCTGGTAAAGATGCTGTGAACATTGTTGAAAGACAACAAATGATTTAGAATATTACATAAACTTAGTTGATAAAACAGAGGCAGGGTTTGCAAGGATTGACACCAATTTTGAAAGAAGCTCTACTGTGTATAAAATGCTATCAAATAACATGTCATGCTACAGAGAAATGTTTCATGAAAATAACAGTCAATCGATGTGGCAAACTTCATTGCTTTCTTATTTTAAGAAATTACCACAGCCACCCCAACGTTCAGCAACCACCACCCTGATCAGTCAGCAGCCATCACCATCGAGGCAAGACCCTCCACCAGCAAAAAGATTATGACTTGCTGAAGGCTCAGATGATGGTTAGTATTTTTAGCAATAAAGTATTTTTTAATTAAGATATATAATTTTTTTAGACATAATACTATTGCACACTTAATAGACTACAGTATTGTGTAAACATAACTTTTATATGCACTGGGAAATAAACAAATTTCTGTGACTCACTTTATTGTGATATTTGCTTTATTGTGGTGGTCTGGAACTGAACCCACAATGTCTCCGAGCTATGCCTGTATGTTTAAAGATGGCGTAGTGGCAGTGTCTGACCTCCTCTAACTTCACAATGAGGGTGGAGAATCAAAGTCAACAGCCCAGAGGGGATTCCTATTAGGCAGAGGTCAGATATTTCTCCTCTCTATCCTTTTTACTAATTCTGACACCAAACATCTCTCCAATGACACTCTCTACTTCTCTATTGGGTTCGACAGTTTGTTGCAATTGCCTCTCAAAACTCAAGACTTTACTCAATTATTGGATTTATTAGAGAAGTAACAGGTTACAATCCAGGTTTGGAAACGACTCAGGATTCAGTTCCTCGATTGGGGATAATTTCTTCTTGCCTTCTGCCATCAGGCCCTGCTGGGGCCTTCTGCTGCTGGGGGCCTTCTCAGGCAAGTGTTATAACTCGTAGCTCCATGGGTTGGCAAGCCCCACCACGGCCACCTTGTGCAAGTCTCCTGGTTCCTGCAGTCTCCCACTGCTATTTTGCTGCTGTCGCACCACAGTCTCTCACTGTCTTCCACATTACAACTTCTCTCTCTCTCTCCCCTCATGTCTCCCTTTAAGCACAGTTGGAGAGCAAAACTGAACAATCCCATTAGGGTTCCGTACATCTTCTTTGCATGGTCCACCTCCACAAGTGTGCTGTGCACATTATTTGCATTATTAGCAAACTGTCCAATTCCTTTGGTGGGCCACAAGTGACTCATTTGCATAGTCCCACCCAGTCATTTGGAGGGAGTTACAAGACCATGGCAAAAAAGGCCATATAAAAGAGATCCATTGCACTGCACTATGTTTAAAAATTTTATAAACCATACAAGTTCTACATACATATTTTAATTTTATTGTAAAACATTTATATATAATTATAAAGCACTATATATAATCTAATATAATGTTACATAATGTAAAAAATGTAGCCAGCAGGTCAGAAGTGAGAGTCCCCCCGCCCTCCAGCTTGTGGCTGATGTATGAGGTATTGTGCCGACTTTGGCACTCCAAAGGACTGTGTCCTTTAACTTGTGAGCTCCAACTTAGTTCCAGGTGGTGAGGATAGGAGGAAGAAGTGTTACATGTGCAGCTGGTGTCAAAACAAAAAAGGTAGAGAAGTGAGAAGTAACGATTTGATATTTTCTACACAGAGAGGCAGACAGTATAAAGAGAGAGTTACTGCAGAAATTTCGTTCTTGTTACCCCAAAGTGAGGGCACAAAGAACAGGGATGGAGCACGGCCACATCAAGCAGAGGCTGAATTGCATATGCCCTTGGAATGACATTCCTCTTCCAAATTAGTGTTATTATAATGAGAAAATCACATTAAAGCCAAGTCAAATGGGAATATCATGTAGACTGTTTAGTTCTACCTTCAAGGAAAATCTGTAAAGAAATTTTGAAAGACAAATGAGTAGGGTGATGGGGAAATAACCTGTTACCTATAAAAGTTACTATGCCTGTGCTTGAGAGCTTCAGGTTACTGCAGATCTGTTGATTCTCCCCCAAACATTGATTACATCTGTATAAAAAAAATCAGCCCTGTACCACTTGCCTCTCCTGTTCTCCTTCTGGCCTCAGTGATTGTTATGGAAACTGAAGGACTCTGAACAGAAAACGGCAGACTCACTCTCTGTGTGTTTTATAAAATGGTGACAACTTGCTCTTTGGGCTTTTCTGCCTTCCACCGAGCCCAAAAATTCCAGTTCTCCCAGTTATAGTGGGAAGGGGAACACTGAAGGAAATCTACATTACATATCTGGTTTTGAGTTTTCAGGGCCATGCAAAAATAAAATAGACCCCATCACAGCAATTTCCACTTCTCCAAACACCAAAGGAATAAGTACACTTATAAAAGGCCAAATAGTATTTTATGCCTTTAATTGCTATTCTTTTCTCCCTACAAATAATAAATTTCTAGTTTCCTTATGCTGGGAGTAAACCTAAAACAAGTCGAAAGTTTTGATTTTTATTTTCCTGAATTTTATCAAAATAGTGAAAACTAGAGAATCCTGTGAAAGTGACACTGTGGTACAAAATTTCTGTATTTTTAAAATAAATCTCTTTTTGACTGAGTAGAAAAAATGTTCAATTCTTAAATCTCATTGACAAGCCTCACGTTTCAAACAGAGTGAGATGTGCTTTGGATAGGAGAGACACTGTCAGTTGAGAGTTCTATGACATTTTTAACTTCTCCATTCCTTGATATCTCATCTGAGGCTCATTATGACAGCTATGAAGAGGTCATTATTCTTTGAAAAGACTTGTTTTCTGATGTTTGTATCATCTCCAGAGCCACATGTTTGTGTTAAAGTTCTAGGGTATAATAAAAAAGTAAGTCATATGGATAAATAATTTCCCTGAAGGATTCAACAATTCCATTGTCTAATGTATAATATTTTAAAATTCTTCTTTGTTAAAACAAGGGTATTTCTTTTCTTTTTTTTCTCATAAAATGAAAATTCTCCTAAATTAAATATGGCATTCCTCTAAAAAGCCCACATAATATAAGATGACTACAGATTTCATATCCTGTTCCTTTTATTTTATGCTCAGTTTACCTGTTTTATAGGCTAATTTCTAAGACAGAATGCTAACAGTTTTTATTTCTAAACATCAAAATAAATTATGTAAAAATATTTCTAAACATCAAAACAAATTATGTAAAAATATTTCTAAACATCAAAACAAATTATGTAAAATTATTCTTCATTTAGCATCTCACCTGAATGAGATGCCAAACAAAAATCATATTTACTCCTTAGGACTACATGGTGGATTTTAATGATCAGGGTCTAGGTTTGGGAGCCAGAGATCTGAGAAGCCTGATACTTGGTCAGTCACCAAACAGATGATCATTCATGCATTCATTAATTTAACAAATACTTGACAAGCAGCTAAGCATTATGCTGTACTAGTTTATAGTGGTGGAGAAGAAACAATCAACAATCCAAGCAAACAACCAACAACACACCCCCTGTTTTACTGAGGGTTTATTTTGAAATGGAGAGTAAAGGAGTGTCTATTTGAAGAAGTGACATTCTGGTTAATCTTAATGAATGATAAGTTAGGTAAATTACAAAGGAATTGGGGTGAATTCCACATGGAAGAAACAGAATATGCAAAGTTCCTAAGGATTTTCTGAGGAAATTTGACACAAAAAATTTAAAACGAAGATGGCAGGTCTTTTGCCTTAGGGAATAAACTCCTGAGAGAATCCATGGAAGTTTTCCTCTTAATCTCTGCAGATGCCATCTCAAGATTCTTAAAATATTTTAGGCAATTTTATCAGTAATTGAACACTATGATCCTACACATAAACGTGCTTTTTCTACAGCAAATTTGACTTCCTATCCTGTGGAACAATTAATAATATTGTGCCCCTATTGTACCTCTTGAGTTTAGCTAACATCCCATGGGATACTAATTCATTATGTAATATTACTGAGTTATTTCTGAGATTAATTATTTATGTATTTTATTTGATTCTTATTTTTTTAGAAACTATGGATCAGGAGTGATGAGATATTTAATGTTTTTAAGGAAGTATTAGGTCATCCACATTTTTACCAAATATATAGCAAACTTTAATTTGGGTTTTGTAGGAAACATGACCAACAGTTTTAAATATATATATATATATTTTAGATAACAACATGCAGGCAAGATTCCACAGTGATTGCCACTATGAGTTCACTCTGATTAAAATAATGATGAGGAAAATATTTTTCCATGAAGGTTAGTCCATAAAAAGAAACATATAATGCGTTGTCTCTAAAACATAGATGCAATTTTTTTTCACATCCCTTCCATAGGTGCCTTCTTTCCTTTCCCTTGAATCTGGATGGGCTTGTAACTGTTTGATTATACAGTATAATAAAAATGATGCTCTGTGACTTTCAAGCATGGTTATAAAAAGTCACAGTTTCTGCCTTATTCCCTGAAATATCCATTCTTGGAGACCTGATCCACTTTTAAGAATTCCATGTAGCTGAAGTTTTCCATGCTGTAAGGATGCCCAAGCCACATGGAAATTGGCAGTCTCAGCTGATCCATGCCCCTGTGCCTCACATATGAGTGAAGAAACCTCCAGAAAATTCCAGTTTTCAACCATTTGAATCACATCTGCTATTCAAGTCTTTCCAAAAATGGCCCCAGCCATTGTGGAGTAGAGACAAGCCAAACCAATTTTTCCTTCTTGGGATTTCTCACCCACAGAACCACGAGCATTATAAAATGAATGCAATTTGCTAAACTGGATTGTGGTGTCAGTTTCACTTTTGTCTGTGCAAATTGTTCTATTACGCCTCTTTTAGCCTCGGTTTCTTCATCTGTGAAATAAGAGCTGTGAACCAGATGCTCTCAGAACACTATAATCACAAAATACTATGATTTGAAAGTGTCTAAAACCAGGTATCAAGTATTTTTTTTAATGCGTACTATATACCTTTAAAAATATTCATCTGTACCATTTAGTGAGACCTTAAAATTTGCTTTATTTACGTATATTGTTAGACATTTATGTGATTAACTGACCTTACAATTTGATTGTAATTCTTTGAAGTGAGCTGTTAACAACCCAATAGTTCTTTGCACATAAGAGGAAGTCAGTAATACTTAGAGATAATTATTTGACTGCCCCATCAATGTATTAGGTGCCAGGAAGAAGTAAAAAGATATAAAACTTAAATCCTATCTTTCAGAAATTTATGTTTAGACTGGGAAGGTAAGATTTTAAATAGAGAACAATCCAATGCAATATAAAGTTAAATTTGTCAGTAAAGAAATAATTATTTAATAGTTATTTTGAATAATGATTAATTTTGATACATGCTAACACAGTCTGATGGTTTCAATAAGTATAGTATGTACTTTCAGAAAACTGATACTGTACTCTGTTGCCATTTTCACTAGTGCTCATATTTGTCTTCTGTATTTAAGAGTAATTCATTTCACCTAAAACACAATAAAATTAAAAAAAATGATTAAAAAGAAAGAACAATTCAAATGTTATTTCATCTTTGTGAGCTAAACAAAATGGAAGTAGGGAGAAGAAATAGTTCTTTAAGTTATGTCTTGTGAAATATTTAAGCTCTTCATGATTTTGTAGCTGCTAGAAATTGATAGGTGTCCCTGGGTGGTATAAGGGGTTAACACACTCGGATGCTAACCAAAAGGTTGGAGGTTTGAGTCTATCCAGAAGTGTCTCTGAAAAATGGCCTGGAGATATATTTCTGAAAAACCAGTCATTGAAAACCCTATGAGCACAGTTCTCCTCTGATAGACGTGGGATTGCCCTGAGTCATAATCAACTCAAAGTCAACCAGTGGTTTTAGAAATTGAAGAAGAGGCTAGTTATCAGGAGGACATGAAATGCAGCAAGCCGCTGGCACAGATATACATGCTATGCTTTAGTGGTAGGTCAGATGCCTTCAGTAGTCTATGATTGATTATTAAATAATGTTCTTTCTTGATTTCTGCTATACTGCTGGGATCTACTGTTTGAATTTCTCTAAGAAGTAATACATGTGTGCTGTTTTTGTTATGAGCCATTATAATGAAATTCAACTAAAACAGAAAGAGAAGACGATGTACCAAAATATCAGAACAAAGCAACTGAGTTTCTTGACTTTTGTCCAAGAGATTTACTTGAAAACCAACATTAGTTTCAGCCTTAAGAGTCTGTACTATTGTTATTATTTTCTCTGAAATGTATTTTTGTAAATTAAATGGATGTTGTTCTCTTTATGTTTATAGAAATAAAATATTTATAAACAAATTTACTTAGGAGTCATCATCACAGTTTGTGTGTATGTGTGTGTGTGTTTTAAACTCCTATTGTCTCATTTCTTCTAAATGGAAAATATATTGTTGGCATTGTGTCTATAAACAAAGACCACCTAAATAAGAACAAGCAAAGGCTATATGTTTAGAACTTGGTAGTGCAAGGGATTCAGCCACCATCACTTGGGGTTGGCAGAGACTCAACTGTAGGCACAGGAGTAGGAAAGCTTTGTTGTTGTTGTTAGGTGCTGTTGAGTTGGCTCTGACTCACAGTGACCCTATGTACAACAGGACAAAATGTCAACCGGTCCTGTGCCATCCTCACAATTGCTGTCATGCTTAAGCCCATTGTTGCAGCCACTGTGTCAATCCACCTCATTGAGAGTCTTCCTCTTTTTCATTGACCCTCCACGTTACCAAGCATGATGTCCCTCTCCAGGGATTGATCCTTCCTGATAACACATCCAAAATTTGTGAGACGTAGTCTCACCATCCTTGCTTAAAAGGAGCATTCTGGTTGTACTTCTTCCAAGACAGGTTTGGTCCTTCTTTTGGCAGTCCATGGTATATTCAATATTCTCGACAACACCACAATTCTAAGGTGTCAATTCTTCTTCAATCTTCCTTATTTATCATCCAGCTTTTGCATGCATATGAGGCAATTGGAAACACCATGGCTTGGGTCAGGTGCGCCTTAGTCTTCAAGGTGACATCTTTGCTTTTCAACACTCTTTTGCAGCAGATTTTCCCAATGCAATGCATCTTTTGATTTCTTGGCTGCTGCTTCCATGGGTGTTGATTGTGGATCCAAGTAAAATGAAATCCTTGACAACTTCAATCTTTTCTCCATGTATCATGATGTTGCTTATTGGTCCAGTTGAGAGGACTTTTGTTTTCTTTATGTTAAAGTGTAATCCATGCTGAAGGCATGGATTTGATCTTTATCGGTAAAGATCTTTGATCTTTATCAGTAAGTGCTTCAAGTTCTCTTCACTTTCAGCAAGCAAGGCTGTATCATCTGCATAATGCAGGTTGTTAATGAGTCTTCCTCCAATCCTGATGCTCCGTTCTTCTTCATATAGCCCAGCTTCTCAGATTATTTGCTCAGCATACATATTGAATAGGTATGGTGAAAGGATAGAACCCTGACACATACTTTTCCTGACTTTAAACCAAGCAATATCCCCATATTCTATTCAACCAACTACCTCTTGATCTGTGTACAGGTTCCTCAAGAGCATAATTAAATGTTTTGGAATTCCTATTCTTCTCAATGTTATCCACAATTTATTATGATCCACATTCCGATGCCTTTGCATACTCAATAAAACACAGGTTATCATCTTTCTGGTATTCTCTGTTTTCAGCCAGGATCCATTTGACATCAGCAATGATATCCCTGGTTCCACTCAAAATTTGTCTCTATAAAACATCAAATTAATTTAAAAAAATGATGAAATTTTGAGCTACTATAAAATACCTAATAGGTATGACAATAAGAGATCAGCTCCAATTGCTACACCTCTGTGGCCTACTGTTGTTTCTTCTTTACTTATAACATTGCTATGTTTGTTCAAATAGTGCTTCAGGGTGTTCTTGAAGTAGTTCTTCTATCTTTCTTATGGGAAGGCACTCAAAAGATGACTGAGAAAGAGCTGCCTCCTCAAAGTAGAGTAGCCGTTAATGACATGAATACAGTCAAGCTTTTGGAACCTTCATTTGCTGATGTGGCACGACAAAATGAGAAGAAACAGCTGCAAACATCCACTAATAATCGGAATGTGGAACGTACAAAGTAAAGCTTCATAGTGGAAAAAACCAGGAAGGTTTCAGGTACACTCTGATTAGAGGCTATTGACATGGAGAAGCTGGAGGCGGGCTAACTGGAAGCAAAGATTCCTATATGATTGATTAAAGAAGGATAATTGTTTTTTCTTAATTGGTCCTAAGTTGGAAGTGGGGCAAAAATTAGGAAAACGGTCAGTTTTTGACCAAGTCCTGGTCATTTGGGACCAGTCACTACAAAATCTGTGGTTTGGCTTCCTGGACTGGTTGTTGCAGATTGTGGGTGAGAGTTCTGTTTTTATATGTAGTCTAGCTGTTGTCCATTAGTATATTTGGTTCCTCAGTATATGTCTCTACAGATTACCTCTTCTTAAAGAAATTTTATTCAAAAAAATATTTTGTACCTCTAATCTCTCTTTATTTTCCTAGGCTTTAAATCTGTAGACACAAACATTTTCAATTCCGTGGGATGTCAATTAATTGCATGCTGTGATTCTGCACTAGTAGCCCGATGAACCACCACCGCTCTGAAAATTAAATGAAGACATTTGCTCTGGTTGTAAGTTATAATTCTATGAGACGTGAACCACAAACTATAAGTTATACGAGAAAGGTTTTACATTTCTTTTGAGGGATTGCTTTCACAACTTACTACTGAATATGTTATTGTAAAGTGCCATTTACAATTTTTCTTAATACAATGCTGTGATAAGTTCACACTTCTGTCCTCCGGGACCTGCAATTTGAATTTTATTGAGAAGTTTTTGTAATTGCCCCTTAACAAAGAACTGTATTATATGAGAAGAAAAAAGCCAGATTTTCAGATTGCTGCATGATTTTGTGAATATATTTTGGAAAGACATAGTTGTGTATTTATTCGTTAATTAAGAAGGACATCATGTTTTTTAAATCCACCAACATCTACCTTACATGTTAGTTAAAGCAATGTGCATGCTTCAGGTGACTTAATTATTTGCAGAAGCAGACAGTTATTGTCAGACTTGCTCAGTATTTGAACCTCAGGTCTCCTTCCTTACAAGCAGACCTGTAACTCCTTAGGCATTAAGTGTGACAGCAACATATGCTTCCTTCTTCATAATTGTCCTTTACTTAATGAAAAATAACAATAACATGCATTTGCAATACCATGCCATATAAATTTATCTCTATAAAACATCAAATTAATTTAAAAAATGATGACATTTTGAGCTACTTTAAAATACCTAATAGATATGACATTAAGAGACCAGCTCCAATTGCTACACTTCTGTGGCCTACTGTTGTTTTTTTTCTACTTATAACATTGCTATGTTTGTTCAAATAGTGCTTCAGGGTGTTCTTGAAGTAGTTCTTCTGTGTGTCTTATGGGAAAATAACAGCAGAGGGTTCTATATTGCAGCATCCATTCTTAATATCCCAGCGACTTCCCTTTTTATGTAATCACGTGGAAAATTTCGCACCTAATTTGGCTTGCCCATTTCAATTTTTAATGTTTTTTCCTACTTTCAGCACCAGAGAATGAATCAAATAAAAAATGTTTTGCTGAGATAGTCAGCAATCAATATTGTGTATTTCTTAATAAATTTGGGTTTTCAAGGTCAGCTATGGGGCTTAAGGTTTGAAGCCTTGGTCTAAGTTGTTTGAATTACATCAATGCATCAGAAATCCAACATTTTCTCTCTTTCTTATTTCCATTAAAGTAGACTTTTAATTAAAATAATGACATAAAATATTTAACTGTCCCCTAATTACTGAGTATATATATTTAAAAAAGGACAGACTATAGAAGGCATTTAAAGAAATATGCCCACCTGAGTACAAGTTAACTGCTTTCAAGTTAAGGGCCATCTGGCTGCAATATCTGTTGCTCATTGATTACCGGTATTTATTTGCACGGTCTGGCTTACTGGGTAGGGGTAAAGAAGAATTTTCTTCAATAGAAGAGGATCAGTCTTCGGACAAAAGTATACAATAATAGAGTTATTCTTATTTAGAAGTTCATAATTTATTCTGTTTAAATATATTCTGTTTGGAGTAACAATCTTTACTATTGCCCTTGTCCCATCTCTAACGGTTAGAGACCTGCTTAAACTTGCTCACACTTGAATTGATATACAATCAATAAACAACTCTTGAGACTTGCAGAGAATGAACGAAACAGAGCTCTTTACTTCCATTAGGGAGGTAGACAATAGTCTATAGAACATGGCAGGCTAGAGATGAAATAGGAAAAGTTGAAGGGAGTTTGAGGCCAGGATGTTTTCATGATATGGAGCTTGGTTTTATTTACAGACAAAAAAGTTTACTGAAGGCATTAATGGGAGAGTACATACATGGGGGTCATCATGAGTAGGAATCAACTCAATGGCAACTGGTAAAACGATAATATGAATGTGATGCAGGTATAGTGTTTAAAATGTTAAAAGTTAATCAAGACATATGGAAAGAAGGTAGAAATTACTGTAACAGTCTGAGAAATATCTGTTCCTATTAACATGGAATCTGGATTTTGAATTCTTAGTCTTTAGTCTTGCCCTTTCTCATCAATTTCTCTGGTATATAGTTAGCTTGTTTATCTCAATATATTTACCTAAGGCTTGGCTAGCCAGCTTTGCACATTTTTTCTACTTTACTATACTGGAAGCCAGGTGAAACTACTACCTTCATAAGGCTCTCATGTTTTATTTGGTATTATTATTATACCAGCAGGCAATGCCGAGGTTCAATTATTTTAGTGTATCACTCATTGCTCAAATGCTTTCCACTAGAACCACTGATTTTTCCTACCTGAATACTCAATCCTAAATAAATTCCTAGCAGATGACCTAGTTTCTATCAGCCTTATTCACAAGGGCTATGGCCTAGTCTTCCTACACTCTGTGCTTGAAGAATTCTTCCTTCTGATGCAGCCCACTTTACTTTCAAATTGAACTGTTACCTAGAATATCCCACTTCTCTTCCCTGCACACCAAATGGAATTCTGGTTAATTACAGTTTTCAGAATCATATCTGTAATTGCTTATTGTAACTTGAGACTTTTTGATCCAGAAATCTGGGGTTATTCTTTGTATTGCGGTGAGTTTCCCTGGGTCCTATTCTGCCCTAAGAAATGTATCCATATGTGCTCTAAATGCCCTATACTTACCTTGATGAAAATTCCTTGTATTTCATTTCTACTCTACTACAAAAGCCATTTTTACATTAAAAATAATAACCTTTAAATCACAGCTTAGCTGTTGTAGTGTACACCTTCTTCATGCATGCTTCTATTTTCTTTTTACCCCTGCAATCAAATCTTGCATAGTTATTCCATAAAGCCCAGTTTAAGTATCAAACATATCTAAATTTGTGATTTTGCTCTTTCAAGGATAAGAAACTCAAATGACTTCAGAAAGGTTACACGATCGTGTGAGGCCAATGTATAAACTGGTGAATGAAAATAGCATATCTCTTCCGTATATTAAAAAAAAACCCTACTTCCAGCAATGGTACAGAAACTTCTCTGTACCAAATTTTCCACTGAGAACAACCAGAAAACAGGAAAAAATATTTTTAAAAAATCTGTTTAATGGCATTGTGGAACTACCGAGGCAGCAAGACCCAGTGGGATCAAGACTTTAGCAGAAGAAAAACACAAGAGCAAGTCTGATATTTAACACTGTTTTTCACCTCAACAAATTTGCCTTTTGAGGGTGCTGCTGAAAGGAGTAGAATTTGAGAAGAACTTTGGCAGTCTTACTAGGCTGCATGGACAAAAGTTGGAATATACAGCATGACAAAGAGAAGAGGCTCTGATAAAAACTCCAGTCCTTTAGTGAATACCCTGAAAAGAAACATCCTGAGAGTAAGGAAGTGAAACTTTGAATCTTCTTCATTTATGATTGGATTAATCTGATCCCATTGCAGCTTATTTGTCTTGCAGAAGGAAAGCATAAACCTTTCAGAGGAAATTAATATCATCTACAGAATCACATTTATGTACAGTATTTTATACACAATATCCATCACTGATTTAAAAAAAAAATGAGGCATAGAAAAAGGCAAGGATTGAGCAGATATTGATAGAAAGAAAATAGACAATGAAAACGGACCTAGAGGAAATTTAGATATTAGCATAATCAGACAATTACTTCTAAAAAATATAATTAATATAAGATAAAAAGTGGCAGAGAAATAGACACATGAAAAAGAATAAAATGAAAATACTAGAGTTAAAAATACAAACCTGAAAGAAAGAATTGCGTCAAGGGTTTAACAGTAGATGAGAGACAGATGAAGGAAGAATTATTGAACTGTAATGTAAATCAGAAGAAAATGCCAGACTGATGCAGAAAGAGATAAAATGATGAAAAATTACAAAAATGTGAGATATATATAGGACATACTGAAAAAGAATAACACACGTATAATTGGAGGCCAAGAAAGAGAGAAGAGTAGGTAGAGAAGAAGCAATATTTGAAGTGATAATGGCTTAAGTATTTCCAAAACTGATGAATAATATCCAGCCACTGGTTCAATAAACTTTAAGCCAATGTAAAACAAAAACAAAAACATCTACTTATACAATAATACAGCTTTTGAAAATACAAGGTGAAGAGAAAATCTTAAAAGTATGTAGAATGAAGGCATATTGTTTTCAAAGATGCCACAATAAGATTTACAGCTGATTTTCTAACAAAAACAGTGGAAATGAGTATTGATTACTTAGATGGGCTTATTTAAAATAAAATACTAAACTCTAGATTTATGATTTGCTTACCTTTCTTCATGTGTGTTATAATTTAATAACGTTTCTTAAAAATAAAAATATCTAAGGCTTTCTCTCTTAAAAGAAAGGCAGACACTCAAGCAAACAGTGTTAACTGTACCTTTGCAATGTACTACAGCATATTAAGGAGCCCTAGCGGTGCAATGGAGCCCTGGTGGCACAGTGGTTAAGTGTTCGCCTGCTAACCAAAAGGTCGGCAGTTCAAATCCACCAGGTGCTCCTTGGAAACTCTATGGGGCAGTTCTAATCTGTCCTATAGGGTCACTATGGATCGGAATTGACTCAACAGCAATGGGGTTTAGCAATGCAATAGTTAAGCACTCAGCTGCTAATCAAAGAGTTAGCAGTTCAAACCCACCTAGCATCTCTGTGGGAGAAAGATCTGGTGATATGCTCTTGTAAAGTTTGTAGCCTAGAAAAACTTATGGGGAACTTCTACCCTGTCACTAGTTGTTGCTGTGAGTTGATTTCAACTCAAAGGCACCTAACAACAACAACATACATCATATTAAGTATTTTCATATAAATTATCTGATTTAAAGCTCATAAGCAGTCTGATACGAAGAGAATATCATAACTGAAATTAGAAGACACAGGAAACTGAAATTCCATCAGACTAAATTGTTAAGCACTACTAGAGTTGGATTTTAAACTTGGAATCTATATCCTTAAAGCCCATGTTCTTTTAATTTTTTTTTTGTACTGTAGATGAAGGTTAACCGAACAAATAGTTTCCCATTAAACTATGTTCTTTTTATCATGACATTGTTCCCTTAAGATTCATTTCTCTAAGATCTCTCTCTGGCAAAAATTTTCTTTAAATCCCAAATTTATGTCCAATTTATGAAACCATTTATCTTAAATAAATATTTTTAAGTCCTTGTATTATGTTCCTTACTAGATCATGTAAAGGAAAAGCTGCTTTGAGAGTATCCACTAATATTTACTGAATGCTTGTGGTAAAACTGATAATATACTAATAATATTTTTATATATCGATATGATCTAATAGAAAGTGCTTGAGTTTCAGAGTTGAGTATATGAAAATGCACAATTCTGGGGTTATATCTAATACAGTGACTCAAGATATTTATGAGCTTTAGCTGTACTGTTTTAAAATGGACATTTATTAGAAGATAAAATTCAAGCATAATTTATTTATTTAAACGAGTTTATTTTCCCTATGAAATGTTAAGAAATATGCTAACTAAACAGTTGCTTTGTTTGTAAAATTGTATTTCTCTTGCTTAACTGAATTTGATAACAGAAACTGTTTTATCATCATTGTTTCTTCTTTTGTGTATAAAAGCAATGGTTTTTATTGAAAGTTTGTACAATACACAAAAAGAAAGTCAAAACAATTCATAATTCTACTACACACACAATATTATACATTTATTATGATATGTTTGTACATGTTAATATATATATACATGAAAATGTATTTAATTGCTGCAAAAGACATTTTTAAAGTGTCAAAAAGCAAAGATGTAACCTTGAAGACTAAGATGAGCCCGACCCAAGCCATGGTGTTTTCCATCACCTCATATGCATGCGAAAGCTGGATAATAAATAAGAAAGAATGAAGGAGAATGATGCCTTTGAATTGTGGTGTTGGTGAAGAATATTGAATATACCATGGACTGCCAAAAGAACCAACAAATCTATCTTGGAAGAAGTACAACCAGAATGCTCCTTAGAAGTAAGGACGGCGTGGACTTCTGGCACATGGCACTCTAAGCAGAAGCACCATGCCCTCCACAGCAAAGATCTGAAAAACTAAGCCAAATAGAGAAAACAGCAATCCTGAAACCCAAAACATCAAATGAAGAGATAAAAAACTCAGCCAGGCACCAAATGGAAAAAGAAACTGACAGAGAACAGAGAGCAAGAAGACATACATGGAGAGGTCCCCTATCAGCTAACGCAGCGTGCAGCCGCCATCTTGGACTCCTATCAGAGACCAGCAAATAGGGGGTATGAGGAAGCAGCTTCATGGAGCTTCCAGCAAGATACAGAACAACTGGTAACTGGTGATATATGCTTTCCCACTCCCTATCCATCTTCACCCCTGTTCGGCTTCCTCTGCTTCCCATGGCCACAGTCTCTTGGCTGGGAAGCACCAGCTGCTAGGACTCCATCTGCCCAAACTGGCCAACTCCCTGAGTGCCATTTGTTGGCTGCTGGTGTGGCTTTTTTCTGCTTCTTTTGATTTCTTCCTTACTTCTCACAACGTCCCCCTCCTTTAACTCAAATACCTGGCTCCATGCACCATTTTTGCTTCTTCTTGAGGGGCTGTGGAGCTCCGCTCTAGTGTGGAACTGCTTCCCAGTCCGTGCTGTCATGCTGGTGGGATCCTGGGGGTTTTTTCTGGTTTGTTTGTTTGTTTTGAATTATTTGTTTGTTTTCTTGTTCTTTTCTCAAGTTGGGAGCCCATTCTGGCTGGACAGTGCTATGCGGCTGGGGACCTACCAGCTCAGCTTCTGAAGACAGGCACAGGGATCCCTGAAGGCATTTCTTTTTTTGAGGGTTTTTTTTTTTTTTCCTGTTTTTTGTGGGGTTTTCTTGTTCTTTTTTAAAATTTCTTTTGTTTTCTTTTCCCTATTTTTATCTTTTTGTCTTTCTTCATTACTCAGTTTCTCCTCTCTCTACACCTTCCATCTCTTCAGGTCCCCTGAATACCTGGCGCTAAGCGATACCTGTACGCCTCCTAACCAGGCTGTACTTCAACACCTGGGAACAACTTCCCCAGACCTCATAGCTGCACCTGTGGAATCCCTGTGAGCTTTGCTATTCTTTTTTCTTTCTAATTTTTATTTATACATTCTTTTATTTCTTCTTCTTCCCCTTTTTGTTTTTCTCCATTTCATAGTCTCTCATCTCTCCACTCCAACGACAAGCTCCCCTAGCACAATTTTTTGTTTGTTTGTAGGTTTTTCGATTCTGTTCCTCTCTCCTCTCTCCCATACCCATCTTAGCTCCACACATCACAATCTCCCCCTTCCATCCTGCCTACCTGCACCATGCACTTAACATCAGACCACCAAGCAGCACAGGCGTGGCCTACCAGAACCTGCCCTGCACTGATTACCGACCCACCCAGGTGGCTGTAGTAAGTGCCACAAACAACCCATCCCAGCAATTCCTCTTCAGCTAGACCTGCCCTGCTGTAACATATCTGAGCAACGGACACTGCCATTTGGAAAAGGAGGCAAAAAGTATCATGCTGACAGATGAGCAGACAACACACAGCCTGCCTGCTCGGACATAGCCAAAAAAAATGACAAAACAAACAAATCTACAATCAGTAAGTGAGAAAAATAACTACTGAATGCCCCAAAGACAGCAGACACTATCAAAACATTTACAAAAACAGGACAAGATGGTTCCAGTAGGTGCCCAAAATAAAACACCAGATGACTTTCCAGTAGAAGAAAAGGCACTAGAACTACCTGATAGGGAATTCAAATCTCTAATACTCAGAATTATCCAAGAATTGAAGCAAAAAGCAGACAAAAACAAGGAAAAAATAGACAAATTCATAGAAAAAGCAGACAAATTCATGAAAAATACAGACAAAAAAATTGGAGGAATTCAGGAAAATAATGCAGGAAGAAAATCCAAAATAAATTCACAGCTAGAAATTATACAAAAACAACAATAAGAAATCCAAAAGATAAATAACAAGATTTCAGAAATGGACACTGTCATAGAAGGGCTGATGAGCAGATTTGAAACAGTAGAAGACAGGATGAGTGCAATTGAAGACAAACCCTTGGATTCAACTCTGTTCGAGGAAAACTCAGAAAAAAGAACAAAGAAAGATGAAGAGACTCAGAGAATTCTGTGAGATACAATCATAAGCAAAAATTTGCGAGTGATCAGAGTTCCAGAACAGGGAGCAAAAACAGAAAACACAGAGAGGATCATTGAAGAACTGCTGACAGAAAACTTCCCCAATATCATGAAAGATGAAAAGTTAGCCATTCAAGAAGCTCAACGAACCCCATATAGGAGAGACCCCAAAAGAAAATCACCAAGGCATATCATAATCACACTCACCAAAACCAAAGACAGACAAAGAATCCTGAGAGCAGCTCATGAAAAACAAGAAGT
>NW_004444080.1:6113376-6115996 GCF_000243295.1 Trichechus manatus latirostris
AGCCAACATGACCTCATAGACATATATAGAACATTCCATCCAACAGCTGTGAAGTACACATTCTTTTCCAGTGCACATGGAACATTCTCCAGAATAGACCACATCTTAGGCCACAAAGTAATCCTCAACAAGATCCAAAAAGCTGAGATAATTCAAAGTATCTTCTCTGACCAGAATGCCATCAAGGTAGAAATTAACAACAGAAAGAGGAAGGGAAAAAAATCAATTACATGGAAACTGAATAATAACCTGCTTATACATCACTGGGCAATAGAAGAAATCAGAGATGGAATCAAAAAATTTCTAGAATCAAATGAGAATGAAAACACATCATACAAAAACCTTTGGGAAACAGGAAGGGCAGTCCTCAGAGGACAATTTATAGCAATAGATGCACATATCAAAAAAGAAGTAAGGGACAAAATCAAAACATTAACTACAGAACTCAAACAAATTGAAAGAGAACAACAAAAAAAGCCCACAGCCACCATAAGAAAGGAAATAATAAAGACCAGAGCAGACATAAATGAAATAGAGAACAGAAAAACAATAGGAAGAATTAACAAAACCAAAAGTTGGTTCTTTGAAAGAATCAACAAAATCAACAAACCACTGGCCACACTGACAAAAGAAAAACAGGACATGATAAGAATAACCCAAATAAGAAATGAAATGAGTGACATTACAACAGACCCAACTGAAATAAAAAGGATCATAACAGAATATTATGAAAAACTGTACTCCAGCAAATTTGAAAACCTAGTGGAAATGGATAAATTTCTGGAAACACACTACCTACCCAAACGACAACAAAGTGATGCTGAAAATCTGAACAGATCCATAACAAGAGCAGAGATTGAAAAGGTAATAAAAAAACTCCCAACCAAATAAAGCCCTGGCCCAGATGGCTTCACTGGACAATTCTACGAAACATTCACAGAAGAGCTTGTACCAGTACTACTCAAGCTATTTCAGGGCATAGAAAAGGAAGCAACACTTCCAAATTCATTCTATGAAGTCAACATAATGCTGATACCAAAACCAGGTAAAGACACCACAAAAAAAAGAAAATTACAGACCAATATCTCTGACGAATTATAGATGCAAAAATTCTCAACAAAATTCTAGCCAATAGAATTTGGCATCGTATCAAAAACATAGTACACAACGACCAAGTAGGATTCATACCAGGTATGCAAGGATGGTTCAACATTAGAAAATCAACCAATGTAATCCACCACATAAATAAAAGGTAAGAAAAGAATCACATGATCCTCTCAATTGACGCAGAAAAGGCATCTGACAAAGTCCAACACCCATTCCCGATAAAAACTCTCTATAAAATAAGTACAGAAGGGAAATTCCTCAACATAATAAACAGCATCTATGCAAAACCCACAGCCAACATCCTTCTTAATGGAGAGAGGCTGAAAATATTCCCAACATTCCCCTTGAGAACAGGAACAAGACAAGGATGCCCTTTATCACCACTCCTATTTAACATTGTGCTGTAAGTTCTAGCTAGAGCAATAAGGCAAGAAAAAGAAATAAAAGGTATCCAAATTTGTAATGAGGAATTTAAACTGTCCTTTTTTGTGGATGATATGATACAATACATAGAAACCCCTAAAGACTCTACAAAAAATCTACTGGAACTAACAGAAAGATTCAGCAGAGTAGCAGGATACAAGATAAACATACCAAATCAGTTGAATTCCTATACACCAATAAAAAGAATGATGAAAAGGAAATCAGGAAAATTATGCCACTTATAATAGCCCCTAAAAATATAAAATACTTAGGAATAAATTTAACCAGGGATGTAAAAGACCTATACAGAGAAAACTACAAAACACTACTGCAAGAAACCCAAAAGGATCTCCATAAATGGAAAAACATTCTATGCTCATGGATAGGTAGACTCAACATTGTGAAAATGACAATTCTACCCAAAGCAATTTACAAATACAATGCAATCCCAATCGAAATACCAACAACATTCTTCAAAGACATGGAAAAACTAATCATTAACTTAATATGAAAAGGGAAGAAGCCCTGAATAAGTAAACCACTATTGAAGAAGAAGAATAAAGTTGGAGGACTCACACTACCTAACCTTAGAACCTACTGTACAGCTATAGTAGTCAGAACAGCCTGCTACTGGTACAATGACAGATACATTGACCAGTGGAACAGAATTGAGAATCCAGATGTAAATCCATCCACCTACGGTCACCTGCTCTTCAACAAGGGCCCAAAGTCCATCAAATGGGGAAAAGACACTCTTTTTAACAACTGGTGCTGGCGAAACTGGATATCTATCTGCAAAAAAATGAAACAGGACCCATACCTCACACCATATACAAAAACTAATTCAAAATGTTTCAAAGACCTAAATATAAAGCCAAAAACCATAAAGTTCATAGAAGAAAAAAATGGACCAACGCTACAGGCCCTAATACACAGCATTAACAGGATACAAACCATAACCATCAACACATAAATCCCAGAACATAAGCTAGATAACTGGGATCTTGTAATAATCAAACACCTATGCTCTTCAAAAGACTTCACCAAAAGAGTAAAAAGAGAACCTACAGACTGGGAAAAAATTTTTGGA
>NW_004444080.1:6116096-6118735 GCF_000243295.1 Trichechus manatus latirostris
AAAGTCACATCTATCAACAATTACACTGAATGTAGATGACCTCAATGCACCCATACAGAGACGGAGAGTGACAACATGGATAAAAAAAAAACAGGACCCATCAATATGCTGTCTACAGGAGACACACCTTAGAAACAAAGACATGAATTTATTAAAAATAAAAGGTTGGAAAACAATATATCAAGCTAACAACTGCCAAAAAAGAACAGAAATGGAAATACTAACCTCAGATAAAATAGACTTTAAAACAAAATCCAGAGGTTCTGGCAAAATGGCACTCTAGGCAGAAGCACCATGCTGTCCCTCCACAGCAAAGATCCGAAAAACTAAGCCAGAGAAAACAGCAATCCTGTAACCCTAAAACATCAAATGAAGAGATAAAGAACTCAGCCAAGCACCAAATGGAGCAAGAAAACTGACAGAGAACGGACAGTAAGGAGAGATTCATGCAGAGGTCCCCTACCAGCTAATGCAGTGCAGATCCGTCATCTTGGACTCCTAACGGAGACCAGCAAATAGGGGGTAGAGAAAGCAGCTTCACAGAGCTTCCAGAGGGAGACAAAACAACCGGTAATTTGCAATATACACTTTCCCACTCCATCCTTCATCACCCCCACTCGTCCTCCTCTGCTTCCTGCGGCCACAGTCTCTTGGTTGTGAAGCACCAGCTGCTTGGATCCCACCCACCTGCACTGGCCGGCTCTCTGAGTGCCATTTGTTGGCTGCTGGTGTTGCTTTTTTCTGCTTCTTTGATTTCTTCCTTACCGCTCACCAAGTCCCCCTCCTTTCACTCAAATACCTGGCTCCGTGTGCCATCTTCGCTTCTTCCTGAGGGGCAGCGGAGCTCTGCTCAAGTATGGACCTGCTTCCCGGTCTGGGCTGCCATGCTGGTGGGAAGCCGGCACTTTTGTTTGTTTGTTTTGAATTGTTTCTTTGTTTTCTTTTCCTTTGCTTGAGTTGGGAGCCTTTTCTGGCCAGGAGGTGCTGCGCTGCTTGGGATCTACCCTCTTGTCTTGTGCAGAAGCTCACAGGGTTGCCTGAGGGCATTACTTTTTTCTTGTTTTCTGTTTTTTGGGGGCTTTTCTTTTTTTTTTTTTAATTTGTTTTGTTTTCCTTTCCCTCTTTTTCCCTTTTCGTCTTTCTTCCTTACTCAGTTTCTCACCTCTCTATACCTTCCTTCTCTTTCCGTTCCCTGAATACCTGGCACTGATACCATTACGCCTTCTAGCCAGGCTGTACTGCAACACCTGAGAACAACTTCCCCAGACCTCATAGCCGCACCGGTGGGATCCCTGAGAGCTTTGCTGTTCTTTTTCCTTTCTGATTTTTATTTATTCATTCTTTTCTTTTTTTCTTTCTTCTTCCCCTTTTTCTTTTTCTCCATTTCATAATCTTTCAACTCTCCACTCCAACGGCAAGCTCCCCTAGCACTCTTTTTTGTTTGTTTGTATGTTTTTGGCTCCTGTTCCTCACTCCTTTCTCCCATGTCCATGTTAGCTCCACACATAACAATCTCCCCCATACATCATGCCTACCTGCACCGTGTGCTTAACATCAGACCACCAAGTAGCACAGGCACAGTCTACAGGAACCTTCCCTGCAAGGATTACCGACTCGCCAAGGTGGCTGTAGTAAGTGTCACAAAAAACCAGTCCCAGTAACTCCTCTTCAGCAGACCTGCCCTGCTGTACCATATTTGAGCAACTGACCCTACCAATTAGAGAAGGAGGCAAAAAGTATCGTGCTGACAGATGAGCAAACAACAAAGAACACAGAGTCCGCCTGCTCAGACATAGCCAAATTAAAAAAAAAAAAAAAAGACCAAACAAAGAAATCTACAATCAATAAAAGAAAAAAATAACTACTGAATGTCCCGAAGACAGCAGACAATATCAAAACATTTACGAAAACAGGACAGGATGGTTCCAGTAGGCGTCCAAAATAAAACACCAGATGACTTTAAAGTGGAAGAAAAGGCACTACAACTACCTGATAGAGAATTCAAATTTCTAATAATCAGAATTATCCAAGAGTTGAAGCAAAAAGCAAACAAAAATGAGGAAAAAATAGACAAATTCATGGAAAAGGCAGACAAAATCATGGAAAATACAGACAAACAATTGGAATAATTCAGGAAAATAATGCAGGAACAAAATGCCAAAATAAATTCCAACTAGAAATTAAACAAAAACAACAATTAGAAATCCAAAAGATAAATAACAAGATTTCAGAAATGGACACTGTCATAGAAGGGCTGAGGAGCAGATTTGAAACAGTGGAAGACAGGATCAGTGCAGTTGAAGGCAAACACTTGGATACAACTCTGAGGAAAACTCAGAGAAAAGAACAAAGAAAAATGAAGAGACCCTGAGAGTTATGTGGGATATAATCAAAAGCAAAAATTTGCGAATGATTGGCGTTCTGGAACAGGGGTGAAAAGAGAAACACAGAGAGGATCATTGAAGAACTGCTGACAGAGAACTTCCCCAATATCATGAAAGATGAAAAGCCAGCCATCCAAGAAGCTCAATGAACCCCATATAGGATAGATCCCAAAAGAAAATCACCAAGGCATATCATAATCACACTCACCAAAACCAAAGACAGACAAAGAATCCTGAGAGCAGCTCATGAAAAAC
>NW_004444080.1:6118951-6152200 GCF_000243295.1 Trichechus manatus latirostris
TGCTCTTCAAAAGACTTCACCAAAAGAGTAAAAAGAGAACCTACAGACTGGGAAAAAATTTTTGGATAGTACATGTCAGACAAAGGTCTAATCTCCATAATCTACAAGAAAATCCAACACCTCTACAAAGAGAAATAATCTATAAAGAGAAATAATCCTATTAAAAAATAGGCTAAGGAAATGAACAGACACTTCATTAAAGAAGACTTTTAAGCGACCATCAGACACATGAGGAAATGCTCACGATCACTAGCCATTAGAGAAATGCAAATTAAAACCACAGTGAGATACCATCTCACCCAGGCATTCCTGGAAAGAATCAAAAATACTGAAACAAATGTTGGAGAGGCTGCGGGGAGATCGGAACTCGTATACACTGCTGGGGGGAATGCAAAATGTTACAACCATTTTGGAAAATGATATGGTGCTTGCTTAGAAAGCTAGAAATAGAAATACCATACGATTCAGCAATCACACTCCTAGGAATATATCCTAGAGAAATAAGAGCCTTCGCTCGAATAGACATATGCACACCCATGTGCATGGCAGCATTGTTCACAATAGCAAAAAATGGAAACAACCTAGATGCCCATCAACAGATGAATGGATAAACAAACTTTGTACATACACACAGTGGAGTACTAAGCAACGATAAAGAACAATGATGAATCTGTGAAGTACCTCATAACACGGATGAAACTGGAGGACCTTATGCTGGGTGAAATAAGTCAATCACAAAAGGAAAACTACTGTATGAGAACTCTATGGTAAAAACCCGCGAAAAAGTTTACACACAAAAAGTAACAATCTTTGTTGGTTACGAGGGATGGGAGGGGTGGGGGGGAAATACCAAATAGGCAATAGATAAGTGGTATCTTGGGTGAAGAGTGATACAGTACACAATACTTGGGAACCCAGCACAACTTGTACAAGCAAAGGTCATGGAAGCTCCATAGACACATCCAAACTCCCTGAGGGACTGAATTGTTGGGCGGAAGGCTGTGGGGACTATGGTCTCAGGGAACATCTAGCTCAATTGGCATAACACAGTTTATAAACATAATGTTCTACAGTCTACCTTGGTGAGTAGCATCTGAGGTCTTAAAAGCCTGTGAGCAGCCATCTAAGATACTCCACTGGTCTCGTCCCTTCGGGAACAAGGGAGAATACAGAGAACAGGATATAAGGAAAAGATTAGTCCAAAGGGCTAATAGACCGTAGGTACCAAGACCTCCACCAGACTGAGTCCCATACAGCTAGATGGTGCCTGGCTACCACCACTGACTGCTCTGATCGAGATCACAGCAGAGGGTTTTGGACAGAGCTGGAGAAGGAAGTAGAACAAAATTGTAACACATACAAAAAAGACCAGATTTACTGACCTGAAACAGACTGGAGAAACCCTGAGAGTATGGCCCCCAGACACCCTTTTAGTTCAATGTTGAATTCACTTCCAAGATTCCCCGTTCAGCCGGGACTGGACAGCCCCATAGAACAAAATGGGACTAAAGAGGCACAGCAGTCCAGGGACAAGGACTGGAAGGCAGAATGGGACAGGAAAGCTGGTGATAGGGAACCCAAGGTTGAGTTAGGACTGTGTTGACATGTAGTGGGGTTGTTAACGACTGTCATAGGGCAACATGTATACTGTTTAATGATAAACTATTTTGTTCTGTAAACCTTCATCTAAAGTGAGAATAGCAGCACAATGGGAAGAACGTAATCAGTGTCACTGAACTGTGCATATAGAAATTTTTGAAATGGTGTATCTTTGGCTAAGTATATTTTCACCAAAAAAAAGAAAAGATTGAGAAGGGAGAGGGTTGACGTTTTGTGGGGTTGTTAACTAAGGTCATAAAACAATATGTGTACTGACTGTTTAATAAGAAACTATTTGTTCTGTAGACCTTCACCTAAAGTACAATTAAAAAAAAAAAAAAGAAGTAAGGACAGGGAGACTACGTCTCACATACTTTGGCCCTGTTATCAAGAGGGATCAATCCCTGGAGATGGACATAATGCTTGGTAGAGGGTCAGTGAAAAAGAGGAAGACTCTCAACAAGAAGGATTAACACAGTGGCTGCAACAACGGGCTGAAGCATGGCAATGATTGTGAGGATGGTGCAAGACCAGGCAGTGTTTTGTTCTGTTGTACAGAGGTTCGCTATGAGTGGGAACCAACTCGAGGGCACCTAACAACAACACCACCACCATATATTTAGTTATATATATAATTATATACATATTTAAAGCACTGATTACTCCAGCAAAATATATCATCTTGTGAAATTTGCCAATTTGTGACTTTTATTCCAATTACCTTATCTAGATGATTATTGGCAGGACTGATTTTTACCCTGTACACACTGGTCTATTTTTAGTGTCACTATCTGTGTTGTATAAGTTGTTAAATATTCATTATTATTGGATATATATAACCATGAAATCCTGCATGTGAATCCTAGCTCTATAAATTGCTAGCCTATGACAGATGGCAAAGTACTTAACCATTTTGAACCTCTATTTCTTCACATATAAAACTGGAATTGATAATATCTGCCTTTCTGTGCTGTTGTGAGGGCTAGAAATAACATATGCAAATCAGTGAAGCCTGTAATAGTTATTCATTCAGTCATATCCGCATTGGTATTGTTTCTTCTAGGGCATTTTTTCACATTGTACTCAAGTAGAAAGTGTGGTGGGAGGAGATGTGCTCAAAAATTTACCCACTTATTTACTTGGATTGCTGGATGAAAGCTGAGCTAGAGCCCATGCTGGTGCCCCAGCACCAGAAGTTGTGACTAAAGGGTAATACACCCTCTCCTCACTTATCAATGTGGTTAGGTTCCAAAGACCAGGTTGCTATGCAAAATCGGTGTTATATAAAGATGGAGGATGACCACATCAGTTCACAAAATGGAAGATGGCTACATCATTACACAGCTGCTAAATTACATCATTACCCTACTGCCAAGTTACATCATTACATAACTGCCAAACCACTGAGACTCATGGCTGAAACAAGCTGACACATAACCTTAACCATCAAGGCCAGCATTACTGTCTCCTCCTGCCTCTGCATACGTTACTGTCAGATGTACATCATTAATTCACAAAATAGTCAGATAGTAGATTTTTTACTGTTGCCGTAAATGCAAAACGTTGGATATTGAGGTAGTCGATACGTGAGGAGATACTGTTGCAATAACAAGAGATGCAGTTATAAATGGAGAAGTTAAGTATTGCAAGGTATAGCAAATCTATAATGGATTTGTCACATTTGTACCTAATAATTAATTTGCTGAATTGATAAAACCTTAAACTCTTTTAAAACCCACTGCCATCAAGTTGATTTCAACTCATAGCAACCTCAACGGACTTCCAAGGCTGTAAATCTCTTTGGAAGCAGACTGCCACAGCTTTCTCCCACGGAGTTGCTTGTGGTTTTGAACCACCGACCTTTACATATGAAGATTCACTCGTTAATTCACTTAGTTTTTTTTTTTTTTCTTCTCTCTAATATGGTTCAGAAACTTTCCTAGATACTGGTGATAAGACAATCAATAAGAGAGACAGAATTCTTGATATTTTAAAGAGATTACATAGTACTAGAAGGACACAGGGTAAATGAATACTATGTACGTACATATACATATATATATAATAGTTACAAGTGATAAGTAGAAAAATAAAATAACATGAAATGATAAAGAGTCATGGGTAACTACTTTTGATTGGATGGCCAGGGATGGCCTCTCTGTGAGGTGACCTGTATAATATGAAGAAGTCAGTCTTGCATATTACTAGGTGGTTGATAATTTTAATGCAAGTAAAGGATCCACAATGGGAACAAATATGGATTATTCAAGCAACTTACAAGATAAATAAAATGTTATAAGTGTTATAATTCAATCCTGTATGAAGTAATGAAGATATAATGAGGATATTTTTTATTATACCTTGTAGTAAGAGAAATTTGAAGAAAGGCTTCAGAAAAAAGGTGAAACCTGAGTGGATCCTTTAATGACAAATGTTTCATTATTAAGTGAAGAAGGGTTGTGTGGGGTAAAGGACCTAGTTGTACCTTATAGTAAGGTGGCCTTTGTCTTTGGCTCTGGAGAAATAACTGTTGGAGAATTGGGGTGCTTTGATTTGAGACTTCCAGGCCATACCTAAGGATTTATGCTGGGGAATGAGAGCCGGCCAGACCAGAAAATACTCACTTGGGAGACAGATATCTACCAGCCTCAGGAAGCATGATTTAGCCTATCATTTAGGACTGGCTGATAAAAACTATGAACATGGAGGCTCACAGAGCTTCCTGGTAGGTGAAAGCATCTTCTTTTGAGAGGGTATCGCATGCCTTGGGACATGAATGTTTCTCTGTGGGAACTTCCCAGACCTTTCCCTAAGCATCTCTTCATTTGTATCCTTTTGGCTATAATAAATCTGTGGTTATAAGTATGGTATACTCTGTGTGACTTCTGTGAGTGGTTCCAGCAAATTATCAAATCCAAGGGGGCATAGAAGCCAGCAGATAGAAAGCAAGGGTGTCATGTAGACTCAATTTGCAACTGGCATCTTGAAGTAGTAGTGGGAAACCAGCTCCAAATTGGTGACCAGAAGGTCAGAAGGTTGGGGTATCACTTGGACCCCACAAACCTGAAGCTGACATCTGCCTATTTGGCAGTCTAAAGGTTGGTGTCCTATTAACTTGTGAGTTATGACCTAGCTCCAGATGCCTGGGGTCAAAAAGAGAGATAAAGTGCAGCAGGGGCAGCTGGTGATGAGAATGGAGAAGTAGTACTGTGTAGACTGGATCAATTTCAACATTTTGGGGATTGGATTCATGCTGATCCTTATCACACAGGTTTTAACCACAGTAAACAGGTTAGGCTGGGAGTGATGTCAACAAAAATGGCAGAGTAAAGACCTCTGATTATCTGCTCTTCCATAAAAGCAATGAAAGAAATCATACAAACTCAACGCTCAGAATTCTGGAAATTAACCAAATGCTTGCAGAAATCTGAGAGCATTTATTCAGGAAAAATGGCCGAATCTCAGTAAGAACAACTAACTTTGTGGCATTTTAACTTTCTCTTGCCCTATCCTCCAATCCCCAACTCAGTGGCAGCCTTGAAAAACGACAGCTCATAATCCTAGTATCAGAGGGAGCAAATGAAATATCATTCCCCCAAAACTATCATTACTTGATCTTTTTTCTGGTTCCCTGGAAGATCCCACTCAAAAGGTTTGTTCTTATTTGATATACACTGAGTGCTCAAAATCTCTCCCAAGGAGGGTATTTATTGAAAACATTTAAAGACAAGTATTTTAATGTTGTGATTGCCTGAAATGATGGATAGAAATTGGGACAAAATAGACAATAACCAACAAGCTTAAAAATAAAAAGCAGAGGAATGAGATATTCTTAGGGACAGAGAAGAAAGAGAAGGTTAAGGTAGATTTTTATACTGCTTGGCTAACTGTGGAAGACATGTCCCAACACTCATACACAGAGGCCCTCAGGAATGAATGGGAGATTTAGTGGTTTCAGGTGTTTACAGAAAACGCTACACAATCAGTAGCTGACAACTAAGCTAACAATATAGAGCCTTCAATGGCCACATGTTGCAAAGCATACAGATTTTACAGGACTAGTTCAGAAAAGTCACTAAACAGACAAATGACAGCAACAACTATAAGCAGCAGCAACAACAGCTAATCCTGGGGCCTGATTTCCAGAGTTGTTACAGTATATTAATTTAAATGTCTAGTTTTCAATAAAAATGCATAACACATGCATTTGTTAAAAAGCAAAGATGTCACCTTGAAGACTAACATGACCCAAGTCATGGTCTTTTTCAATCACCTCATACTCATGCCCAAGCTGGACAATGAATAAGGAAGACTGAAGGAGAATTGACACCTATGAATTATGGTGTTGGCAAAGAATATTGAATATAGTATGGACTACCAACAGAATGAACAAATCTCTCTTGGAAGAAGTGCAGCCAGAATGCTCATTAGAAGCAAGGATGGCAAGACTTTGTCTCACATACTTTGGACATGTTATCAAGAAGGGTCAGTCCCTGGAGAAGGACATCATGCTTAGTAAAGCAGACGGTCAGTGAAACAGAGGAAGACCCTCAATGAGATGGATTGTTACAGTGGCTGCAACAACTGGCTTAAGCATAACAACAATTGTGAGAATGGTGCGGGACCAGGTAGCGTTTCGTTGTATTGTACGTAGGGTCACTATGAGTCAGAATCGACTTGACAGCACTTGACAGCAAAAACAACAAGACATGCAAAACCAAGAAAGTATGGTCCATACACAAGAAGAGATGCAGTCAACAGGAATTGTCCCTTAGGAAGCCCAGATGATAGAATTACTATAAAAATAATTTAAATCAAATATTTAAATATGTTCAAAAACTAAAACAAAATCTAAACAAACAAAAATATGAAAACAATGTATTACCAAATAGAGAACATCAAGAAAAGGAAAGAAATTATATATAAAAAAGCACCAGTCAAGAAATTATGACGATGAAAAGTACAATAACTAAAATTGAAAAAAAAAAAAAAAAAAAACCACTAGAGGGACTCCATCACATTTGAGAAGGCAGAAGAAAGAATCTTTGAACTTGAAGACACATCAATTGAGATTATCCAGTCTGAGGAACATGCAGAAAAAAGAATGAAGAAAAATGAACGGAGCCTCAAAGACCTGTTGGGACACCATTAAGCACACTAAGATATGCATAATGGGAGTTTGAGAAATAGAGGAGAGGTAGAAAGGGTCACAAAAAATATTTTAAGAAGTAGTGACCAAATAAATCTTAATTGATGAAAAACACTAATCTACACACCCAAGAAATCTAACAAATCCAAATAGGACAAACTCAGAGATCCATACCTAGAAATATAATGAAACCGCCGACAGTCAAAAATAGAATCTTGAAAGCAGCAAGAAAGGAGGAACTCATCACGTACAAGGAATTATCAATATGAATGACACCTGATTTGCCATCAGATACCATGGAGATCTGAATGCAGTAGGATAACATATTCAAATTGCTGTAAAAACAACAACAACACACACACACACAAACCTGATAACAAAGTATTCTGTATCTAGCAAAACAACCTTCAAATTTTAAAAATAAATAATTCCCAGATGAACACAACCTGTTAGAATTTGTTGATAGCAGACCAGATCTATAAGCAGTACTAAAGGAACATCTTCAAGATGAAATGAAAGGATTAGACAGTAACTCAAATCCACATAAATAAAGACTCTGACAATGATAACTAAATTAGGAAATATAAAAGACAATATAAATATATAAATATACTTCTTGTTCCTGTTTCTAACTAATTTTTTTCTATTTGATTTAAAATACAATTGCATAAGGCAGTAGTTATAATTCTATGTTGTTGGGAATTCTGGAATTCTCATTCTTCGCAGTGTTATCCAAAACATGGGAATTCCAGAACACATAATTGTGCTCACAAGGAACCTGTACGTAGATTAAGAGGCAGTTGTTCAAACAGAGCAAGGGGACACTGCTTAAAGTCAGGAAAGGTGGGCATCAGGGTTGTATCCTTTCACATATCTATTCAATCTGTATGGCTAGCAAATAATCCGAGAAGCTGGACTTTATGAAGAAGAACACTGCATCAGGATTGGAGGAAGACTTATTAACAACCTGCATTATGCAGATGACACAACCTTGCTTGCTGCAAGTGAAGAGGACTTGAAGCCCATACTGATGAATATCAAAGACCACAGCCTTCAGTATGGATTACACCTCAACATAAAGAAAACCAAAATCCTCACAAATGGACCAGTAAGCAACATCATGATAAATGGAGAAAAGTTTGAAATTGTCAAGGATTTCATTTTGTTTGGATCTACAATCAACACCCATGGAAACAGCAGTCAAGAAAGCAAAAGACACGTTACATTGGGGAAATCCACTGCAAAAGACCTCTTTAAAGTGTTGAAAAGCAAAGCTGTCACTTTGAAGACTAACGTGCTCCTGACCCAAGCAATGGCATTTTCAACTTGCATCATATGCAGGTGAAAGCTGTACAGTGAGTAAGGAAGACCGAAGAAGAATCGACACCTTTGAATTGTAGTATTGGCGAAGAATGTTGAATATCCTATGGACTGTCAAAAGAACTAACAAGTCTGTCTTGAAAGAAGTACAAACAGAAGGCTCCTTAGAAGTAAGGTTGGCAAGGCTACATCTTACATACTTTGTACATGTTATCAGGAGGGATCAGTCTTTGCAGAAGGACATCATGGTTGGAAAAGTAGAGGGTCAGCAAAAAAGAGAAAGACCCTCAATGAGATGGATTCACACAGTGGCTGCAACAACGAGCTCAAGCGTAACAACGATTGTGAGTATGGAGCAGGTCCGGGCGGTGTTTCGTTCTGTAGTACATAGGGTCACTATGAGTCAGAACTGACTCAACAGCACCTAACAACAACAACAACATGTTGTTTGGAGCACAATGCATAAAGTTGTAATATGTGACGTTAGGAAAGTGGAGTATAAAGCTATATGGGAGCAAAGTTTTGCATACTATTGAAGGTAGCATTTTTTTTTAATAAATCAAGATTTTAATGGTAATCCCCACTAAGAAAATAACCCCAAAAGATATAATAAAAGAAATGACAATGGAATTAAAATACTACACTAGAAAATATTCATTTAACACAAAATAAGGCAGAAAGAGAAATTGAGGAGCAAAAAAAGTATAATACATAAAAAGCAAGTGGCAAAATAGCAGATGTAAATCCAACTGTAGTGGGTTGTACGGTGTCTCCTCAAAAGATATGTCCACCCAACACTTCAGAATGTGAACTCATTTGGAATAAGGGTTTTGAAAGTATAATTAAGGTAAGAATCTCATTCAAACAGAATAAGGGGATACAGCGTGGTTTAAAGTCAGGAAAGGTGTGCATCAGGGTTGTATCCTTTCACTATACTTATTCAATCTGTATGCTGAGCAAATAATCTGAGAAGGTGGACTGTATGAAGAAGAACATTGCATCAAGAATGGAGGAAAACTCATTAACAACCTGAGATATGCAGATGACAAAACCTTGTTTGCTGAAAGTGAAGAGGACTTGAAGCAATTACTGATGAAGATCAAAGACTACAGTCTTCCGTATGGATTATACCTCAACATAAAGAAAACAAAATTCCTCACAAATGGACCAATAAGTAACATCATGATAAATGGAGAAAAGGTTGAAGTTGCCAAGGACTTCATTTTACTTGGATCCACAATCAACACCCATGGCAGCAGCAGTCAAGAAATCAAATGACTCATTGCATTGGACAAATCTGCTACAAAAAACCTCTTTAAAGTGTTAAAAAGCAAAGCTGTCACCTTGAAGACTAAGGTGTGCCTGACTCAAGCATGATGTTTTCAATTGCCTTATATGCATGTGAAAGCTGGACAATGAATAAGGAAGACAAAAGAAGAGTTAATGCCTTTGAATTATGGAATTGGTGAAGAATATTGAATATACCATGTACTGCCAAAAAAGCAAACAAATCTTTCTTGGAATAAACACATCCAGAATGCTCCTTAGAAGCAAGGATAGAGAGATTACATGTCATATACTTTGGACATGTTATCAGGAGGCACCAGTCCCTGCAAAAGGACATCATGCTTAGTAAAGCAGAGGGGCAGTGAAAAAGAGGAAGGCCCTCAATGAGATGGACTGACACAATGGCTGCAACAATGAGTTCAAGCATAACAATTGTGAGGATGGCTCAGGACCAGGTAGTGTTTCATTCTGTTATACATAGGTTCTCTATAAGTTGGAACCAACTGTATGGCACCTAACAACAACAACAAAGGATTTCAGGATGAGATCATCCTGAATTAGAATGGTTCCTAAATACACTGACAAATGCCTTACAAGATACAGAAAAAGTAATACCAAGTTTTGAGGCGGCCAACAAAAGACACAAACTACAAGCTCTTCAGTGCATAGGACAAAGATTTACTCAAAAAGAGAAGAGACAGAGTGAAAGCAGCTTCACTTGTGGGCACCAGTCTCCCATGGCCAGTGAGCCCCCTCTCACAGCCGTGCAGTGCAAACGCTTCACAAATACCCTCCCCCCACAACAAGAACAGATACAGAAGTGGGGTTGCCCAGGTACCATATAATGCCTGTGCATGAAAAACAGACTAAGTTCTGTGTGTCAAGGACAGGGAGGAAGACTTCTCTGATAAAGAGAAGGGACCAGAAGAGAGAGAGACTCAATGCTCAGCCTCTTATCAGAGAATGTTCTGAGACCAAGGGACAACCAAATGGAAAATGTAGAGGCAGACTGTCTTCCTAACAGAAAAAGGGAAGACACACAGAGACACATGAAAAGGATCATGTAAAGACAGAAATGTAGATAGGAGTTATATTGTCACATACAGGGAATGCCAACAACTGTCTGCAGCCTCCAAAAGTTAAGAGAGAAGTATGGGATGGATGGTCCCTCAGAGCATTGAAAAAGAATCAGCCATGCTGACAATTTGATTTTGGGTTTGTAGACTTCAGAACTGTGACAGAATAAATTTATGTTGCTTTAAATTGTCAAGTTTTTGGTAATTTGTAATGGCATTCCCAGAAAATTAATATACCTACCTTATTAGTAATTACTATAAACATAAATTATTAAAAATCTTCTATTGGAAGGTAGAGGTTTGAAGAAAAGATTTTAAAAAATGATCTAACTATATGCCTTCTAAGAGAGTGACATTAGATACAAAGACATAAATAGGTTAAAAGGGTGGACAAACATATATGAAAACAGTAAGCAAAAACACCCTGGAGTGTCTATGCTAATATCAGACAAAATTGACTTTTAGAGACAGTTGTTACTACAGACAAAGATGTACCTTTTATGATGATAAAAGTGTCAGTCATCAAGAAAATATAATGATTACAAATGTATATGCATCTACCAACAGAGCCCAAAATAAAAAATGTAAAACTGACATAATGGAAGCGAAAAATGAACAATTCAAAACTAATAGCTGGAGACTTCAGTACGCAATTCTCAATAATTAATAGAACAGCTTGACTGACATTAAGCAAGGTAATAGAAGACCTGGACAATACTATAAAGCAACTACACATAACAGATGTCTCTAGAACACTGCACCCAACAATATCAGAATAGCACATTCTTCTGAAGTATATTTGGAACATTCTCAAATATAGACCACAAGTTAGGCCATAAAAAAAGTCTCATTACATTTAAAGGAATTGAAATCATACACAGTATTTTTTCAAACAATGAAATGAAATTAGAAATCAAGACAAAAAGAAATTTGAAAATTTCACAGATATGTGTAAGTTAGATAACACACACAAATAACTAATGATTCAAAAAAAACACAAAGGAAATTAAAACCAAACTAAAACTTTAAGATACATGAAAAAAAAGCACAACATACCAATACTTCTGGAATTCAGCAAAAACATTGCTCAGAGAGAAATGTATAGCTGTAACACTTATATTAAAAAAGAAGAAATATATCAAATCAATAACCTAATCTTTAAATTTAAGAAACTAGAAGAAGAAAAGCAAATTAAAACCAAATCAAGCAAAACTAAATAATAAAAATTAGAGTAGAAATAAACACAATAAGGATATAAAAATAATAGAGAAAATCAACCAAACCAAAAGTTGGATCTTTGAAAAGTATCTACAGAATTAACAAACCTTTACTTACAATGACAAAGAAAAAAAGAAAGAAGATACAAATGTGGAATATAAGACAAGGCACTACTAGCAATCTTTGTTATTGTTGTTGTTAGATGTCAATGAGTCAGTTCCGACTCATAGGGACACTACGTACAACAGAACAAAACCTTACCTCGTCCTGTGTTAGCCTCACAATCATTGCTATGTTTGAGCCCATTGTTGCGGCTGCTGTGTCAATCCATCTCATTGAGTGCCTTCCTCTTTTTTGCTGACCCTCTACTTTACCAAGCATGATGCCTTTCTGCAGTGACTGGTCCCTCCTGATAACATGTTCAAAGTACATAAGGCAAAGTCTTGCCATCCTAGCTTCTAAGGAATATTCTGTCTGTACATTTTCTAAGAAAAATTTGTTTGTTCTTATCTGGAAGTCCATGGTATATTCAATATTCTTTGCCAACACAATAATTCAAAGGCATTAATTCTTCGGACTTCCTTACTCATTATCCAGCTTTCACATGCATATGAGGCTATTGAAAATACCATGTCTTGGGTCAGGTACACGTTAGTCCTCCAAGGGACATCTTTGCTTTTTAACACGTTAAAGAGATCTTTTGTAGCAGATTTGCCCAATTCAATATGTCGTTTGATTTCTTGACTGTTGCTTCTATGGGCGTTGTCATGATTTGAATTATGTCCCCCCAAAAAATGTGTGTATCAGTTTGGCTGGGCCATGATTCCCAGAAATGTGTGGTTGGCCTCCATTTTGTGATTGTAATTTTATGTTAAAGAAGATTAGGGTGGGATTTTAACACCACCTTTACCCGGGTCACATCCCTGATCCAAAGTAAAGGGAGTTTCCCTGGGGTGTGGCCTGCACCACCTTTTATCTCTCAAGAGATAAAAGGAAAGGGAAGAAAGCAGAGAGTGGGGGACCTCATACCATCAAGAAAGCAGTTCTGGGAGCAGAGCGCGTCCTTTGGACCAGGGTCCCTGCACAGAGAAGCTCCTATTCCAGGGGAACATTGAAGAGAAGAAGGCTGACAGAAAAAGTCTTCCCCTGGAGCTGACGCCCTGAATTTGGACTTTTAGCCTACTTTCACTGTGAGGAAACAAACTTCTCTTCGTTACAACCATCCACTTGTGGTATTTCTATTATAGCAGCACTAGAGGACTAAGACAGGTGTTGATTGTGGATTCAAGTAAAATGAAATACTTGACAACTTCAATATTTTCTCCATCTGTTATGATGTTGCTTATTGGCCCAGTTGTGAGGATTTTCATTTTCTTTATGTTGAGGTATAATCAACACTAAAGGCTATATTCTTTGATCTTCATCAGTATGTGTTTCAAGTCCTCTTTGCTTTCAGCAAGTAAAGTTGTTTCATCTGCATAACGCAGGTTGTTAATGAGTCTTCCTCCAATCCTGATGCAATGTTCTTCTTTGTATAATACAGTTTCTCAGATTATTTACTCAGCATACTGATTAAATAAGTATGGAGAAAGGATACAACCCTGATGTATGCCTTTCCTGATTTTAAACCACACAGTATACCCCTTTTCTGTTCGAATGACTGCCTCCTGGCCTATGTACAGGTTCCACATGAGTTCAGTTAAGTGTTCTGGGATTCCCATTCTTTGCAATGTTATCCATAATTTGTTATGATCCATATAGTCCAATGCCTTTGGATAGTCAATGTAACACAGATAAAGATCTTTCTGGTATTCTCTGATTTCAGCCAGGATCCATCTCACATTAGCAATGATATCCCTGGTTTCAAGTCCTCGTCTGAATCTGGCTTGAATTTCTGGCAGTTTCCTGCCGATGTGCTGCTGCAGCAGTTTTTGAGTTATCTTTCACAAAATTTTACTTGCATGTGATACTAATGGTATTGTTTGATAATTTCCACATTCTGTTGGATCATCTTTCTTTGGAATGGGCACAAATATAGATCTCTTCCAGTCAGTTGGCCAGGTAGCTGTCTTCCAAATTTCTTGGCATACATGAGTGAGCATCAGTTTTGCATTCATTTGTTGAAACATTTCAATTGATATTATGTCAATTCCTAGAACTTTGTGTCGCCAATGACTTCAGTGCAGCATGGAATTCTTCCTTACGTGCCACTGGTTCTTCATCATATGCTACCTTCTGCAATGGTAGAGTGTCAACCATTTTTTTTTGGTACAGTGACTCTTTGTATTGCTTCCATATGGAAATATATATATAAGGGAATACTATGATGAATTGTACCTAAACAAATTAGATAAACTATGTGAAATGGACAAAACCCTAGAGAGACTCAACTATCAATATTAAACCAAAAAGAAGGGAAGAATATGAATAGATCTCTAACTATTAAGAAAGGGTGAGGTAGTGTTATGGATTTGTGTCCCTCAAAAATATGTGTCAACTTGTCTATGGAAGCCATGATTCCTAGTATTGTGTGGTTGTCCTCTATTTGTGACCCTATGTGTTGTAAGTCTTAACCTCTATAATGTTAACGAGGCAGGATTAGAAGCAGTTATGTTAATGAGACTGGATATAGTCTACAAGATTAAGTAGTATCTTGAGTCAATCTCTTTTGAGATATAAAAGACAGAAGCAAATAGAGACGAGAGGGACCTGACTACCACCAAGAAAAAAGAGCTGGAAGCACAAAGCATCCCTTGGACCTGGAGCCCTTGCACTGAGAATCTCCTACATCATGGGAATATTAATGATAAGGACCTTCCCCCAGAGCCAACAGATACAGAAAGCCTTCCCTTAGAGCAGGCTCCCTGAATTCAGACTTCCAGCTTCCTTTAACAAATAAATTTCTATTTGTTAAAGCCATACACTTGTGGTATTTCTGTGTAACAGCACTAGATAACTAAGACAGAATTTGTTACCCAGAGCAGGGTGCTGCTGTAAGCATTACCTAAAACATTGAAGCAGTTTTGAGAATGTGAATGTGTAGAGTCTGGATGAGTTTTAAGGTGCCTAATAGTAAAAGCCTAGATTGCCTTCAAGAGACTGTTGGTGGAATTATGGATGTCAAAGGCAATTCTGGTGAGAGCTAAGAAGGAATGCAGGAGAGCTGTAACAATGGAGATGTCACAGACTGAGAGAAGCACTGGCAGAGAAATGGTGACAGCAGAACTAGGAGACCGGTTGGAAACACCACTGGGAGCTGACATATGAAGCAACAGAGCTGAGTTCCTTTGGGCAGGAGGCCTCCTGGAAGAATGGGTTGCCTCTGGGCACTTGTCTGCAGAACTAGGCTTGTTGACCCATGTAGTGAGATAACAGAGTGCCTTCAGTCCAAGAGGCCAAGGAACCAGGAAGCAGAAGCTAAAGAGACAGGGAGCATGGGAAGAAAAGCTGCCTCAGTTTCCAAGGGGGCTAAGACCTCTAGGGTGTCAAATGGTGTCTTAAAGGAGGGGCTGCAGACTACTAGGTTTCAAAGAATCGGATCGTCAGCAACTCAGTTCCAGAGTGAAGGGCTGCCATTCATGAGTGTCAGAGGCATGGGGCTAGATCTGCTGCCCAAAGCACTGGAGGCTGGGCTGCCATGCCCAAGGAGCAGAAGAAAAGAACCTTCTGTGGCCGAGGAGGTGGGGTTGCCACTCAGACAGACTAGGAGAATGAGGCCACCCAAAGCCAAGAGAGCACAATTGCCATCCCAGTGGGCCTGAAATGTGGAGCCAAAGCCTAGGGTCCTTGGGCCTCTACCTAGAATCCGGAGAGCATGGCCAGCATCCAGGGTCTGGAAGGCAGGGCTTTTGCTTAGATGGTCAGAGAACAGAGCATTATTTTCAAGTCTTGAGAGCTAATGTAAATTGTTCTGCTGGATTTTTTACTTGCTTGGTGCCTGTTATCCTTTCTGTCTCTCCAATTTGTCCCATTTGTAATGGAAATGTCTACCTTGTGCCTGTTCCACCACTGTACTTTGGAAACAGATAACTTATATTCTAGATTTCACAGGTGAAAAGGAATTTTGTCCCGGGATGGAATTTGTACTTGAAGCTGATTTAAGAGTTTTGGGATGATATAATGGAGTGAATGTGTTTTACATGTGGCAAGAACATGAATTTTGAGAGGCCAAAGGGTAGAATTGTGTCCTCCTAAAATATGTGTCAACTTAGGCCGTGATTCCCAGTATTGTATCATTGTTCTCCATTTGGTGATCTGAAATAATTATCCTATGTGTTATAAATCCTAACCTCTATGATGTTAGTGAGGCAGGATTAGAGGCAGTTATGTTAATAAGGCAGGACTCAATCTACAGGATTAGGTTATATGTTGAATCAATCTCTTTTGAGATATAAAAAAGAGAATCAAGCAGAGAGGAGAAGGACATCATACCACCAAGAAAATAGTGTCATGTGCAACATACATCTTTGGACCTGGGCTTCCTGTACTCAGAAGCTCTTAGACCATGGAAAGGTTGATGACAAGGACCTTCCCCCAGAACTGATGGAAAAAGCCTTCCCCTAGAGCTGGTGCCCTGAATTAGGACTTCAAGCCTTCTAAACTGTGATAGAATAAATTTATCTTTGTTAAAGTCATCCACTTGTGGTATTTCTGTTATAGCAGTGCTAGATAACTAAGACAGGTAGCAATAAAAACTTTCCACAAATTAAGAAGATGAAAAGATATGCCACAGACTGAGAGAAAATATTTGCAAAACACATATCTGGTAATGGACTTGTATCCAAAATATTCAAAGAAACTTTAAAACTCAACAATAAGAAATAAAAAACAAAACCAATTACAAAACAGGCAAAAGGTCTAAACAGAAACCTTACCAAAAAAGATATACATATGGTAAATGAACATATAAAGTATGCTCACCATCACGTTATTCTAAACCCAAATCCTCTGCCACTGAGTCAATTTCAACTCATAAAAACCCTGTAGGACAGAGTAGAACTGCCCCATAGGGTTTCCAAAGCTGTAAATCTTTATGGAAGCAGACTGCCACATCTTTCTCCTGTGGAGTGGCTTGTGGGTTTCAAGTGCCAACCTTCCGGTTAGCAGCAAAGCACTTTAACCACTGCACAACCAGGGTTGCTGCATATGTTTTTAGGGAAATGCAAATTAAAGCAGCAATGAAATACTACTACACACTTAATAGACTGACTAACATTCAAGTGTTAGTGAGGATGTGTAGCAATTCTCACTGATTGTACAAATTGCTACAGTCATTTTGGAAGACAGTCTGGAAGTCTCTTACAAAGCTAAAAACTCCTATATATTTACTCAAATTAGTTGAAAACTTATGTCCATATAAAAACCTGCACACAGATGTTTATAGCAGCTTTATTTATATTTGCTAAAAATTGGAAAAAACCAAGATGTCCTTCAATAGGTGAATGGATAAATAAACTATGGTACCTCCATACAATGGTGTATTATTCAATGATTAAAAGAAATAAGCTATCGAGCTATGAAATAGCATGGAGAAACATTAAATGCATATTACTAAGTGAAAGGAGTTAGCCTGAAAAATCAACATACTGTAGGATTCCAACTATATGATATCTGGAAAAGGCAAATCTATAGTGATGGCATAAAGATCAGTCATTTCCAGGGTGTTAGAGGGAAGAAGAAGGAATGAATAGAATCTAGTCATGTGCCTGGTGCATCAAAATAGTTTTATTTAGGAACATGGTGCTATAGACAGAAGCACCATGCTGTCCTTCCACAGCAAAGACCTGATAAACCAAGTAGAACAGAGACAAACGCCAATCCTGGAACCCTAAGCATCAAATGAAGAGATAAAGAACTCAACCAAGCACCGAATGGTATAAGAAACTGAGAAAGAACAGAGAGTGAGGAAAGGTATGAGCGGAGGTCCCCTATCAGCTAACGCAGCACGGAACCACCATCTTGGACTCCTGCCGGATATCAGGGAGTATGGGAAAGCAGATTCACAGAGCTCCCAGATGTAGACAGAGCACCTGGTAACCAGCGAGACATGCTTTCCCACCCCCCACCCTGCCCCTCCCTTCTCGACCTTTACCACTTCCCAAATGGCCAGTCCTCTGCTTCCTGGCAGGTGGATTCCTGGCTTCCTGGCAGGCCAATTCACTGCTTCTCAGCAGACAGATTCCCGGCTTCCTGGATGGCCAATCTGCCACTCCCCAGGGAACCACAAACCCTTCACGGGAGGCGCCGGTTCTGTGCCATGCCAATTCACCCCACCCACACTGGCTGGCTTCTTCAGTGCCATTTCTTTGTTGCTAGTATTGTTTTTTGCCTCTTTTTGTTTCTTTCCTACTTCTCACCTCCTCCACCTCCTTTCTCTCGAACACCTGACACAGTGTGCAGTCTTTGCTTCTTTTTGACAGGATGTGAAGCGCTGCTCAGCTGGGGAACTGCTTCCCTGGTCCTTTTCCCCAGTCTGCGCAGCCACGCTGGTGGGATCCCTGCGGGCTTTTTTGTTTTCTTCTTTTTCTTTTTTTTGTTTGTTTTCTCTTTCTTTTTTTTCTTTTATTTTCCTAATTTTTCAGTTTCTTGTCTCTTTCTACTTACCTTCTTTTACAGTCTCCTGAATACCTAGCATTGTGTATCATCTCCACTCCTTATAGCCAGGCTATACTGCACCACTTGGGAGCTGCTCCCCGATCTGTGCAGCCACGCCGTAAGATCTTTGGGGGACATTTTTTTTAATTATTGATTTTTTTTAATTATTTTTTTTTCTTTTGGTTTTTCTCCATTTCTCAGTTTCTTATCTCTCCACTCCAATGGCAAGGTCCCTCAGCTTTTTTTTAGCTCCTGTCTCTCTCGTCTTTCTCTCTTCTTTTCCATACCCAACCTAGCTGCATGCATCACTACCTCCCCCTCCCCAGAGCGCCTGCGTATCTACACCATGTGCTGAACATTGCACTCCCGAGCACCACAGTCAAGACCTACTGGAACCTGCCTTGCACTGACCACTGGCTCATCTGGTTGGCCTAAGTATGTGTCATAAACAACCTATCCCAGAAACTCCCCTTCAGCTGGACCTGCTCTGTGCACCATAGCTAAGAGACTTGCCCTACCCATTGGACAAAGAGGTAAAAACATCATGTCCACAGACAAGCAAACAACAAAGAATGCACAACCTACCTGCTCAGAAATAACCAAATAAAACAAAAAAGCAGGACCAAAAAAGCAAATCTCAATCAATAAATGAAGAAAATAACTACTGAATGTCCCAAAGACAGTAGACAGTATAAAAACATGTAAAAAAACAAGACAGGGTGGTTCCAGTAGGGGTCCAAAATAAAACACCAGATGACTTTTCAGTAGAAGAAAAGACACTAGAACTACCTGATAGGGAATTAAAATCTCTAATATTCAGAGCTATCCAAGGGTTGAAGAAAAAATCAGACAGTAATGGGGAAAATAGAGAAATTCATGGAAAAGGTAGAAAAATTCATGAAAAATACAGACCAAAAAATGAAAGAATTCAGGAAAATAATACAGGAACAAAATGCCAAAATAAATTCACAACTAGAAGTCATACAAAAACAACAACTAGAAATACAAAAGATAAACAACAAGGTATCAGAAATGGACACTGTCATAGAAGGGTTGAAGAAAAGGTTTGAAACAATGGAAGACAAGATCAGTGAAATTGAAGACAAACAGTTGGATACAACTCTGAGGAAAAATAAGAAAGAAGAAAAATTAAGAAACATTGAGAATTAAGTAGGATACAATCAAAAGCAAAAATTTTTGAGTGATCGGAGTTCCAGAACAGGGAGAGAAAAGGAAAAATAGAGAGAGCATCATTGAATAATTGCTGACAGAAAACATCCCTAATATCATGAAAGATGAAAAGCTGACCATCCAAGAATCACAATGAACCCCATATAGGATAGACCCCAAAAGAAAATCACCAAGGCATGTCATAATCATACACTCTAAAACCAAATACAAAGAAAGAGTCCTACGAGCAGCTCAAGAAAAAAAAAGTCACATACAGAGGAAAAACAATAAGACTAAGCTTGGATTATCTGGCAGAAACCATGCAGGCAAGAAGGCAATGGGATGACATATATAAAACCTTGAAAGAAAAAAAATTGCCAACCAAGAATAATATATCCAGCAAAACTCTAATTCAAGTATGATGGTGAAATTAGGACATTTCCAGTTAAACAGAAATTAAAGGAATTTGCAAATCCAAACCAAACTTACAAGAATTATTCAAGGTAGTCTTTGGTATGAGAACAAACAACATCAGATAACAGCCTGAATCTAGGACACAAGATCACACCAGCCAGATACCAGCAGAAATAAACTCTCAAAGCTATTCAAAACCAAAATATTTAGAAAGTGAACCAGAGAGGTTAATTTGCAAATTAGAAAAACATCGGAACAATAAAAGAGGGAATAAATGGTGTAGATATAGAACTTTCTAGTGGAGGGGAAGGCAAGGTTATACCAAGTTATAATAGACTGGTTCAAACTTAGAAAGATAAGGGTATATTTCAAGGTAACCACAAAGAGAGTTAACGAACCTACTCATCAAAATAAAGAAGAAAAACATAAAGTCTCAGTAAAAACAATATCTACAAAATTGAAAGAAATGAAAAAAAATCCACAAACAAAAAGAATTCAGCACAGGAGAGTAAGAGGAACAAAGAAAATGTCAGCATAACAAAAATAAGCACTACAAAATGAAAACAATAAACTCACACCTATCAATAATTACGCTGAATGTAAATGGCCAAAATGCACCCATAAAGAGACAGAGATTTAATTAAAAAGCAAAGGACAGAAAAAATATATCAAGCCAACAGCCACCAACAAAGAGCAGGAGTGGCAATACTAATCTCAGATAAAAGAAACTTTAAAACAAAATCGACTGTAAAAGACAAAGAAGGGCACTACAACATGATTAAAGGGATGATCCAGCATGAAGACACAACAATAATAAATATCTACACACCCAATGACAGGGTTCCAAAATACATAAAACAAAGTTTAATAGCACTGATAAGAGAAATTGACAGTTTCACTGTAGTAGTAGGAGACATCAACACACCACCCTAGATAAAGGACAGAATGCCTAGAAAAATACTCAACTAAGATACAGAAAAATACTCAACTAAGATACAGAAAAATACTCAACTAAGATACAGAAGATAAAAACACTACAATCAGCCAAGTTCAACTCATAGACATATATAGAACACTTCACCCAACAGCTGCAAAGTACACATTCTTTTCCAAAGCACATGGAACATTCTCCAAAATAGACCACCTCTTAGGCCACAAACCAACCCTCAACAAAATCCAAAACGTTGAGATAATACAAAGTATCTTCTCTGATCACAATGCCATCAAAGTAGAAATTAAAAACAGGAAGAGCAAGAAAAAAAAATTAATTACATGGAAACTAAATAACACCCTGCTTAAGAACCACTGGGTAATAGAAGAAGTCAAAGATGGAACCAAAAAAATTCCTAGAATCAAATGAGACTGAAAACACATCATACCAAAATCTTTGGGACACAGCAAAGACAGTCTTCAGAGGACAATTTATAGCAATAGATGCTCACATCAAAAAAGAATAAAGAGACAGAATCAAAACATTAGCTACACAACTAGAATAATAGAAAGAGAACAACAAGAGAAGCCTACAGCCAAGAAGAAAGGAAACAATAAAGATCAGAGCAGAAATAAATGAAATAGAGACTAGAAAAACAATAGAAAGAATCAACAAAACCAAAAGTTGGTTCTTTGAAAGAATCAACAAAATCGACAAACCACTAGCCAAATTGACAAAATAAAAACAGGAGAGGATGCAAATAACCCAAATAAGAAATGAAATAGGGAACATTACAACAGATCCAACTGAAATAAAAAGGATCATAACAGAATATTATGAAAAACTATACTCCAATAAATTTGAAAACCTAGAGGAAATGGACAAATTTCTAGAAACACTCTACCTACCCAAACTATCACAAATTAATGTTGAAAATCTGAACAGGACCTATAAGAAGAGAAGAAATTGAAAAGATAATAAAAAAATTCCCAACAAATAAAAGCCCTGGCCCAGATGGCTTCACTGCAGAATTCTACCAAACATTCAGAGAAGAGCTTACACCAGTACTACTCAAATTATTTCAGAACATAGAAAAGGAAAGGATACTTCCAAATTCATTCTATGAAGCTAGCATAATCCTGATAACAAAACCAGGCAAAGACGCCACAAAAAAATAAAATTACAGACCAGTATCTCTCGTGAATATAGATGTAAAAATTCTCAACAAAATTCTAGCCAATAGAAGTCAGTGTCATATCAAAAGAATGATGCACCATGACCAGGTAGGATTTATACCAGACATGCAAGGATGGTTCAACATTAGAAAATCAATCAATGTAATCCACCACATAAATAAAAGAAAGGAAAAGAATCAAATGATCACCTCAATTGACACAGAAAAGGCATTCACCAAAGTCCAACACCCATTCCTGATAAAGACTCTCAATATAATAGGTATATAAGGGAAATTCCTCAACATAATAAAGTGCATCTATGTAAAATCAACAGCCAACAACATTCTAAATGGAAAGAGGCTGAAAACATTCCCCTTGAGAACAAGAACAAGACAAGGATGTCCTTTATCACCACTCCTATTTAACATTGTGCTGGAAGTCCTAGCTAGAGCAATAAGGCAAGAAAAAGAAATAAAGGGCATATAAATTGGTAATGAAGAAGTAAAACTGTCCCTATTTGCAGATGATATGAGACTATATATGGAAAACCCAAAAGACTCCACGAGAAATCTACTGGAACTAATAGAAAGTTTCAACAGAGTAGTGAGATACAAGATAAATATACAAAAATCAATTGAATTCCTATACATCAACAAAGAGAATGATGAAAAGGAAATCAGGAAATCAATACCATTTACAATCACCCCTAAAAAAATAAAATACTTAGGAATGAATCTAACTAGGAATGTAAAAGAACTATCGAAAAAGCTACAAAACACTACTTCAAGAAACCAAAAGGTATCTACATAAATGGAAAAATATACCATCCTCATGGATACATAGACTCAGCATTGTGAAAATGACAATTCTACCAAAAAAATCTACAAATACAATGCAATCCCGATCCAAATACCAACAACATTCTTTAAAGAGATGGAAAAAATAATCATTAACTTTATATGGAACGGGAAGAGGCCCCAGATAAGTAAAGCATTATTGAAGAGGTAGAATAAAGTAGGAGGATACACACTACCTGACCTCAGAACCTACTATACAGCTATGGTCGTCAAAACAGTCTGGTACTGGTACAATGAAGGATACATTGACCAATGGAACAGAATTGAGAACTCAGATGTAAATCCATCCACTTTTGACAAGGGCCCAAAGTCCATCAAAAGGGGAAAAGACAGTCTTTTTGACAAATGGTGCTGTCAAAATTGGATGTCCATCTGCAAGAAAATGAAACAGGATCCATATCTCACATCATACACAAAAACTAATTTGAAATGCATCAAACACCTAAGTCTAAAACTAAAAACAATAAAGAGCATAGAAGAAAAAATAGGATCAACTCTAGAGACCCTAATACATGGTATTAACAGGATACATACCATAACTAACAATATACAAACTCCAGAAGATAAGCTAGATAACTGGGATCTTCTAAAAATCAAACACCTATGCTCATCAAAAAACTTCACCAAAAGAGTAAAAAGAGAACCTACAGACTGGGAAAAAATTTTTTGCTGTTACAAATCCAACAAAGGCCTAATCTCTAAAATATACAAGAAAATCCAACTGTTCTACCACAAAAAGACAATTCAATAAAAAATGGGCAAAGGAAACTGGAAGAATGTAATTGAAGTCACTGAATTGCACATGTAGAAATTTTTGAAATGGTGTAACTTTGGCTATGTATATTTTCACCAAAAAAACCAAAAGGTCCTCCAAGGTCAAGAAGGGAGAGTGCTGACATATCATGGGGTTGTTAACCAATGTCGTAAAACAGTATGTATACTGACTGTTTAATAAGAAACCATTTGTTCTGTAAACCTTCATCAAGTACAATAAAAAAAATTTAAAAAAAGAAAAAAAATGGGCAAAGGAAATGAACAGACACTTCACCAAGGAAGACATTCACGTGGCTGACAGACACGAGGAAATGCTCGTGATCACTAGCCATTAGGGAAATGCGAATCAAAACCACAATGAGATACCACCTAACCCCAGCATTACTGGCATGAATTAAAAACAAACAAACAAACAAAATAACAAGTGTTGGAGAGACTGTGGGGAGACTGAAACTCTTATGCACTGCTGGTGGGAATATAAAATGGTACAACCATTTTGGAAAATGATATGGCACTTCCTTAGAAAGCTATAAATAGAAATACCATATGATTCAACAATCCCACTCCTAGGAATGTATCCTAGAGAAGTAAGAGCCATCATAAGAATAGACATATGCACACCCATGTTCATTGCAGCATTGTTCACAATAGCAAAAAGATAGAAACAACCTAGATGCTCATCAACAGATGAATGGATAAACAAACAATAGTACATACACACAATGGAATACTGTGCAACTATAAAGAACAATGATGAATCTGTGAAACATCTCACAACACGGATGAATCTGGAGCGCATTATGCTGAGTGAAATAAGTCAATCACAAAAGGACAAATATTGTAAGAGACCACTACTGTAAAAACTCATGAAAATGTTTACACACAAAAAGAAACAACCTTTGATGCTTATGAGGGAGGGGAGGCATGGTGGAAAAACACTAAATAGACAATAGATATGTGGTAACTTTGGTGAAGGGTAAGACAGTACTCAATACTGGGGAAGCCAGCACAACTTGTTCAGGGTAAGGTCATGGAAGTTCCATGGACAAATCCAAATTCCCTCAGGACTGAATTGTTGGGCTGAGAGATGTGGGAACCATGGTCTCAGGGAACATCTAGCTCGACTGGCATAACATAGTTTATGAAGAAAATGTTCTACATTCTACATTGGTAATTAGCATCTGGGGTCTTAAAAGAATCTGAGCGGCCATCTAAGATACTCCACTGGTCTCACCGCTTTAGGAACAACGGAAAATGAAGAAAACTAAAGACACAAGGGAAAGATTAGTCCAAAGGACTAATAGACCACAAGTACTATCGCCTCCACCAGTCTGAATCCAGTATAACTAGATGATGCCCGGCTACCACCACTGACTGCTCTAACAGGGATCACAATAGAGGGTCCTGGACAGAACAGGAGAAAAATGTAGAACAATATTCTAACTCACAAAAAATGACCAGACTTACTGGCCTGACAGAAGCTGTAGAGACCCCGAGACTATGGCCCCTGGACACCCTTTTAAGCCAATATCGAAGTCACTCTGGAGGTTTACCTTTTAGCCAAAGATTAGAAAGACCCATGGGACAAAACAAGACTAAAAAGCACCCTAGTCCAGAGGCAAGGACTAGAAGGCAGGAGGGGATAGGAAAGCTGGCAATAGGGAACCCAAGGTCAAGAAAGGAGAGTACAGACGTGTCATGGGGTTGTTACCCAATGCCATAAAACCATATATGTACTAACTGTTTAATGAGAAGCTCGTTTGTTCTATAAACCTTCATCTAATGTTCATTTTAAAAAAATTGTTTTATTTAAAACATTGAATTTAGAAAAAAAAGTACAATAAATGTTGGACTTTAGTTAATAGTTATAATAATAGTATTTATCTAGTATTTTCTATGTCCTGGGTGTTGTGACAAGGATTTTGAAAACATTATCTCCTTAACCATTTATTTCCTTCAAATATATCATGAGGCTTAAGGAAAATATTATTATTAATCTTCATCTTACATTAAGACAACTAAAGCTTTGAGAAAATATGGGACTTGTTCAATGTCATGTAACTACCCGCTGCTGTCAAGTGGATTCCAACTCATAGCGACCTTATAGGACAGAGTAGAACTGCCCCATAGGGTGATAACTAGTGAGTGGGAAATCTTAGAAAACAGCTAAGGGCCAAGGCAAGGATTAGGGTGAGGCAAATGAGGCAGGATTGTGCAAGTGCAGGATAAAATCCTATATTTAAAATTTGTTCTTTGTGCTTTTTTCATTAATTTCTATTTTTAAAACATTACATTAGAGTGGTGTTTTTTTGATTACTGGGCTTTTTGGCACCACTTTAAAATCTGGGCCTATGGTAAGTAGCTCACTCAGTTTACCTTAGTCCCAGTCCTTTTCAGATTCTGGAATATTTGTATTTTTAGTGAGAAACCATTACAAAATGCAACATTAGTTAGCATCTTTATATTATGCTTTTGTAAGAGAGAGCCTAGAGATCATTTTGGCAACTATGCCTGTTTACTGAGTCGACAACGAAGGTTTTTAAGAAAGTAGAGGATTTGAATTAGTAGAGAAGCAGGAGGAGAACATAATCAGATTAGGCCCAGTCACATTCCTCACAAACCCTGGGCCCAATGGAAGTATACTTTAGTTTGAAAGATACTTTCTCTTAGTGGTTAAGTGTATGCATTTGTTGCATTATGATCATTCTCTTTGAGGTAAAATATTTATAAATGCAAATAACTGCCATCATTACATTCTAAAACTTTTCTTTTACTACTTTAATATAAAATTCAGTTTTCTGTAACTCTATTTTGATTAACTTTCGGTTTAGAGGAGATTTATTTCTACAAAAAGACTTTCCAAATATCTTGGAAGTAAATATATTATTTTATTATAGTACAAATATACATTCTCAAGTAATATTGAATTACTAAAATGCTCAGAAAGGAGCCCTGGTGACACAGTGGTTAAGTGCATGGCTACTAACCAAAAGGTCGGCAGCTCGAATGTACCAGTTGCTCCATGTTAGAAAAATGTGGCAATCTGTTTCCTTAAAGATTTACAGCCTTGGAAACTCTATGGGGCCGTTCTACTCTGTCCTGTAGGGTCACTATGAGTTGGAATCAACTCAATGGCAACGGATATTTTGGTAATGCTGAGAATATTGAAGGCAGGCTTCATCTCCAATTTGGATGGCATACATCTTTCTTTCTTAGACTGCACCGAGGGTGACTGTCTGCTTTTTCAACAAGGTAACTTTTGTTTAATAATAAAGACAAGAACAGGAGAATTAGTTGTGTAAATGTGAGCAAATTACATGAAAATGTGTTTGCAGTGATCTTAATTACTACATTGGATGAGTATAGCAATTGATAAATTACTATGATCACAACTCTCGTTTATCTTTAGTAAAATAGTAATATTGCGAAGCTCAATTTCAGTTAGTACATTTAATCCATTCTTTTGATTTTTAGAAAAGAAATCATTTGAGAATCAATGCTTGTTTTTGGCTATATCCACACAAATAAATCAGCCCGATAAAATCAGTTAAAACTAAAGTTTAAACTCAAGTGACCAAAATACAAATATGTGTGTGTATGTGTGTGTATAATAGAATGGCACTCTCTGACATCATCATTCTCTTCATTCTTTCTCCTCCTCACTCCTTACTGGTAGAGTGGAGGTCTTTCATAATTATAATTTATTATATTCTTCCACGAGCGGGTATATACTATAAGTACTCTACTCTAAGTGTAAAGATCCCACCATAGTCCTAAAATGGAGCCAGTTTTTATCAGACTAGGAAGTAAGGAGTAAATGGGTCCTTACATTCTTATTCAGAAGGTTGGATGCTGCGGGAGAGGAAGAGGGTTAGAAAAGAAGAGAGAGAGGGAAACAGACTATCCATCACAGTACTTCATTCTCTTTACCAAAGTGATAGGCCCATAATCCACACTAGCCCATGACAAGCTTCCCAAAATGTTAATGTGAGAGTGTTGAGACAGGGAAGGTTTCTCTTCCTTTGGGATAATAAGCTATATATAGATTGAACATACATCCTAGATTTCCTAGGAATGTGTTAGTTTATACCTGTTTTTCTGGCATAACTATTAATAGTATCCTTTTTCACTCTCATAAGTGTCTTGGTTGGTTCTTAATTAATGCAGTAACCCCGGCAAAAAGGGATCAAGTACGTTTGGGGTTGCTAGTGGCCATCTCTCCTGGTCAAATGAACAAAACTATCTTCAGAATAAAAACACTCTCTGAAAGATTATCAAAGATCAAAAGATACAGAGCCCTGATGCCACCTTGGTCCCTGAATTGATCTATATTTCAGTCCATAGCAAACTTTGGATTAGGCCAAATATTTGAGCCAATACATTCCTTTCTTTTTCCCTTAAACTATCATTTATAATTAGAAAGAATACTAATAATATGCATCTGGGCATCACTCCTGTTGGGTATGGGGGAAACGGGAACTTACACAAATGTAAAGTTCATGCTACTTACTCTGCAATGAGTGACGATGTCCTTTGCCCCCCTGGTAAAGGAGTCTTTCTTATACTGACCGGTAAACAAACCTCCCCTCTGCCCCAGAGCGAATCACATCCTATCTTCCACGAATGTTCAGTATGCAACATTCTAGAAAAGATAGCCCAGAACAAAAGCTGTCAGTGGCTCTGAATCCAGAACGTCTTTTACTTTAGGATTCTTTTCACTATAGGCACTTTAGTCCCTCAAGGATTGGATATCTGCTAGCCCAGCAGAAATTTGTCAACACGTCTTCATTCTGATGTTGATCAGTTTTGACTCATGCACGAACTTCTTACTATACAAATATAAAATATCTATAATTGGTTGTAATTGTCAAAATATGTGCTAGCAGTTAGTGCTGTTGGCATTTAAAACACATTTCAATAAAAATTTCTTGAAATATAACTTAAAGGTTTGACATTTTAATTAGAGAAATGCTCTATTTTTTTTTTTCCTTTCATTTTGTTAATATAGGCCTGCCATCAAAGGCATACATTTGAATAGAAGTTAGACATTGGCTAAATTTTTTTATTTTCCTACCACAGTTTGACTGAGGGTTTTACTTTCTCTTAAGATTTTTATTATCTTTATAAACACATCAATTGGTTGTTTCACCCTGTGAATATATCACCTGGTGGCCATTTTCTAGTCCCAGAATAAGTAATTATTGTGTGTCTACTAAGCCTTTGCCATTATGCTAAATCCATTTTGAGTTTCTCTTGCTTCATTTTCAATACAAGTTTAAATATTAATACTCTGAATGCTGCTTGAATTATAGGCCATAAAGTTTAATTATTCGTGACGGATCTCTACATGCAGAACTGACAAACATATCATGCCATATGTTTATAAAATATTCAATTGTAATGTTAGGCACAGTGACAACTATAACACTTTCTTTCAAAACATATAAATTTTTAAAAAACAACAAAACCCAAATTTATACCATTTTACAAAGGAAAGAAGTATTTCACACACCCAAGTAACCTTTCTATAATTTTCTGTGAAAATCTTCTTTGACTTTTATTCTGATGGCTTTTTTTTCCTTTTCTGATGAAAATTTTAATGTAATATTTATCAAATTACATGGAGGAAAAGAGTCATCTTTGTAGTGTCCATACTTTAAGCTGTTTGGTATAAAACAAACTAATATACTCAAAATCTATAATTAATTTCCAGAAGGATCTGGAAATATGATTGAATACAACATAATTTTAAAGAAAATACTGAAAAAGAATAAAATAATAAGCATTCTCTCTAAATTCTCCTAGATCATCTGCATGGTTCACTTGACATAGGCACTTTTTAACAACTGGCACTAAGAAGAATGGTCTGCCTAGAGGCTATGTGGACAAAAAACGAAGAGGCATATATGACATCTATTTCCCTGGATTTGCAGTGGAATAATATTCTGGTTTAAGGCATGATTTCTCTTGTGATAGATGTAATTTATGGTGTACTGTTATTAGCTCTTCCTATAAAACCTGTGGCTGCGGAGTTCATCCCGACTCATAGTGACCTTACCACCAACCTTTTGGTTAGCAGCCAAGCACTTAACCACTGTGCAACCAGATCTCTTTGCTCTTTCTATATTCTGACTCAATTACATAGGTCCCATCTTTTTTATCCTGTGAAAATCGAGACAAGTAAATTTAGGTTAGGGCCTCATACATGCAGGGTGCCTGTTCAATGTGCTTCAGTAGCTCAACTTTGTGTCTGAGTTCAAAGCCACCACAAGTCCACATTCCCATATACATACTTCCTTCCTGTCCATTAAAACAGGAACAGCTTCTCACTGCTCCCATTAGTCAAAACCATTCCACAGCTGGGCAGGCAGGATGGTGCTATAGACAGAAGCACCACATCACCCCTCCACAGCAAAGATCTGAAAAAACTAAATCAAACAGAGACAAACATCAATTCTGAAACCCTAAGCATCAAGTGAAGAGATACAGAACTTAGCCAAGCACCAAATGGAATAAGAAACTGACAGAGAACAGAGAGTGAGCAGAGACACGCAGAGGTCCCCTATTAGCTAACGCAGCACAGATCTGCCATCTTGAACTCCTATCAGAGTTTGATAAACAGGGAGTACAGGAAAGCAGCTTCACAGAGCTCCCAGCAGTAGACAGAACAACTGGTAACCAGCAATATATGCTTTCCCACCCCTCACCCTTCTACACGCCCATTCAGCCTCCTCTGCTTCCTGCGGCCACAGTCTCTTGGCTGGGAAGCACTGGTTTCATCACTTTGCCACTTGGATTCCACTTGAATGCACTGGCTGGCTCCCTGAGGGCAATTTGTTGGTTACTGGTGTTGCTTTTTTCCACTTCTTTTGGTTTCTTCCATGACTCTCATCACCTCCCCCTTCTTTCTCTCAAATATCTGGCTCCTTGTGCCGTCTTTGCTTCTTCCTGAGAGTCTGTGAAATGTCTCTTGACTGTGGAACTGCTTCCCGGCCCATGCAGCCAAGCTGGTGGGATCCCTGGGGGCTTTTTTTGTTTGTTTATTTTGATTTGTTCTGTTTTTATTTGTTTGTTTTTCTTTTCTCAGCTTGGGAGCCCCTTCTAGACGGGCAGTACTGAACATACTGGGGGCTACTCCCTCAGTCTGTGCAGTCGTGCAGTGGGATCTCTGGGTGAATTTCTTTTTTCTCTTTTTCCCTTTTTGTATTTCTTCATTTCTCAGTTTTTCTCTTTATACTTACATTTTCTTCCTGTCTCCTGAATACTTGGCCCTGTGTGACAACTCTACTTCTTCTAGCCAGGCTGTACTTCATGGCCTGGGAGGAACTCCCCCCCCCCCAGTCCTCACAGCCACATCAGTGGGATCACTGGAGGCTCTGCTTTTCTTTCTTTTTATTTTTAATTTTTATTTATTCTTTTTTTCCCTTCACCCTTTTTCTTTTTCTCTATTTCTCAGTCTCTTATCTCTTCACTCCAATGGCAAGCTCCCTTAGCAAGCTTTTTTGTTTCTTTGCTTCTTTGTACGTTTTTGGCACTGGTTTCTCTCTCCTCTCTCTCTTCTTCCCAATACCCATATTAGCTTCAAACATCATAATCTCTCCCCTCCTTCCTGCCTACCTGCACCATGGGCTGAACATCACACCCACAAGCAGCACAGGCATGGCCTACTGGAACTTGCCATGCACAGATTCCTGGCCCACCCTATTGGCCCTAGGATGTGCCATAAACAACCCATCCCAGCAACTCCCCTTCAGCTAGACCTGCCCTGATGTACCATACCTGAGTGAGTGATATTGCCAATTGGAAAAGGAGGTGAAAACTTTCGTGCCTACAGACAGGCAAACTACAAAGAATGCACATACCGCCTAATCAGACATAACCAAATAAAACAAAAAGCAGGACAAAACAAAAAAATCTATAACCAATAAACAAGGAAAATAACTACTGAATGCCCCCAAAGACAGCAGACAATATCAAAACATTTACAAACACAAGACAGGATGGTTCCAGTAGGTGTCCAAAATCAAACACCAGATGACTTTCCAGGATAAGAAAAGACACCAGAACTACCTGATAAGGCATCCTAATCTCTAATATTCAGAGCTAGCCAAGAGTTGAAAAAAAAAGTAGACAAAAATGAAGAAAAATAGACAAATTCATGGAAAAGGCAGACAAATTAATGGAAAATACAGATAAAAAGTGGAAGAATTCAGGAAAATAATACAGCAACAAAATGTCAAAATAAATTCACAACTAGAAATCATACAAAAACAACAATTAGAAATCTAAAAGATAAACAATAAGGTTTCAGAAATGGAAGTGTCATAGAAGGGCTGAGGAGCAGGTATGAAATGATGGAAGACAGGATAGGCAAAATTGAAGACAAACACATGGAATCAATTTTGTTTGAGAAAATCAGAAAAAAAGAGCGAAGAAAAATGAAGAAACTCTGAGAATTATGTGGAACACAATCAAAAGCAAAAATTTGCAAGTGATCGGAGTTCCAGAACAGGGGGAGAAATCAAAAAACGCAGAGAGGATCATTGAAGAATTGCTGACAGAAAATTTCCCCAATATCATGAAAGATGAAAAGCTGACCATCCAAGAAGCTCAACGAACCACATATAGGACAGACTCAAAAACAAAATCACCAAAGCTTATCATAATCACACTCGCTAAAACCAAAGACAAACAAAGAATCCTGAGAGCAGCTCGAGAAAAAACAAAGAGAAACAAGAATAAGCTCAGATTATTCGGCAGAAACCATGCAGGCAAGAAGGCAATGGGATGACATATATAAACCCTTGAATGAAAAAAACTGCCAGCCAAGAATAACATATCCTGCAAAACTCTCATTCAAATGTGATGGTGAAATTAGGACATTTCCAGATAAACAGAAATTAAGGGAATATGTAAAAACCAAACCAAACCTACAAAAATTATTAAAGGGAGTCCTTCGATCTGAGAACAAACAACATCAGATCACAGGCTGAATCTAGGACGCAGGATCTTACCAGCCAGATACCAATCTAGGAAATGAACTCTCAAGGACTATCCAAAACCAAAAGAAATGCAACAGGGAATCAGAACAGTTAATCTGTAAATGACAACAACATCAGAACAATAAAAGAGGGAATAAACAGTGTAGGTATAGAACCTTCTAGTGGAGAGGAAGGCAAGGTGATACTAAGTAATAATAGACTGGTACAAACCTAGGAAAATATGGGTATACTTCAAGATAACCACAAAGGAAGTTAAGAAACTTACTCATCAAAATGAAGAAAAAAATAAAGTCTCAGTAAAAACAAAATATACAAAAACACAAGAAATGGAAAAAAATCCACAGAAAAAAGGAATTCAGCACAAGAGAGTAAGAGGAACAAAGAAAAAGTCAGCACCACCAAAAAAAAAAAAGAAAACTCACAGCAATGAACTCACACCTATCAATAATTACACTGAATTTGAACTGCCTAAATGCACCCATAAAGAGACAGAAAGTGTCGGAAGAGATAAAAAACAGGATCCAGGGACTTCCAGCAAAATGGTGCTCTAAGCAGAAACACCATCCCGTCCCTCCACAGCAAAGATCTGAAAAACTAAGCCAAACAGAGAAAACAGCAATCCTGAAACCCTAAAACATCAAATGAAGAGATAAAGAACTCAGCCAAGCACCAATGGAGTGAGA
>NW_004444080.1:6152300-6160225 GCF_000243295.1 Trichechus manatus latirostris
ATCCACCATAAAAGACAAAGAAGGACACTATATAATGATTAAGGGGATGATCCATCATGAAGACATAACCATAATAAACATCTATGCACCAATGACACAGCTCCAAAATACGATAAAGAACAATGATGAATCTGTGAAGCATCTCATAACATGGATGAAACTGGAGGACATTATGCTGAGTAAAATAAAGCAATCACAAAAGGACAAATATTGTATGAGACCACTACTGTAAAAACTCATGAAAAAGTTTACATACAAAAAGAAACAATCTTTGTTGGTTGCGAGGGATGGGAGGAGTGGGTGGAATACTAAATAAACAATAGGTAAGTGGTAACATTGGTGACAGCTAAGACAGTACACAATACTGGGGAAGCCAGCACAACTTGTACAAGGAAAGATCAAAGAAGCTCTATAGACACATCCAAACTCCCTGAGGGACTGAATTGCTGGGCGGAGGGCTGTGGGGACCATGGTCTTGGGGAACATCTAGCTCAATTGGCATAACATCGTTTATGAAGAAAATGTTCTACATTCTACCTTAGTGAGTAATGTTCGGGGTCTTAAAAGCCTGTAAGCAGCTGTCTAAGATACTCCAGTGCTCTCACCCGTTCGGGAGCAAGGGAAAATGAAGAGAACAAGATACAAGGGAAAGATTAGTCTAGAGGACTTATGGACCACAACTACCACGGCCTCCACCAGACTGAGTCCAGTACAACTACATGGTGCCTGGCTGCCACCACTGACTGCTCTGGCAGGGATCACAACAGAGAGTCCCTGACAGCTGGAGAAAAATGTAGAACAAAATTGTAACTCAAAAAAAGACCAGACTTACTAGCCTGACAGAGACTGGAGAAACCCCAAAAGTATGTCCTCTGGACACCCTTTTAGCTCAGTAATGAAGTCACTCCCTTAGGTCCACCCTTCGCCCAAAGATTAGACAGCCTCATAAAACAAACAAGACTAATGGTGCATGAGAGCCCAGGGACAGGGACTTGAAGGCAGGAAGGAACAGTAAATCTGGTAATAGGGAATCCAAGGTTGAGAAGGGATAGTGTTGACATGTCGTGGGGTTAACCATTGTCATAAAACAATACATGTACTGTTTAATGAGAAAGTATTTGTTCTGTAAACCCTCATCTAAAGTACAATTTAAAAAAAAAATTCTATAGTGGTAAGCACTTAATATCTTATTAGGTTATTTCCTCTAAAGATCCATGCAAAAACGAGAAGACTTAACTTTTATTGGCTTTACTTCTTAACGGAGACAAGTCTGATAAACTAGGACTTTAATCAGGCTTGGCCTTATAGATTAAAAAGTGTTTGGGAGGCATATTGTTTTACAAGTCAACATGGACTCACTTTGAACACTGACTAGTTTGGCATTGTATTCTTCCACTCTTCCTCCCTCGCTCCCTCTCTCCCTCCCTTCCTCCTACTCATCTTCTCTTCCTTCCTTCCTCTCTCCTTCCTTTCGTCCCTCCCCCCCTCTCTTCTTCCTTTTTTTCCTTCCCTTCTCTTCTCCCTCTCTTCTTCCCTTCCTCCCTGTCTTCATGTCCTTTTCAATAGCAAAATACTTTCAACGGAGAAAATCTCATTTACAAGATAAAATTTATAAATTTTGAATTTACATAGTCATGAAATCCTCAAGGCCAATATTCTGAATGTTCTCAATAAAGTCTACACATTCTATTATGTTTAGCTTATTTTTGAGGAGGATATTTTCTGAAATTGCTCAGGGTATTTATTTTAGGTGTGAATTCAAGGTACTTCAATGGTTAAGAATCCTATCAAATTAAAATTATGTAATTACAATTGAAATAGTTTATGCTCATCTTCTCTCATTTTGCCTTTCCTGTTTTTCTCTTACTATGTTGTATGATTCCGACTTCCATTCAATTCTGCATCTAATATATGCCATTTCTAAAATATTTTTTAGCCTGCATCATGATTTTTTCTCTAAACTCTATCCTCTCTGATTCCCACTCTACCCTCTATTCAGAAAATTATCCTATCTCTACTATATGTATCCCACGCTGTCTTCTTTTCAATATATTTGAAATCTTTCTTTTTTCTTCCATTACCTACAATTGTCAGTCCTCTGTTACATTACTTTCTGAAATTTCATCTTTTGTTTTACTCTATTACTTGCCATATTTCAACTTGGCTCATTTGCTTTTTATTTACAATCCTTTCTTGTTTTCCTTGTTTTTAACCTCTTTTATTTACCTTCGGTTGTGTGTCTGCTAATTCTTGTACCTGCTTTACCTTTAATTTCTACAATTCATTACCCTTCTGTATTAGTCAGCTATTGCCAACATAATTGTTACACAACCAATCACACAAATACTCAGTAGCTTACAACATCCAATATTTATTTTCCTCATTCATGGTCTTATTGTTGGTTCTGATGGCTCTGCTTCAGCTTTTGGGTTGAGTTCAGGTCTTCTTGTATCACATTCTTCATGGACTAGTAGGATAAAGCATAACCTTCTTCTGACGAATCAAAGGAGAAAAAAAGGACAAGCTAAAACCTCTGTTTACAACACATCTACTTACATTCAGTTGAGCAAAGTAGTTGGGTAGGGATGAAGAGTCTACCCACAGAGGATGGGGAGATATCTCTACACAATAACTCATCTCATCACATATCCTTTCTCTTTAGCGGTTCGCTCATTAGAGTCCATTATGTCTGGTAGATTCTTTAGATGGTGCTCAAGTCAAATGTTATTGCTTCACCTCTCAGTCCCATTAGCTTTCTGTAGTCCTGCTAATTTTGCCTTGTGCAAAAGCCCTTTGTTGAATAATTGATCTCCGTGTAACTAGTTTGGACACAAAAAGGGATTTATTGGCTAATGTAATCTATAGAATAACATACAACCAAACCATGGGAAGGGAAAAGTGCAACTAAGCCTCAGGAACAATGCGATTCAGCTACTTAAATGTTGCTAGAACTTTACCTGTTTCTCATCTTTACTCCTCTTTGTTTGTGGGGTTCATTATCTCTCACAGCTGACTGGCTTGCTGGACATGGCTGGAAACCAAGGAGGCTCTCAAATTTTGCATCTTATGTTTTTCAACTCCTGAGAAAGTCAGCCTTTTTTTTCCTACATTCCAGCTTGAAAAAATCAGAAAGGTCCTCCTTGGGGCAGGTAAAACAAGTTGCCATTAAGTCATCTCTGACTTACGGTGATCCCATGTGTGTCAGAGTAAAACTGTACTCCATAGGATTTTCAATAGCCACCCCTAAATTAAACAACTATGTTCATTATCTAAGGTCAAAACAACTTCAATGGGTACAAAGAGACTTTCACAGGAGAAAAGGAGGAGGAGGCCCCTCAGTGTCTTTCACATCCTTACAGTATTTTTCTACCTGCTTTATCTCATCTGTAAGGCTAGCTGTAACTTTGATTCCAGCCCAGCTGTTCTTGGCTTGATAATGAATGTTGTTCATCTATGGTGGATGTTACTATAGACAGCATAATTAAACAGAGATCTATCATCAGCACATGGTTTTCGTCTATGAAGAAACTTATTTATATCACATAAAGCAAATCATTATTAATTCACTTTGTTTTAGGATAATGCTATAGCAAAATATTTCAAAATACAATAATATGTCTTAATAGAATATAAAATTTTACATGAGGTCTGAGCTGTCATCCAAGTCTCCTTGACAGGAGAACTGCTCTCTGTTCAATAAAAACTGAAGAGTGTTCCTTTTTGTAAATACAGATATTATGCTTTAGGGGGAGAATATAAATCACACCATCAATTCTAGAACAGCATGACCCTCGAAATTCGAGTCTATCTCAATTTTTATATTATACACGTAAGGCTTATATATTAATCTGACTGCTATTATCAGTGATAACCTCAATCATAGGTACCTGAAAAGGGGGAATGGCAAGTACTTTGAATGAGCTGCAGAAAGCCTGTTAAGTGGTAAAGTATGCCTAAAATACACCAAGGGAAAAATTTAATCCTCAAAAAATGGAGGAGTTCCTTACAGGCAGTAAAAGAAAATCCTCTGTGGCCATTTTTGCTTTATGTTATAACCTAACTGTTATGCTGAGTTGAAATAATTTCCTGTCTGGTGGCTGACCGTACTGTCTTTTCCTTTTGTGGGTAGCACAGCTGATGGCTATTTTGAAACCCAAATAGATAATTTTTCGGATGGGCTACAAAGGGGAGTCCTACTGACCAAACTTGGAAGAGTTATGCTAAATATACTCTCAGCTCAATATTGTCCCTAAAGAATTCAGAAACCTGGTTAAAAATGAAAATTAGACATAGTTAGGATTACCATCATGTGCACGTGAATGTGTGTTTGTGTATGTGCGTATATGTGTTTCTACTCAGAATTATATTAGCTTACATACACCTACTCCTCACTGATCGACTATCTCATTATCTGAAATTTCACATTTACAACAATAGTAAAAAATCTACCACTCAACTGTTTTGCATACTAACGACTTAGGTCTGGCAGTAAGGAATGCTGAGGTGCAAGGCAAGAGTAATGCTGCCTGTGATGGTTAAAGTCGTGTGTCAGCGTGGCTGGACCGTGATTCTCAGTGGTTTGGTAGTTATGTAATGATGTAATTTGGCGCTTACATAATGATGTAATTTGGCATAGGCTACCATAATCTTTGCATAATTCTGATTTTCGCATAACGATCTGGCCTTTGGAAACTAACCATAATGATCTGGTCTTTGGAACCTAACCATGTCTGTAAGTTAGGAGTGAGTATATCTAATTACACTGAAAAAATGCTAACGGTTACTTTCTACCAGTGTCTTAGTGAATCTCCAAATGATTAAAAAAAAAATTACCACGAAATTTATTTCCAGTGTGAAATATGATGTTGGTTGACTCTCAGATACTGTTATACATGTTTATTTAACAATTCAATTAAACAGATATTTAATAAATATTATTATTTACATGGGGCAGTGGTTATTCCGTGGTAGAGTTTTCTGCTTACATGTAGAAGACCCAGGTTCAATTTCTGACCAATGCACCAGAACTGCAGCTACCACTTGTCAGCAGGTGGAGGCTTGTGTGTTGCTGTGATGCTGAATAGGTTTAGAGAAACTTCCAAACTAAGACTAGGAAGAATGGCCTGATGATCTGCTTCTGAAAATAAGCCAGTGAAAATAGTATGGATAACCATTGTCTGATCCTTTTGTACATGAGTCTCCATGAGTCGCAGCTCACTTTACTACAGCTATCAACCACAAGAACAATTATTTACACAGTGCAGCACAGATGACTTAAAAACAATTCAATCCTTACCCCACAAATGTTTGACTATTTCTCCTGCTGATTAGGCAAGCATCCATGTACGTATAATAAAAATTGCAGAGTATATGCTATGTCAAAATAAAGCTTTGTCCAAAGACCACAAGGATTATGGGAAAATCAAAGAAGGCTTCTTGGGGACGTATTGTTTGAAATAAAAATGTAAGATTACTTACACTTTAATAGGTAGATATGTGGACAAAAGAAATACTATAGAAGAAATTTATCTGACATATATATAATAGCTATTAAAATATAGCTAATGGCTAATAAGTGCTACTTTAGTCTGAATTCCAGTTACCAGACAATGTAAGTGAAGAAATGGAGTTAGTAAAGGTATAAATATGTTGGAGGAGTGGTCAATAGTACATGTTTCTTGGATTGCAGACTTCATCTAAGAGTAATATTAGGGTATCTGGCTGGAGATAGATGAGAAGCCATGATATGGAGGGCTATGACTCTCTCACTGAGAATTTTGTATTTTATTAAGTAGACAGTAGGGAGCCATAAGCTTTCTGGGAAAGAACAAAGCAGTCAGAGTTGTGCTTTACATAGATTAATCTGACCATAGGTTATAGAATGAATCCTGGGGGAGAAACCTCAAGTCAGAAAGATAAATCAGGAGTCTTTTGCAATAGAGTTCTTTTGATAGACATTAGGGTGCTCGTGAATATTTTGGCTCTCTTTCTTTCTAAGCACATAGTGAGGATCCACTACTCTGTCCACTTGAAGTACAAGCAATCATGTGACTTGGTTTGTTCAATGAAACACACCTGGCAGAAAATTTTAGTCAGGATATGTTTTGCCCCTTCTCATTACCCATGCCATTTCACAAAGTGTTTGCACCATCAGTATTTATCCTGAAGTAATAATGGCAATCATGTAAAGCAGTGCCCGTAGCTACTTTTCACTTAAAATGTACCATGGATGAGAAGTATCTTTTTTTTTTATTGGCCTATACTGGCCTATACTGACTGACCTAGTAAGAAGTTATCAGTATTTGGATATCCAGGCAGGGGGAAAGAAATCTAAAAATAGATATGAGATCATTTCTTTATGGATACAATATTGCTTAGACTGTTTTGATTCCATCCTCTGGAGTTCTAGCTATCCTCTAATATTACAAAATCTGGAAACTAAAAGACATTTAGAAAAAAATACAAAGAAAAAGGGACATTAAAGCCTGTAATAATCAAAGAAAACTTTAAAAACATTAATAAGCATGATTTTTAAGAACTACATCATTCCCAACATTTTTCTCACCCTCTATTGTTTTATAGTAGATAGAGTTAGGGTCCCCACTTCATCATAATCACCTGTTGTTTTGAGGTACAACTGAGTTGATTCCAACTCATAGTGACCCTATCTACAACAGAATGAAACACAGCCTGGTCCTGTGCCATCCTCATAATGATTGCTATGTTTGAGCCCATTATTGTAACCACTGTGTCAATCCATCTCATCAGGGCTTTTCCTCTTTTTTGCTGACCCTACTTTACCAAGCATGACCTCCTTCCCCAGAGACTGGTCCCTTGTGATAACATGTCCAAAGTATATGAGACAAAGTCTTGCCATTTTCACTTCCAAAGAGCTCTCTGGCTATATGTCTTGCAAGACAGACGTGTTCGTTTTCTGGTAGTCCATGGTACATTGTAGTCTTAATAAAAATGCAGATTTTTTTTTGGTGTTTGTACCAATAATTCATACTTTTTATTACTGAATAGTTTTTTTCATTCACCTCTTGTTAATGGACATATGGGTTGATTCCAGTTTTTAGCTATTACAAATAAAAAGGCTGTGAACATTCCTGTACAAGTTTAAAATGAACAGATGCTTTCTTTTCTCGTGAGGAAATTCCTAGCAGTGGAATGAGTAATTCATATGGTAGGTGTATTTTTAATGTTTAAGAAACTTCCAAACTGTTTCCTAAAATGGTTGTAGCTTTGTTTTTATTTATTTATTGTACTTCAGGTGAAGCCTTACAGAACAAATAGTTTATCATGAAACAGTAGTACACATATTGTTTTATGACATTAGTTAACAACGCCACAAGATGTCAAACCTCTAACTTCTCAACCTTTTTATGGTGAAAATACACATAGCCAAAGATACACCATTTCAAAAATTTCTACATGCTCAGTTCAGTGACATTGACTACGCTCTTCCAATTGTGCTGCTATTCTTATTTAAGATGAAGGCTTACAGAACAAAATAGTTTCTCATTTAACAGTTACTAGACATGTTGCCCTATGACAGTGGTTAACAATCTCACAACACGACAACAATATCCTTACTCAACCTTGGGTTCCCTATCATCAGGTTCCTTGACCCCTTCTGCCTTCTGGCCCTTGTCACTGGACTACATTACCTCATTAGTCCCATTTGGTTTTACTGGGCTGTCCACTCCCAGGCTGAATGCTGAACCTCGGAGATAACTTAACCACTGAGCTAAAAGGTTGTCTGGGGGCCATACTCTTGGGGTTTCCCCAGTCTCCTTTAGGCCAGTAAATCTGGTCTTTTTTTTGTGAGTTAGAATTATGTTCTACATCCTTCTCCAGCTCTGTCCAGAACTCTCTGTTGTGATCCTGGTCAGAGCAGACAGTGGTGGTAGCCGGGCACCATC
>NW_004444080.1:6160325-6161346 GCF_000243295.1 Trichechus manatus latirostris
CCCCTATCAGCTAACACAGTGCGTATCTGCCAACTTGGACTCCTATCAGAGACCAGCAAATAGGTGGTGGGAGAAAGCAGCTTCAAAGAGCTTCCAGCGGGAGATAGAACAACTGGTAATTTGTGATATATGCTTTCCCACCCTCCACCCTTCCTCACCCCAACTCAGCCTCCTCTGCTTCCCACAGCCACAGTCTCTGGTCCAGGAAGCACTGGCTGCTTGTATTCCACCCGCCCGCAATAGCTGGCTCTCTGAGTGCCATTTCTTGGCTGCTGGTGTTGCTTTTTTTCTGCTTCTTTTGATTTCTTCCTTACCTCTCACCACCTCCCCCTCCTTCCACTCAAATACCTGGCTCTGTGCGCCATCTTTGCTTCTTCCTGAGGGGCTGTGGAGCTCCAGTAGTTTGTGATATATGATTCCCCACCCCCCACCCTTCTTCACCCCCACTTGGCCTCTTCTGCTTTGGACGGCCACAAGTCTCTCCTCAAGGAAGCACCGGCTGCTTGGATTCTACCCGCCCGCACTGGCTGGCTAGCTGAGTGCCATTTGTTGTTGCTTTTTTTCCACTTCTTTTGATTTCTTCCTTGCCTCTCACCAACTCCCTCTCCTTTTGCTCAAATACCTGGATCTGTGCGCCATCTTTGATTCTTCCTGAGGGGCTGCGGAGCTCTGTTCGAGTGTGGAGCTGCTTCCCAGTCCATGCTTCCGTGCTGGTGGGATCCCGGGGCTTTTGTTCATTTGTTTGTTTTGAATTGTTTGTTTGTTTTCTTTTCCTTTTCTTGCGTTGGGAGCCCTTTCTGGCCAGGCGGAGCTGCATGGCAAGAAGATTACCCCCTCGGCTTGCACAGACGTGCAGAGGGATCCCTGAGAGCATTTCTTTTTTCGTTGTTCTTTTCTTTTTTTTTTCTTTTTCTGGTTTTTGGGGGTCTTTTCATGTTCTTTTTTTTATTAATTTGTTTTGTTTTCTTTTCCCTCTTTTTCCCTTTTTGTCTTTCTTCATTACTCAGTTTCTCGTCTCTCT
>NW_004444080.1:6163585-6170888 GCF_000243295.1 Trichechus manatus latirostris
CCATCAAATTTTAACGAGAGTTTTGCAAGACATATTAGTCTTGGCTGGCAATTTTTTTCTTTCAAGATTTTATATGTCATCCCATTGCTTTCTTGCCTGCAAGGTTTCTGCAGAATAATCTGAGCTTAGTCTTATTGTTTCTCCTCTGTATGTGACTTCTTGCTTTTCAAGAGGTGCTCTCAGGATTCTTTTTTATCTTTGGTTTTTGTGAGTGTGATTATGATATGCCTTGTTGATTTTCTTTTGGGGTCTATCTTATATGGGGTTCGTTGAGCTTCTGGGATGGCCAGTTTTTCATCTTTCATGATATTGGGGAAGTTTTCTGTCAGCAGTTCTTCAATGATCTTCTCTGTATTTTCTGTTTTTTCCCTCTGTTCTGGAATTCCAATCACTCACAAATGTTTGCTTTTGATTGTATCCCACATAACTCTCAGGGTCTCTTCATTTTACTTTGTTCTTTTTTCTGAGTTTTCCTGAAACAGTGTTCTATCCCAGTGTTTGTCTTCAATTCCACTGATCCTGTCTTCCACTGTTTCAAATCTGCTTCTCAGCTCTTCTATGACGCTGTCCATTTCTGAAATCTTGTTGTTTATCTTTTGGATTTCTAATTGTTGTCTTTGTATAATTTCTTGTTGTGAATTTATTTTGGCGTTTTGTTCCAGCATTATTTTCCCGAATTCTTGCAATTTTTCGTCTGTATTTTCCATGAATTTGTCTATTTTTTCCTGATGTTTGTCGGCTTTTTGCCTCAGCGCTTGGAGAATTCTGAGTATTGGAGATTTGAATTCCCTATCAGGTAGTTCTAATGCATTTTCTTCCACTGGAGAGTCATCTGGTGTTTTATTTTGGATTCGTACTGGAACCATCCTGTCCTGTTTTTGTAAATGTTTTTGTATTGTCTGCTGTCTTCAGGGCATTTGGTAGTTATTTTTCTCATTTATTGATTGTAGATTTATTTGTTTCATCCCTTTTTTAAAAAATTTGACTATTTCTGAGCAGGCTGACTGTGTCTTCTTTGTTGTTTGCTCGTCTTTGGGCGCAATACTTTTTGCCTTCTTCTGTAACTGGCATGGTCAGTCACTCAGATATGGTACGGCTGAGGAGGTCTAGCTGAAGTGGAGTTACTGGGACGGGTTGTTTGTGGGACTTACTACAGCCACCTGGGCGGGTCAGTAATCAGTGCAGGGCAGGTTCCAGTAGGTCGTGTCTGTGCTGCTTGGTGGTGTGATATTAAGCTCACAGTGCAGGTAGGCAGGATGTAGTGGGAAGATTGTTATGTGTGGAGCTAAGATGGATATGGGAGAGAAGAGAGAGGAACAGGAGCCAAAAATATACAAACAAAAAAGAATGCTAGTGGAGCTTGCTGTTGGAGTGGAGAGATGAGAGACTATGAAACGGAGAAAAACAGAAAGGGGAAGAGGAATAAAAGAAAAGAAAAGAATGAATAAATAAAAATCAGAAAGGTTAAAGAACAGCAAAGTTCCCAGGGATCCCCCCAGTGCAGCTATGAGGTCTGGGGAAGTTGCTCTCAGGTGTTGGAGTACATCCTGGCTAGAAGGCGTAGAGGTATACAACGTCAGGTATTCTGGGAACAGAAAGAGAAGGAAGATATAGAGAGACGAGAAACTGAGTAATAAAGAAAGAGAAAAAGGGAAAAAGAGGGAAAAGAAAACAAAACAAATTAAAAAAAAAAAGAACAAGAAATTCCCCCCAAAAAACAAACAAACAAACAAAAAAACCCAAAAAAAAGAAATGCCCTCAGGGATCCCTCTGCACGTCTGTGCAAGCCGAGGGGGTAGTCTCCTTGTCATGCAGCACCACCTGGACAGAAAGCCCTCCCAACTGAAGAAAAGGAAAACAAAAGAAACAAACAATTCAAAACAAACAAACGAACAAAAGCCCCGGGATCCCACCAGCATGGCAGCCCAGACCGGGAAGCAGCTCCACACTCGAACGGAGCTCCACAGCCCCTCAGGAAGAAGTGAAGATGGTGCACGGAGCCAGGTATTTGAGTTAAAGGAGGGAGAGGTGGTGAGAAGTAAGGAAGAAATCAAAGAAGGAGAAAAAAAAGCAACACCAGCAGCCAACAAATGGCACTCAGAGAGCCGGCCTGTTCAGGTGTGTGGAATCCAAGCAGCCAGTTTTTCCCAGACAAGAGATTATGGCCGCGGGAAGCAGAGGAGGCCGAGTTGGGGTGAAGAAGGGTGGGGGGTGGGAAAGCGTATATCACAAATTACCGGTTGTTTTGTCTCCCGCTGGAAGCTCCGTGAAGCTGCTTTCTCGTACCTGCTGTTTGCTGGTCTCCAATAGGAGTCCAAGATGGCGGATCCACGCTTCGTTAGCTGGTAGGGGACCTCTGCATGAATCTCTCCTCGTTCTCCGTTCTCTATCAGTTTTCTCACTCCATTTGGTGTTTGGCTGAGTTCTTTATTACTTCATTTGATGTTTTAGGGTTTCAGGATTGTTGTTTTCTCTGTTCAGGTTAGTTTTTCGGATCTTTGCTGTGGAGGGACAGCGTGGTGCTTCTGCCTAGAGTGCCATTTTGCCAGAAAGCCCAAAATGCAGATTTTTGAGCCCTAATACAGTTATAAGTATAATATTCTATCAGGCCTTCCCTTCTCTAAACTCCTAAAGTATTTTTCTTTTTGCCCCACCAATTATTACAACCCTTAACATGATTTTTCTAACTGCTAGTGATTTATATATATATATAGTTTTTGTGAGCCAACAACCATCTTTATATCTTTTATTCTTCATAGTGTCTTCATAGTGTACAGTTTGTCTCATACTAGAAATTCAAAAACATTACTTGGTATATGGTTCATGGATTTTAGTTACAAAAATAGTGAAGCAAAGATGTTAAATGATGTTGGCTATCCCACAGAAATCTGAGAGGGCCTTATAGCCAGCAAGCTAAGAATATCCAAACACACCTTAGAGGTTCCACTGTGGAAAAACTACCATCATTGCTGTCAATAGCACTTTATAGCTGAGCGTTTTATAGCAGGGGTTCTGCAACTGTCACCCCTGAAAATCTGAATCTCCAACAGAAGATAATAAATTGTTAGACATATGACTGACTCTGCATTGATTACTTCAATATTCAGCTCTTGCATGAATAACTATGGACAAAGGAACGTAGGTCATATGCTTGCATCCTCACAAGAAGGGAAGCGTACACCTTGGCAATGTGCAGGAAAAATGCAAATTGAAGGGAATATAAATATCGAAAACAGCCACAAATGATAAATATCAACTGTGTGAATGAATATAAAATTCTTTCACCCAAGATGGTGACATTCTAGGTGCTCTAGTTTATGAGAACATACAACGGCAGAGTTTTCAGATATTAACTAGAGTATAATCTGCCAAGCAATACCACTGAACTGAGATCTGGGTTTCCAGTGTTCTCTATCCAGTACAAATCCTATAAATTTTCGTACTCTGATGTTTTTCTCTGTTAAATGAGGGTCTTAAACTACAGCATCTGTAAAATCTCTTTCTGCTCCACAAATTCTGCCATTCTTTGATTAATGCTTATGCACTGACAAAGTTAACCTTGTGGTTTCAGTAACTAAGAGAGTCTCATGCACATACATGTTCGAAACCTCTAGACATTAATTAATATTCACTTCGGCTAAGCTTTGTATATTCATTTCTAAATGAAATATGTATGATAATATAGGGCAGATATAAGCAATCATAATGTGACCAGGAAACATTTACTGAGAATACCTCTCCAGCAAATTGACTTTTGGCTATTGAATCTGAGCACAGACTCTCACACATATCACAACTCTGGAGTGTGATTGACAATTTTTAAGCTGTATTTCTATTTCACTCCTTGTCATGCTCCTTAGATTCAAACATCTGCCTTTTTTCTTTTCTTTTCAGTAGCAATGGGAAGCCCTTTGTCTAGATCATCTATAAATGTGTTATATAGCACATGATTTGAGACCACTGTACTCAATAGCTGTTTTCAGTTGGTTATTGGTTGTAGGTTTTCCTTTTGACCTTATTAATATTTCACGTGTTGCCAAATCGGCCATATGGGGAGAGGGTCAGTGACCTCATTGACAATATAAAATAGCCGAACATGTTCCTTGTAACCTCCAGTGAGTAAGATAAAAAGGGGGCAAATACATAAAATGACAGTATAAGCTGTTATTCTTTTAAAGAAAATGAAAAGTCGTGGGCATGAAATAAAACCTTTGCAGCAATATGGTTTATGTATCATTATTTCAGTATGTATTTCCGCCACAACTCCAGTTGCTAAAACAACTGTGTGCCCTGTATTCACTGAATTGGGAGAGAGAAGACACCACCAAATCTAGATGAAATTTTCTGTTATAAGATATGTAAAATGGAAATTATTAAATAATTGATAATTCAATATTGGTGTAATAAAATATCAAAGAAGCAGATGACAGGCACTAATGAAATAATGATATATAATGATATTTCTAGTTATCTTCACTTTCTAGATGAAATACATTTTTTAATGATTACTGTCACAATTTTCCAGCAGCTGATTCTTCATTATAACTACTACTATTTCTTCCCATTAACCTGAGTTAGTACTAGTTCAGGTCAATTTCAAATGAACATTCCACCTGGCACCTGCATGTCTAGTAAACCATCCTCTTCCACTGCATCGTACCATACACCAATCAACCTTTACATCACCTGGACTCATCTCCCATGAAATTATGAGCTCCCAAGATCTTCGTTATATAAATATAGTATACAAAAATGTGTATGTCCATTTTATGACTCCATCTCATTTCTTCTCAAACTTTAAATCCTTGAAAAATATATTCTTTATTTTTTCTCCCTTACTCTCTTCCCCTCCTCCCACACAAAACATGGTATAAATGGGTGATGGGGTATGAAATTACCTAAAATTTTTCCTCCCACCACAACCTGTTACAGATATATTAAATTTTACTCCCAGAAATTTTTTAGTTATATTTTAAACACTGACTTCACCTATTAGTCCTCACTTAAAATTGTTTATATCGGGGAGGGGTGGTACATTAATTCACAAGGACTTTATTATAAGTTTATCTAGCGTCTTTCTCACAGCTCAAAAGCCTGAGTCCTGAGGAGAGGACACTGCCCTATAGCAAAGTGGTTTAGAATGTGAGGGGCACAAGAGCCTCCAGAGAGGAACAGAGTCACTGTTCAAATCCCTTTGTATAAGAGATGTTTGGGGATAAACATTTGGTTGAAAAGAGACAGTGTAGGTTTTATGTTGAAGCAGAATTTATATTTTATTAGATCATTTGTTTAAAAAGATGATTTGGAAAGAGATCCGGTAGAGATTTTAAGGAGGTAACGTTCCTTTCCAGTCGAACCTCGGTACTGCTGCCTTAAATTCAAGTGATGAAGGGTTAGGTCCTAGTTCTTGTACCTCCAGCTTATTTATTTAGTCAACAGATATGTATTCAGTGTCTTCTATCTGTCTGGTATTGTTTTAGTTAATGATACAGTAAAAAACAAACAAACAAAAAACTTATTTCAAAACAATCCATGGAACTGAGTTACAGCTCTTGTGTCTTGGCTATCACATTCCCTTCAGAACCATGCTTTTCTTTCCTTAAAACATTTTTGAAAATTAAAGTAGCCACTTTAATTGCTTTTTTCTGTAAGAGGTTTACTATACAACAGCAAAACTTTGAAACAATATTTTTGCTCAGAAAAAAGTCAAGCACAGCAGCTACTCCATCACAATGAACTGTTCTGGTTTTCCTCTGAAGCACTGTCTTTGGAAGAGTCCAAGGAATAAGCCCATGTTTTCTTGAGTTTCAGATGTTTGCTTCTGGGGATAGGTCTCAGAGGTAAATGACGAGGAATGGATCTAAAATATAAACATAGAACCGTTAAGGAAATGTCACAAGCAAGAAGGGACACAAAAAGTATAGAGAGGGCTGGTTGTGGGTTGTTTTCACCTAAATGGGGCCATGGAATCTTCTTAACATATCTCAGGCTCACCTTTATGCCATGGGCAACCAGACTTCACCATCAAAAAAGTGTAGAAAGAGGAAGCTTCTGCTTTTGGGAAAGTGGTCATGGTTTGGTTATCTATTGTTTTGTACCAATATTACTACCGTCTTAATGGCTCAAAACAACACACATTTATTATCTCATTGTTCCTGTGAGTTAGGAATGTTGGACATGGCTTAGCTGGGTCCTCTGTTTCAGAGTTTCATGATACGTAATTGTTCATGACTGTCATCTCGTCTAAAGGCTTGGCTGAGGAAGGATATACTTCTAAGCTCACCTGGGTTTTGGTAGAACTTAATTCCTTGTGGGTTAAATGACGGAATCATTTATTTTCTTGCTGGCCGTTGGCTGGAGATCTCCCTCAGTTACCTGCCATATGGGTCTCTCCATTGGGCAGTTCACGATATAGCTGCTTGTTTCAGCAAAGCCAGCAAGGGAGAAAGTGTACTAGCAAGACTGGTTACAATCTCATGGTGTGTCTTCTGGGCCCTTCCTCGGAACATAAATCTGTGATAGTTTCGTTTACTTTGCATAACATATCCAACACATCCATTTCAGGTTCGAGGGTCCCAGGTTTTTCTACCAAGGCACTGATATCAGCATAATAAACTTCTCATCTGGAGTCTCAGGAAATCTGAAACTGTAATTATCAGATTCTGAGTCTGTGGCTCAACTGCAATGGCTCTTCAACTGCAGGAGACAGACAGGGTCGTCTTTGTAAGCTATTAAGGAGGCCCTCTGTCTCTTTCACTTAGCATTTAACTGATGTTAAAGACTCTTGGTTTATTATTACCCTCTGCTGGCAATCAATACTCCTTTATTATTAACTGTTAGGAAACTCCACTGTCCTTGTAGGTATTGTTCTTTCCAAAAACATTTTTTTAATACCTGAATTATTACAAACTGTATGGGAATTTCCCTCTACTGGGATATTTTCAGAGGTCATTGCCAGTGAAATGCTTACAACTGGAACTCTACCTTATGTTAGGCTATAGACCCCTGAAAATTTTCTTGTCTCCAGGGCAGTGGCCAGCTTTAATATTTGCTTACCTTCAAGGAATTTGGCCTTCAAAAAAGTCACTCAAGGATTTTTTAATGGATGGATTTCTCTGACCCTCTTGTCTACCATATATTTGGAAACCAGCTTTCACGGACATTGTTACATTTGTGACACTGTGAAGATTTTTTTTTTTTTTTTTTAATATTTTATTGTACTTCAGGTGAAGGCTTACAGAACAGATAGTTTCTCATGTAACAGTAACACACATGCTGTTTTATGACATTGGTTAACAACCCC
>NW_004444080.1:6179363-6190848 GCF_000243295.1 Trichechus manatus latirostris
GTTTCAGGATTGTTGATTCTCTGTTTGGCTTAGTTTTTCGGATCTTTGTTGTGGAGGGACGGCGTGGTGCTTCTGCCTAGACCGCCATCTTGCCGGAGTCCGAAGATTTTTTTCAACCTTATCCTTGCTTTCCTTCTTTTTCTCACACTTGCTGTGAAAGAAAGCGAGTCAGACACTTTGTTTAGTTAATAACTCATTGATCTTAGGCTATGAAAAGGGGTCCCCTCTTCATGTTTTCTAAATGTTAGAAGACTTAAGACTTCTTATACTCACCCCCCCCCAGACTTAGTGACTATTACTGGGGAGGCATATATAATTGGTAAACTTCTGACCTACTTGTAAATATCAGTGTCCACTTTTTGATGACCTTAAAAAATACAAACAGACATTTTTCTGGATAGTGAGTGTGTTGTGTGTGTTAGGTGCTGTCAGGTCAGTTCTGACTCATTGCTACCCTATGTACAACAGAACGAAACACTGCCCTGTCCTGCACCATTCTCATAATCCTTGTTATGTTTGAGCTCATTGTTGCAGCCACCATGTCAATCCATCACCTTGAGGGTTTTCCTCTTTTTTGCTGACACTCTGCTCTACCAAACATAATGTCCTTCTCCAGGGATTGATTTGTCCAGATAACATGTCCAAGGTATGTGAGACAAAGCCTCGTAATCAGTTGGCTGTACTCCTTCCAAGACAGATTTGTTCGCTCTTCTGGAAGTCCATGGTATACTCAATATTCTTCACCAACATCATAATTCAAAGGCATCAATTCTTTTGTCTTCATTATTTATTGTCCAGATTTTGGGTGCATATGAGGCTATTGATAACACCATGGCTTGGATCAGGTGCATTTTAGTCCTTAATGTGACATTTTTGCTTTTTAACACTTTCAAGAGGTCTTTTGTAGCAGATTTGCCCAGTGCAATGTGTCATTTTATTTCTTGACTGCTGCTTCCATGGGCGTTGATTGTGGAGCCAAGTAAAATGAAATCCTTGACAACTTCAAACTTTTCTATGTTTATCATGATGTTGTTTATTGGTCCAGTAGTGAGGACTTTTGTTTTCTTTATGTTGAAGTGTAATCCATACTATAGTCTTTTGTCTTCATCAGTAAGTGCTTCAGGTCCTCTTCACTTTCAGCAAGGAAGGTTGTGTCATCTGCATATAACAGGTTGTTAATGAGTCTTCCTCCAATCCTGATGCCACGTTCTTCTTCATATAGTACAACTTCTCAGATTATTTGCTCAGCATACAGATTGAATAAGCATGGTGAAAGGAAATAACCCTAACACACACCTTTCCTCATTTTAAACTATGCAGTTTCCCTTTGTTCTTTTCGAACCACTGCCTCTTAGTCTATCTACAGGTTCCTCATGAGCACAACTGTGTTCTGGAATTCCCATTCTTCTCAATGTTATCCATAATTTATAGTGATCCATGCAGTCAAATGCCTTTGCATAGTCAATAAAACACAGGTAAACATCTTTCTGGCATTCTCTGCTTTCAGACAAAATCCATCTGACATCAGCAGTGTTGTTCCTCGTTCCACGTCCTCTTGTGAATCTGGCTTGAATTTCTGGCAGTTTCCTGTTGATATACTGCTGCAACTGCTTGTGAATTATATTCAGAAAAATTTTACTTGTGTGTGATATTAATGATATTGTTCAATAATTTCACATTCAAGTGGAACCACCCTTCTTTGGAATGGGCACAAATATGGATCTCTTCCAGTCAGTTGGCCAGGTAGCTGTCTTCCAAATTTCTTGGCATAGACAAGTGAGCACTTCCAGCACTTTGTCTGTTTGTTGAAATATCTCAACTGGTATTCTGTCAGTTCCTCAATCCTTGTTTTTCACCAATGCCTTCAGTGCAGCTTGGACTTCTTCCTTCAGTACCATTGGTTGTTGATCTTATGCTATCTCCTAAAATGGTTGAATGTTGACCAATTCTTTTTGGTACTGTGGCGATTAATATATTTTATATCTTATAAGATCACAAACAACATGTTTTAAGGCGTTAACTTGGAATCAAATTCATTTATTATATTAGTTATCTATTGTTGCAGAATGAGATACCCCCATAATGTAGTGGCTTAAAACAGCTGATGTGGTCTCACTGTTTCTATGCATCAGAAATGTGGGTGTGGCTTAGCAGGATGCCTCTGGCTCAGGGTGTCTCATTAAGCTTCAGTCAAATTTAAGTGCTACAGCTCCTTTGGGGGAAAATCTGCTTCCAAGCTCACTTATGTGGTTGTTGGCAAGAGTCAGTGCCATGACATATAGACCTGTGGACTTTAGTTCCTCATTGACGGTTGACTGGAGCCCCCATCAGTTTTTTGCCAACTTTACTTCTCCACGGGGCAGCTCACAATAGAAGCTGTCTTTCCAAAGGGTAAGTGAGTGAAAGATGGAAGAGGCAGTGGGCCAGCACCCGATTGAAGTCACAGTCTTTTTATAACCTAATCTCTGAAGTGACATGCTATTCCTTTTGCTTTATTCTCGTTATTGTAAGCAGGTCAATATGTCCATACCACACTCAAGGGGATGGGGTTACACAAAATGTGAATACTAAGTGGTGGGGGTTATTGAAGCCCATTTTATGAGCTGCCTACTACATTTCTACTCCAACAATTTTTGTGCACTATCTCTTATGATTTGATAATGACACACTGCATAATAAAAAGCATACTATACTCACTGAAGAGATTCTGAGGTTTCCTGTTATTTATGCTGCTTTCTAGCAATGTAATCTTTGGCAGGTCATTTAATATTGGGGAGCCTCATTTCCTTCCAGAACATCTGGGATAATAATGTCCTACCTACTTCAGAGGGTCATACTTATCCTTTTTTGTTCTCACAGTGCCTGATCTTTAGTAGGGGTTTAATACATATTTTTTTAAATAAACTGTAAAAAATGAGTCTTAATAATTATTCACTTGCAGTGATCTGCTCCCATAGTGATTACAGCCTAGAAAACCGTATGGGGCAGTTCTACTCTGTCACATGGGATTGCTATGTGTCAAAATCGACTCGACCGCACCTAACAACATCAGCATATATTGCAATTCTGTAAACCTGCAAATAACAAGATTTTTTTCTTTTAATCAACACTCTAAAGCATTACTAAAACTTCATTAGTAAATATGCACAAAGGAAGATTTAAAAAACATGTTTTCCAATTTTATCAGTTGCCATTTCAGTGGGAATTAACAACACACTTACAAAAAGTGAGAACTTAGTTCTGGCTGGCATTTAGTCTCTCTACCTTACTCAATTATGAATACACAGTGTATAGTGTGTCAGGCTATTCCAGCTCTTATTTCTTCTCTCCTGCGCCCATCCATCGCCGCCACAGAATTAGAGACCATTGACCAAGAGACTGTGTGATCTCATAACCTCCAAAGTTCTCCCTTTTTTATTTGTAAGATGATGTGGATGGGCTAGGTAATTGGAAAGATTTCTCTAAGGTTTTGTTGGTCCAATAAACTATTGTACACTTATCTTCACCAACAACATTTCCTAAAGCCAATCCCTATAAAGAAAAATACTTACCAATCAATCCTTATATACTGACTGCACATAAGATTTTGCCTGAGTTTATTGCAGGTATTACTACATTCTATTGATAAGTTATTAAATATTTTAGCATGATAAGAAACAAATTCAGTTGAGTATCCTCTATACACTCACAAATTTATTTTAAAACATAAGTTAAGAATAATTTCTGTCATATGGATAATCAGAAAGAAAAGTGCTAAGATTTAAGAACACATTTTTATTAGATTTTCAGATATTTTTCTGTTGTATTATACTTTATTTTTTACATCCTATAATCAATTTCATTGATGATTATATAAAAATATAATAAAAGATTATATATTCAAGGGTCAAAATATATAATCATTTTCTGTGTATTTTTTATTAAGTTTCTTCATTTTGTTTAAGTTAATTTTTCACATATAAGACAGAAAGCTTGTTTTAGAGCCCATTTAGTTTTGCAGTAGAAATGGTAAGACTACAGGATTGCTATGAGTGGGAATCTACTCAACAGCAGTGGGTTTGATAAGATTCTTGTAATATGCTTTCTATTTGTGCGTCTCATGATTTTATAAATGCTGCTTCCATTCCTTAGAAATGTGACCCTGAGGTATCTTTGGCAGTGTCTTATGGGGCAAATACATAGAATAATATAATCTGACACTTAAATGACTGTAAATGACTAAATATAAATGTCCAAGTCACCAGGGAAAAGAGAAGGTCATAGAATCTGTATTTCAGCTGGCAGAGCAGGATAAATTATGCCCTAGAGAATTCAGCTATGTTCAAGGAGGCAGCACATTACCTGTGTTAACATATTGGTAGAGGACAAAGAAAGGTTTAATTAACTCAGTCATTAACCTTAGAAGTTTAATAGAGTCTACCAAAACCAAACCTGTTGCCTTTGAGTCAATTCGAACCCCATGTGTGTCAGAGCAGAACTGCGTTCCACATAGTTTTCAATGGCTATGATCTTATGGAAGTAGATTACCAGGCCATTCTTCACAGGTGCTGCTGGGTGGATTCAACCTTTCAGTCAGCTGTTGTTATTGTGTGCCATCAAGTCGATTCCAACTCACAGCAACCTGATATGACAGGGTAGAACTGTCTCACAGGGTTTCCTAGGATATAATCTTTACAGGAGCAGATGACTGAGTGCAAACTACTGGGAAAGCGGTATCAAATTCATTACCTTTTTTCCAGTAAGAGTCATTCATTTGTGCAACAAATATATAGCACCAACTATGCAACAAGCTTTCATGAGGCTTATAATCTAATTGGAGAAATTAGATTAACCAAATCATTAAACAAATAACTGCATAATTACAGACCCAGGTATGCTATGTGCCATCGGAGTACTTAATAGGGGAACCTGAATCAGTCTATGGATGTCAGGAAAATGTGATCTAAAGAAGTGCCCCAAGCTGAAAGCTGATGATTGAGGTCATTCACTAGCTAATAAACAAAGGGGGAGACAGACTAGAGACAGAGAGAATAATAGGTGCCTAGGCCTTATGGCAGGAGTGACACAGATAGCTTGGCTATTAACTGAAAGGTTGGCGACTCGAATCCACCCAGAGGCACCTTGGAAGAAAGCCTGGCAATCTAATTTTGAAAGCTCCTAACCATTGAAAACTCTGTGGAGCCTATTCTACCCTGAAACACATGGGGCCGCCATGAAAAATTGTTGGTATTATTTTGATTGAAATAAAAGAAATATAGCAATTTTGGAGTAGAAATATTACATGATTTGACTTTTATTTTTAAAGGAATAACAGAGTTCCTCTGGCTTTTGTGAGGAGAAAATACTCTAGGGGACCGAGATTTAAAATAGGAAGCCAACTTCAGAGATCATTAGAATAGTCCAGGATATCAAAAATGGTTTTTAGACTAAGGAATTACCAGTGAAGATGGTGAAAGGAATTGTAGATGATAAATGTAGACTAGTCATTGAATAATATATAAATATTAAAGAAGAGTGGAGGAAAAGAGAAATATATTAGATGAACAAATAAACAGATGTAAGATCAGGAGAGAAAGAGTGTGTGTGTGTGTGTGTAGTGTGAGTGATCAGCATATGTTGTATGTGGATGGGAATAATTCAGTAGGGATAAAAATATAAGAGAAAAAATGCTGGAGTGATATGATTGAGCAGTGAGTCTTTTAAAATTATTAATTAAGCAATTATTATGTGCCAGGCACAGTACTATGTGACAAAACGAACAAACAAAGTAAAGCAAAGCAACACAAAATACAAAATACCAGATCTTATAGGGATTAAATGCTAGTGGGTGGAGAGGCAGTGCATATAATAAGTAAATGTATGTTATGTGGGATGGTGATAAGTGCTAAGGAGAAAACCAAAGTTGAGAATGTGGATGGAGGCAGCCAGGGAACAAACTGAGATGTTAAATAAGGCACTCAGGGAAGTAGTCCTGAGAAAATTATTGTGAATAAAGACATAAGAACAGAAGCAGATTTGTCATGTCATGGCAAGCAAGTTCCAAATTTCTTGATAGCAATTTCTACAATTTCCTACTCTTTTTATACTCCATAGGGCTAAATCTGAGCTGATAATTTTAATACTGAGAAAATTCTTGCTCACCCAATGAAGAAAGGAATAAAATAACAATAGCATCAACTACCTTTTGAATGCAAAGATTTTTTGGAAAGATCACAAATTTATTTTATATTTTCATAGGACATTGGACAATGGGAGCTTAATTTTTTTTTTTATAAATACATAAGAATGAGCATGCATGAACACAACTCTGAGTTTACAAAATCTGAAAGTGTAAAATAAACCAAAATCTATCGCTGTCTAGTTGATTCCGAATCATAGTGACCCTATAGGACAGAGTAGAACTCCCCCATTAGGTTTCTGAGGCTTTGATCTTTATGGAAGCTGACTGCCACATCTTTCTCCAGCAGAGTTATTGGTGGGTTTGAACTACTGACCTTTTGGTTAGCGGCCAAGCGCTTTGACCACTGTGCCACCGGGTTTCATCCAAGTGTAAAACATTATTGTGTATTTGTGGAAGCATAAGAAGGAGGACAGGAAACATGCAAAATTTTGTGTTGCTGAATGTTATGATTGTCATAAACATAGCATTGTGTCAGAAGGCAGAAACCCCCAGGCTTCTCTCTAGTTTCTATATAAATAAAAAAAAATTTTTTCTTCTCTGTTTGCTTCAGAGTACTCTAAATTTGCATCTATATGAGTTGAGAATCTACTCGATGGCATCTAACAACAATAACAGGCATGTAAAACCAGTTGAGTCAACTCTGACTCATGCTGACCTCATGTGTGTCAGAGTAGAACTGTGCTCCATTGGGTTTTCAATGGCTGTTTTTTCAGAAGTCGATTACTAGGACTTCTTCAAAGGTTCCTCTGGGAAGATTGAACCTCCAAGCTTTTGGTTAGCAGTCCAGTGTGTTAACCCTTTACACCACCCAAGGACTCTTAGCACCATGTAACATGCTTTAAATTATATCCTTTCAGTAGTTATGTCATTGTTAGTGAGCTGCATGTGATTGACATACTGTCTACGGTAAGGTGTATAGTGGAGATCATCTCATGCTAGAGGTGAGACAATTGCTATAACATGTACCTTTTTAGTGATTTTAGTAACATATAAACAGTAAGAATTTATTTAAATGCTTAAAGAAATAGATATTCATTTAGCTCACAAGTCTACACTTTGGCTGGGTAGTTCCATTGACCTGAGATGGGCTCAACTAGTATCAACTGAGTACACTTGTGTATCCGTGGTCAGCCGCAGGTCAGCATCTAGGTAACTTAGCTCATCTTGTCTAGACTCTTCATATGTCTGGGGCCATGGCTAGGATAATTGCACCACTGGGCCGTGTTGCATATAGTCTCTTATTTTCCAACAGATTAACTTGGGTTTGTTCCTATGGCAGAAGCAGGGTTCTGACAGCAAAATCCCACAAAGTATGTTAAGGCTTAGGTTCAGAAATGGCACACCATTGTGTATTGTATTCTATTGGTCAAAGGAAGTCACAGGGCAGCTCAATTTCAGGGCCTAATAGACAATACTCCACTTCTTGGTGGGAGGAGCTTAAAGTCTTTTTGCGAAAGAATACAGGGATCCATTAAAAATACAATTACTATACAGAACATGAAGATAAGAAAATAATACTTGAAAATACCCATCTGCATTCTCTCTCTTTCAAGTCCTTAGGGTTCCATATAGTACTCACAACTCAAGAACAAGATCAATCTAGTGTTGTTCAAACAGGTGGACACTGAATAGCCTGCTAAGTGCGGTATTTGGGGACATATTGAACCTAGCAGAGCCCAATGGATAAAAGAAAAAACTTCCATTTTGCTTTAAAATTATCAGTGAACTTTTCAGATATTTACACTCCTATAAAAGACAAATTTTACAAAGTAAATTTTAGCATTAATGTCTGCTTTGAATAACAAATAATTACTTAAAAACAATTATCAATATAACATAAAAGGAGAAAATCCAAAATCACTCCCAAGAAAATTAATGACTTCTCATAACTTAACGTTTGCTTTTTGAAAGATTATTAGCCTCTTCAAACATCTGGCATTTTGTGTTTTATATACAGAATTCCTACTTGGGTGTATTTAATTAGAGTCAATTACAATGCCTTTCACTAGTACTTGGAAAATAACAATCAGTGCCAAATGAGTACATAGTGAAATTACTTTAAACAACTATTTGTAAATATTTGAAACCATAGTAACTCCTTCCTGGAAGGCATAGGGAGTCCAAATCAATCCTTTATTTTCACAAAAAAAAATTTCAAATAATTAATTTTTCCCCATTTACATTTTAGAGATAACTTAAAAGTTGAATGTCCTAAATGAAAAGTATAATCCATGATATTTTCCTCAATTTATGTAGTATTGTGTATTATTATTTATTGTTATATTGTGTAATTATGGACTCTTTCAGCTTTATTCTTTATACTTTTCAATGCATTTCCATTTTTTTCCTACAGGAAGTGGTATTTAATTTATAATCAGAAAGAAATAGCAAATTGATTGGTTAGCAAACTAAACAAAACGAGCAAATGTTCATTTTACTTGACATAAAATTGTTCATTTTTTGTACGAGACCAGTTTTAAAGATTGACATTTAAACACATTAGCAAATGTTTCCTGCTTCTTTAATAACAATAACAAAACTATAACAGCTACACACTAGCTACTAGTCTAAACATTTTACATGTATCTGCTCATTTAATTGTCAGAACAACTTAAGGTTCAATAATTCTCCTCATTTTGCAGATAGGAAAACAGACACAGAGAGATAAATGAACTTACTCAAGGTCACGATCAGTAGTGGTAGAGAAAACAAAACATGTTTTGATTAACCACTATTTCTTCTAGTGTCAATTGTTATGTACATGTTTTTTAAACCTCTAAACCATTGTTTAGTCATTATATATTTTCTTGGACTTGTGCTAAAAGTTTGGCAAAAATACTAACAGGAAATACTTTATTCTAAGTCAAGGAACTTGCAAAGTAGATCTCAGAAAAACATTAGAAAATAATTGTTAGACTACACTAATTTTTGCACCTAATTCATAAAAGTAGCTATATAATTATTTTTGAGAATAAAATAATGTTAATGTTTAATATGATATATATTATATATTGAATAGAAGAACTGAAAGGTCAGAGACAGGAAGGTCTGGGTCAAAGGAATGTGGACGGACATGTGGGAATGGGCACAGAAGTACAGGCTTTTGTATCACACATTATTGCCACCAGAAAGCATCTACCATGGAAGTGATACCATACATGTTATTTTTTAGGATAACTAGTCTGGGTTCCAACATTACTGATTATTTTGGAAAGTGGATTATGCAAACATAGGTGCTTTTAGTCTAGTCTAGTACCTGGAATAAAAGAAAATCTGTGATTAGTCATTGTTAGCACTCTCAAGTGGGCTCCTACCCATAGCAATCATATGTACAACAGAATAAAACATTGCCCAGTCCTGTACCATCCTCACAACAATTGCTGTTTGAGCCCGTAGTTGTAGCCACTGAGTCAATCCATCAGTCCATTTCGTTAAGTCTTCCTTTTTCGTTGACCCTCTATTTTACTGAGGATGATGTCCTTCTACAGGGACTGCTCCCTCCTGGTAACATATCTGAAGTACCTGAAATGAAGTCTCATCATCTTCACATCTAAGGAGTATTTGGCTATACTTCTTCTAAGACAAATGTGTCCGTTCTTCTGGCAGTGCATGAAATACTCAACATTCTTCACCAGCCCCATAATTCAAAGGCAACTATTCTTCTTCGGTCTTCCTTACTGATTGTCCAGTTTTCCAAGGTAAATGAGACCATTGAAAACAGCAAGGCTGAGGTCAGGCCCATCTAAATCCTCAGAAGTGAAATCTTTGCTTTTGAACACTTTAAAGATATCTTTTGCAGCAGATTTGCCCAATACAATACATTGTTTGATTTCTTGACTGCTGCTTCCATGAATGCTGATTGTGGATCCAAATAAAATGAAATCCTTTACAACTTCAATATTTTCTCCATTTATCATGATGTTGCTTATTGGTCCACTTGTGAAGATTTTTGTTTTCTTTATGTTGAGATGTAATCAACACTGAAGGCTGCCGTCTTTGATCTTCATCAGTAAGTGCTTCAAGTCCTCTTCACTATCACAAGCAAGGTTGTGTCATCTGCATAACCCAGGTTGTTAATGAGTCTTCCGCCAATCCTGATGTTGCACTCTTCTTCACATAACACAGTTTCTCGGATTATTTTCTCAGCATACAGATTAAATAAGTATGGTGAAAGGATAAAACCCTGACACACATCTTTCCTCATTTTAAACCACAGTTTCCCCTTGTTCTGTTCGAACGACTACCTCTTGGTCTATGTACAGGTTCCTCATGAGCCCAGTTAAGTGTTCTGGAATTCCCATTTCTTCTTAATGTTATCCGTTATTTGTTATGATCCATACGGTCAAATGTCTTCGCATAGTCAATAAAACACAGGTAAACATCTTTCTGGTATTCTCTAATTTCAGCCAGGATCCATCTGACATCAGCAATGGTATCCCTTCTTCCACATTCTTTTCTGAATCCAGCTTGGATTTGTGGCAGTTCCCTGTCGATGTAATACTGCAACCGCTTTTGAATGATCTTCAGCAAAATATTACTTGTGTGTGATATTAATATTTTTTGATAATTTCCGCATTCTACTGGATCACCTTTCTTTGGAATGGACACCAATAGGAATATCTTCCAGTCAGTTGGCCAGGTAGTTGTCTTCTAAATTTCTTGGCATAGATGATTGAGCACTTCTGGTGTTGTATTTATTTGCTGAAACATCTCAGTTGGTATTTTAGCAATTCCTGGAGGCTTGTTTTTCATCAATGTGTTCATTGGCCCTTGAACGTCTTCCTTCAATACCATCGGTTCTTGATCATATGCTATCTCCTGAAATGGTTGAAGGTCAACCAATTCTTTTTGGTACAGTGACTCTCTGTATTCGTTCCATCTTCTTTTGATTCTTCCCTCTTCATTCAATATTTTACCATAGAATCCTTCAATATTGGAACTCAAGGCTTAATTTTATCTTCAGTTCTTTCAGCTTGAGAAATGCCGAGAGTCTTCTTCGCTTTTGGTTTTATAATTCCAAGTATTGGTATATTTCATTATAATACTTCACTTTGTCTTCTCAAGTCACCCTTTGAAATCTTTTGTTCAGCTATTTACTTCATGATTTCTTTCATTTGCTTTAGATACTCTACATTCAAGAGCAAGTTTCACAGTTTCTTTTGACATCCCTGTTGGTCTTTTCTTTCTTTCCTGTCTTTTTTTTTTATAATACAGTTTTTTTTTTTTTTTTATTGTACTTCAGGTGAAGGCTTACAGAACAAATAGTTTCTCATGAAACAGCAGTACACATTTTCTTTTATGACA
>NW_004444080.1:6190948-6206586 GCF_000243295.1 Trichechus manatus latirostris
TATAAAGCTAATGATTAGTTTTCCATCTCTTTGAAGAATGTTGTTGGTATTTGGATCGGGATTGCATTGTATTTGTAAATTTCTTTGGGTAGAATTGTCATTTCTTTCCTGTCTTTTTAATGATCTTTTACTTCCTTCATTTATGATGTCCTTGATGTCTTCCCACAACTCATCTGGTTTTAGGTCATTAGTGTTCAATACATCAAATCTATTCTTGAGATGGTCTCTATAAATTCAGGTGGGATATACTTAAGGTCATTCTTTGGCTCTCGGGAACTTATTTTAATTTTCTTCAGCTTCAAGTTACGTTGTAAAGGAGCAGTTGATGGTTTGTTCTACTGTTGGCCCCTCCCCTTGTTTTGACTGATAATATTGAGCTTTTCAATCATCTCTTTCCACAGATACAGTTGATTTGATTCCTGCGTATTCCATCTGGTGAGGCAGACATGTTTAGTCACAGTATACTTTGCTGAAGAAAGGTATTTACAATGGATAAGTCTTCATTATCTTGTATAATTCTATCTTGCAATCTCTGGTGTCCTTTCTATCACCAAGGCCATACCTTCCAACTACAGTTCCTTCTTCTTTGTTTCCAACTTTCACATTCCAATCACCGGTAATTATCAGTGCGTTTCGATTGCATGTTTGATCAATTTCAGACTGCAGAAGTTGGTGAGAACTTTCAATGTCCTCATCTTTGGCATTAGTGGTTGGTGTGTAAATTTAAATATAGTCGTATTAACTAGTGTTTCTTGTAGGCATATGAATATTATTCTATTACTGACAGGCTTGTACTTCAGGATAGATCTTGAAATGTTCTTTTTGTGGATGAATAAGAAGCCAATCCTCTTGAATTTATCATTCCAGACATATAGCCCATATGATTGTCTGATTCAAAGTTGTCAGTGCAAGTCCATTTCAGCTCACCAATGCCTAGGATATCCATCTTTATGCATTCCATTTCATTTTTCAACACTTCCAATTTTCCTAGATTCATTCTTCATACATTCCGTATTCTTATTATTAATGTATGTTTGCAGGTGTTTCTTCTCATTTTGAGTCATGGCACATCAGCAGATGAAGGTCTCAAAAGCTTGATTGTATGCATATCATTAAGGTGGACTCTTCTTTGAAGGAAGCCCTGGTGGCACAGTGGTTAAGAGCTACAGCTGCTAACCAAAACGTTTGCAGTTTGAACCCACCAGCTGCTCCTTAAATCCTATGGGGCAGTTCTACTCTGTCCTATAGGTTGCTATGCAATAGGAATGGGTCTACTTTGAGGGGGCAGTTCTTCCCCAGTCATGTTTTGAATGTCTTCCAATCTGAGGGGCTCATCTTCCAGCACTATATAAAACAATGTCCCACTGCTATTCATAATGTTTTCTCTGGCCAATTTTTTCAGAAGTAGACTGCCAGGTCCTTCTTCCTAGTCAATCTTAGTCTAGAAGCTTCGCTGAAACCTGTCCACCAGGAGTGACCCTTCTGGTGTTTGAAATACTGGTGGCACAGCTTGCAGCATCACAGCAACATGCAAGTCACTACGGTACGACAAAGTGACAGATGAGTGATGGAGGTTAGTAATACCTGTTAAATTAGTAAAAATAAATTATATTATCCTATACAATTTGCTCATGTAATAATTTCAACAATTTATTTGATATATATTATATAAGTTATCTAGTGCAGCATAAAGAATTACTCCAAAACTGAGCAGTTTAAGACGATTAATATTTGTTATTTCGCAGTTTCTGTTGTAAGGAACCCAAACACAACTTAGCTATTTGCTTTTTGAATGAGGATCTTACAAAACTACAATCAAGGTGTCAGCCAGGCCTACCATCATTTCAAGACTCAACTAAGGGGAAATTGGCTTCCAAGATGATTCATATAGCGGTTGGCAGGTCTCAGGTGTTTGCTGCCTAGTGGCCAGAGACATCAGTTTCTGACCATGTGGACCTCTCTGTAGGGGTGCTCACACAGGGCATATAGCTTCTGTTAGATTGAATGGGCAAGAGAGTAAGAAGTAAGTGAGACAGATGTCCTAACCTCTTTATAACCTATTGTCAAATGCTACATTCAGGGGCAGATTACCCAGCAAGCAAGCTAAGCACTGGTTTACGTGCGCATGTGGTGAAACCTGTGTGAAATTGGTCACTATGGATTAGTAAGTAAGTACGGGTAAGCCCATGTTTACCTTGTTTACTGGATATTTTGTCTCTGTCAGGTATTGTAAATTTGAAAAGAGGCTTTGATTCTGTAGGAAGGTGTTGTGGGGCTGGGAGACAGACAAATGCCAGCCATACCGAGAAACAAAATCTTTGATGTAGTGAAAAAATGTGAAATTGCTCACTAAAGATGATCTGGTAAGCAAGGTAAGCATTGTGTTTATCTTACTATTAGATAATCCACCCCTGGTTACATCCCATCACGTTTTCTATATACTATCCCGTAGAAGCGAGTTACTAGATCCATCCAGAGGATTACACAAGGGAATGGATATCAGGAGGTGGGATTATTAGAAACCATTGTAGAGGCTCCTGCCACAGGACATTTTTACCGAAGAAGAAAGTGCTTCAAATGTTAACACTGAGAAAGGGGTAGAGTTTGAATCTGTACACAGATCTTATTCAAAACAAAACCGAATGAAGCGACAAAAAAAAAAAAAAAAAAAAAAAACACAACTAAAGCAGGAAAAACAAGGGTGAGAGGGTGATGATGGAGGGTTTCTCTACATAACTCCAGAAAAATTAAGAAAATCCACTATTGTTCCAACTTGTATAGTTTATGAACCAATCATTTTGTTTAGGGCCTTGATTTGTCAGATTAGATAATCCAATTTCTTATGTGCAAAACTGTGACATGGGAGGTGAAGCCAGCCCCACTCAGTGATAGTTGGAATGGGTATGAGGTGAGATAGCTTTGAAAAAAAATTCACCTAAACAGACCAAAATTTTTTGTCTATTTCATTCATTTTTTTGAACTTTCACTTGATTTTCACATTTTTCTTTCAGATGCTTGCCAGAAAGAAGAAAATAAAGGCCCATTAGTGAGCAATACTACTTTTTAATAACTGCATTCTTAGTGACAAAGACCCTAAGATCTTTAAATTATTGCTCGTACAAATTAAGAAATTCATTAAGGGTCATCCTTGTCTGCAGTGTCTGATGATGGGAAGGAAATAGGGTCTTTTTTCTACTTGCAAGTATATGTGTGTCCTTTCTCTTTGTGATACATCCACCAACATGTATTAACACGTCTACAAAAGCAAGCACACACACACAAGCACACCCAGATATATAAATAGAATAGAATCATAGACTGCATATATGAAATAATTCATAAAATATATACAGAGTAACCAGATCTGAATTTAATTAGACATTATTTTAAATAATATAAATACTGATGATTAAAAAACAAAACAGAACATAGACTTACACAGTCATGCTGTATTTGAATTTGTTTAAATTATACTTATAAAATTATGACTAATTTCGAGCCATTTATATAGGCTTTACACAGTATTTTGGAAACTGGATTCAATTACACTCTTTCTATAAAATTTCCCTATTTGTTACTTAATAGTAAGACTCAATTAGTTTAAAATAATGTCGAGATACTTTCAGTGTCTGTATTCTCTAGGTTTATCATTATTTTTTTTACTTCTAAAGGAAAGCATGTTTTCAAATGTCTAATAAAGCTTTTTAAATGTGTAGTCACAGGTGTTATTTCTAAATCCTGAATTTAATTTTTGCGTGATTTGAAAAATTGTGTTTTTTATGCAAAGGCACATCAGGGGAACAAACTATGCAAATATAAGACAGGAATTACTTTAGCTGCAAATGATATAGCTGAAAATGTGGTTTTCAGTCATTGAATGGCAAATGCTAAAAATGGAAAGTACTATTTAACAATTCATAACAGGTACAAATATAGTGACCTTAGTATAACACTCACCTTGTAATCAGTATTGACTTCTGGTTGCCATACACTGAAGGAGAAGCATAATTTGATTAGTAATACGTATGTATATAAATGTAATTAGTGACAAAACCCAGTGTAACTGTAAAAATGACTTTAAATTGTATTGGAAGATGTTCCAAATATCCATAAAATATATTTAAAAGTGAAAGAATTAAAACACTCTATGAATATGTATGGAGAATACTGGAACTGCTTACTTTTATGATAAAGTGACTTTAAACTATTATATGCAAATAAATTACACATTAATAAGGTAACAACCAAGCTAGCAGAAATTAAGAATGAAAGATATCCTTACTGTAAATAAACCTATTTTTTTTCTAATTTATAAATTAAACAAGATAGTGTATTTAATACACCAACATCATAATTGCACATAGTAAGTGCTAAGTAAATGTAAGTAAATACTTTCCTTATGGGAAAAAACAAACTGAAAATGACAGTGTTTTTAAAAATGTCCATCATCTAGAAAACAGGGATTAACATTGATGGCTACACCAAGGGCAAAGGATTAGAGTAATCCAATTAGAAAAAAGGTCTAGATTTAGTGAACTTTCTTACAGCAAAATTTTTTTATCTTTTTGTCAAACAGGATGATCACTAAGATAATCTCAAAATTTTGTGATTCTTTGAATACTTAAAATATAGGATAGGCAAAAGTAGAGGGTCAGTGTAAATGAGGGAAACCTCAATGAAATGAATTGACTCAATAGCCACAACAATGGACTCAAATATAGTAATTGTCATGAAGATGACACAGGATGAGGCAATGTTTCATTCTGTTACACTTAAGGTCACTAAGAGTAAGAGGTGACTAGAAGGCAACTATCAACAACAACCTATGTATCTGTTAATTTCATGAGCTTTGCTGTTGACAATATTTCCATTGCATAATTATAAATAAAGCAGACAATTTAGTTTTTGATAATTGTGACCACTGAGGTTGTGTGTCAACTTGAACGGGCCATGATTCTCAGTGGTTTGGTAGTTATGATGTAGTATGGCAGGTGTATAATGATGTAATCACCTACATGATAAGATCTGATGTAATGTGATCACCTCCATGATGGGATCTTCTGTGAGAAGCCAATCAGTTGAAAGAGAGTTTCCTTGAGGGTGTGGCCTGCATCCAATATAGGTGGACTTTCTGGCAGAGCTCACGGGCTTTGCTTGCTCTGGATCCTGCAGCTGACTCCTGTTCGTCTGACCTCTCTGGTTCTTGGGACTTGAGTTAGCAGCTTACATTCCGTCTTGCCTGCTGATCTTGGGATTCATTGGTCTCCGCAACCTATGAGCCAGAGGCCAGCTGTCTGAGCTGCCAGTCTTGGTCCACCAGTCCCTGCAGTTAAGTGAGCCAGGAGAAGCCTCCAGCCTGACCCATGGACTTGGGACTTCACAGCCTGTACAACCGAGTGAGCCATTTCCTTGATACAAATCTCTCTATATATATATTTAGACACGTTGCTGGTTTTGCTTTTCTAGAGAATTCATTGTCTAAGACAATTATTTTGGGGAAATACGTCAATTTTCTTCATGAACATTTAGCATCATAAGTATTCCTGGAACTGTGTCCTGTGTTTTTATTGAATTGACTGTCTTTATTGATTATGGTGAGACAATAAAGCAGAGTGATTAAAGCATGAGGTTCAGAGTGAGGAAGGCAAAGTTTAAACCATCTTAGTAAACTTGAGTGAGCTATATAATCCAATCAGGGTAAATCTGAGTGAATTCTTAATATACCTAAGGTTCAATTCCTCATTAGGAAAATAAAAATAACAACAGTATCCATCATACAGAAATATTAGGAGGATTAAATGAGATAACATGTACATAGTTTTTAGCACAATATTTGTCACATATTAAATACACCAACATTGTTAACTTATTATTAGACTAGCAAAAATAAATAGCATGTAGTATTTCAATTGTGAATGACTCAGAGTAGATAATAGTCAGAATTTCCAAGATTCTAGTTCCTAGAAATGTGTCTTCAACTTCATTTTCCCTAAAATGTAAAAATAATATTCAATTTTGAGCATATTTTCCATAAAGTCTGTCAGGAAAAATATGACTTTACTAGTAGCAGCAAAAAAGAGATACAAATTTTTTGGTACTTCCTTTTATTCCTCTTAAGAAATTACTCTCAAAGAGTGCTTTAATGTCATAGAGCACACTGATCAAGTCAAATACTACTAACTGTTCCAGGCAAATTCTAGTGCTAGCCAGCTGTCTGTAATTGTCTTTCTTCCTCTATTTCTTTTCTTCTTTCCATCCTTTCTTCTTCCTTTTCTCTTTCTTTCTTTACTCTAAACTTTTTTCTCTGTAGCTAACTTCACTTTATTTTCATAGTGACATGGTAGAAATTGAAAGGGAATAATGTTTGTTTAATGATTTAGGAATTTTATATGAAACACACATGATGAGTTGTGAAGTCAGTACTAAGGAAATCTTTTGCTGTTGTTACCTTATAGCTTATCATCTTATTTACACTACTCTCTGGTAGGTTTATACTATACAGCTTATTGTTCACACTCAGTTCTTTTTGTATTTACTGCAGATAAAATTTAAAATGTCACCTAGCATTCTAGGAAATTTTATCCAGAGTACAAAGAGGTATTCATCTGTGGTGACAGTCATCTCATTCCATAACTTTCAAATTTTATCAAAATATGTTTTAATTGTTGTTATATTGGTCTGTTTCTCTATTTTAGTTCTATATCATAAGGGAGACTTTAGGCATAGTCTTCATAGATTAGTTTTAATTTTAATATTTTAATGCATGGAAAGCTCTTGAGGCTATTTTATGAAATTATTTCCCTCTTCCCTAATAAAACATACATATATTATCCAAACTAATTTATATTCTGTCACTTCAATTCAACAAGCAATATTTGAATGCATATTTCTGGATCACTGTAATTTCATAAAAGTGCAGAGAGTAAGGCAGAAAGAAAGAGAGAGAAAATGATCATGTACCTTACTGTGCTTAAGGTATATACCAATACATTGGGAAAGCTAAGATATACATAAATTTAAAAAAATAAGCAAAAAAGGAACACAGTACAAACCATAAGCTAATTAAAATTTTTTAATGATAAAATTATGTTATTTTTAAAGTCTTTTCTATTCTTCAACTGAGCTGTTTTTACAGTTTCACTCCATTTTATAAAACAGTTGTTGTATATAAAATGTTCATTTCTTGTTTTTCATAAGTGAATTAATCAATAATAAATATGATAAGTGTTGTGGATAGTGAGTAAGATAAGAGATGATTCGTAGTTAATGGATGCCCTGGTGGTGAAGAGGTTAAGAGGTTGGCTGCTAACTAAAAGGCCAGCAGTTCGAATCCACCAGCTGCTCCTTGGAAACCCTATAGGGGGCAGTTCTACTCTGTCCTTAGAAGGTCTCTATGAGTCAGAATTGACTCGATGACAGTTTATTTTTATTTTTGTTAGGTAATAATAATCATAGAGAGGTAATAAAAGACTTGAGACGGATTTTATAAGATGGTAAGATCTGTAAAAGGTTTGAGTATTTTATTGCAAGTAGCTGATATCCCAAGCAAAGTCATAGTTCATGAGGAGGATGACTGTGACTTGTAAGGACAGATAGTAAAAATTAGAGAGTTAAAGTAGAAAGTATTGTTATACAATAGTGGGTTTTGAAGCTGTCTTCAAAAATGGACACCAGATCCTGAGAACTTTGAGTTTCAGCTAAGAAATTTGAGCACTATCTTATATACAAAGGAGAATAAATTTAGGTAATTAAGCAGAGGAAAACCATAATCAAAATGGTATTCTGACAAAATTTTTCTTAGTTGGTATACAGGAAAAACTGAAAGAGTTTAGATTGTAAGGAACCAATGTAAATCCAGAAATGTTGCAAGTTGAAATTTCTGGAATGATGCCAAGATGACAATTAGCATGTATGAAATTTATTGAAAACTGTTCTCAGGATCATCACCTATGTGGAAAGGAAAGAAAGCAGAATAGAGAAGAAGAAAAAATTGGGTTGTGATGCAGTCATAAGGAAGCCTCGCCCCATGTGAGCACTAAAATTCAGACAATCATTTGGAATTGTCCCAAGTTAATATCAGGGGACCAAACATTTATTCTTATGTATGGATTAGTCATTGAATGAAGGCTAACCCTGGAAAGAGGTTCTGGCCTTTGTTAAAGTAGTTCTTTTTAACTGAGGACAATTTACAAGAAGATCTAAGAGCTGAGGGCCGGCAACCAGAAGCTGGTGCAATGAGTCTTCCAATACTGAAAAAGAAATCAGGGTGGCATAGCATAAGGTCCATTACATTTTACATCTTAAGATTCCTAGAGCCATTTCTTCATTAACATTTTCAGAGAAGCTCCTTCAAGGGTCTGCTGACTTCCTTCTTTGTGGTCTTGTAAGAGAAAGCTAGTACCCCTGCTGTTCTAGATAGCTTAACTGGGTGCATGACTTAGATCCCCAAATCTGAAGCATCTGAGCTCCTGCATGTGTCCTTTTATTATCAAAATTGGAAAAGAGGGTATCAAAATATGTTCAATGGATCACCATTGGATAAAACATAGTCATACCTGTGCACATTGTATAATTGCAGCGCTGCCTCTTCTTGATGATCAGAGTTGATTAACTTGGCAGAATAGCTCCTCTTCTACTTGTCTGCTGATTCCTTGGCATAAGAAACTCTAAGAGTCTCAGTAGCAGCTATAATTCAAACTCCAATAGGATTCTTGCTGTGTTCCTTGGTGAAAGTATCCCTCCTTTGTGAACCAAGACTCTGGAGAAGAATGTCACTGGAAAAGTGGAAAATGGGTGATTAGAGCAAGTTAAATCAGGAAATAACTGGAAGTTCAATCTGCAAGATTTTATGTACCACCTTAACAATTTTGCATACTATTGTGAGGGAAATTTAAACCCACTTAAAGATAAGGGACAGGAGATCTTCATGATCTGATTTATATTTTATAATGAAGGATAGTCTAATGAGGTAAAGATGGAAGCACAGAGATCCATTAAGAAGCTTTGTAATATGCCCGTCAAGAAATAGATTTGTCTTTGGCTAAGGTGATAATAGTATGGAAGTTGAAAAATAGTTTGATTCTGGATATATTATTAAGTTATAACTTACAGAATTTTTTGTTCATTGAATATGGATGTGAAAGAAAAACGTGTGTGAAAGATGACTCTTAATTTTTTAGCTTGAGCACCCGGAAGAATGAAATTGCATTTACTGAGATGGGAAAAACTAAGGACAAAAAGGACTTGCTTGTTTGTTTTGAAAAATCAACAATAAATTTTGAAAGAGATGACTTTGAGATGCCTATCAGAAATCCACAGAGAGATGCCAATTGAGCAGATAATATTCAAGATAGAAATTCGAGAAAAAAGTTCCTTGTTGAAATATAAATTTGGGAATAATGAACTCAAACAATGGATTTAAAGTTGTATTATTGGTTGGGGCACTGAGAAAGTAACTGTAGAGAGAAAAGAGAAAAGTTTAAAAGGCTGAGCCAGGGGTACCTCAATGTAGAGAGATTGAACAGAAAGGAGGGTTTAGCCAGTGGGACTGAGATTCAGTGGCTTGTGATGCACGAGGAGAACCAAAAGAGGTTGTTTGCTCAGAGTTCAACTGAAGAAAATTCTATAAGAGGGAGGAGGTGATTAAGTAAGTCACCAGTTGCTAATAGGTCAAGTAGGATGAAGATTGAGTGTGATTATTGGCAGGGTGGAAATCATTTTTCACCTTAACAAGAACAGATTTGGTCAAGAGATTGGATTGAAACCTAATTAAAGTGTGATTAAGGGAGAGCAAGAGTAGCAAAAATAGAGACTGCGTGAATACAAACAATTCGGCTGAATTTTTGAAATAACTGAAGGGGTATGAGACAGCAAGATATGTCTGTTCTGTTATTTTGCTGTGAGCTACTGGCATTACAGAATATGTGTTCTTAAGTTTATGGGAATGACCCAGTAGAGAGAGAAATGTAAAAGAGGTAAGATGGGACCATCTCTTGCATATTGGTATTAAAATAATTGTTAAACTTAGTAACCTTATACAAAAGGCTTAGAACGATCTATTGAGTATTTACAGATAAACTTACTTTCATTCATTTTTCAAATTTTTACCAAACCTCACTTTTGGTCCATTTCTAAAATAGGAGTATACAGCACTGGTGAACAAAAAAAAAAAAAAAAAAAAAAAAATTAGAAAAGACAAAAAAATGAATAATATCAATAAGTACAAAGAATTGTATTTATCAGAGAGGGTAAGTTCTATGGAGAAGGAAAAAAAAAGCAAGTAGGAGAGGTAGAGAGTGTAGACTCTGCGTGTGTGTGTGTGTGTGTGTGTGTGTGTGTGTGTGTGTGTGTGCGCGCGTGCACATGCGCGCTGGCAGGAGGTGGGCTTGCAACATAGTTTTAAGTAGATAATTCCAAAATCAAACCAAACCCACTGCAATCAAGTCGATTCTGATTCACAGCAACCCTACAGGACAGAGTAGAACTGCCCCATAGGTTCCCAAGTCTGTAAATCTTTAAGGGAGAAGACTGCCATATCTTTCTCCCATGGAGATGCTGGTGGTTCCAAGTGCTGACATTTCAGTTAGCAGCCAAGCACTGTAACCACTGTGACACCAGTGCTCCTTATAAGTAGGTAATTTTGAAGGCCTAATTGAGAAAATGGCTTTTGAGAAAAGACCTGAAGGAAGCCAACAATACAAATTACTTGTGGGAGTGCAGTCTAGGCAGAGGGAATGGCAAATACAAAAACCTAAGACAAGAGAATGTTTGGAAATGTAGTGGAACAGAAAAATGGGCAGTTCAGGTAGCCCAGATTTATGACAAGGTTCCGTTCTGACAATTCCATCATAAATCACTTTTGATATAAGTAAAATAATTTTCATTATTATTCCCTTTTTTATCAGTATCTTTATAAATTTGATCTTTGTTTAGGGGGATTGGAAACATTACATATAAACTTACAGAAGTATTTTAATACATACATACATAAAAAATACACAAATCATGAAAATTTACTCCTGTGATGAAGAAGATTTGGACTACTTTGGCATTTTGTCAGTAGCGATAATAACTCCACTTGTGGAAGGTTCTGGATCATCTGGATTATCCCTGGGAATGGGGATAGTGTTTTTGAATCAGAAATTAGAGAGAGTTGTCTGTATGGTCCTTTTCTTTTTTTTCTTCATATATTTCGTGGTAACATCCCACTAATTCTGAATCTGCCTATCTACTTTAGAAAAGTGATTAACATTTGGGTCCATATTTTCAACAACTAAAGTCCCTGATTTAGTTTAAAAATAGCTTCAGGAGGTGGGACCAAGATGGTGGAGTAGTCAGAGGCTTCCTGTAGTCTCTCATACAACAAAGACCTAAAAAAACAAGTGAATCAATTATATATGACAATCCAGGAGCCCTGAACAACAAAGTTGAGAAATCAGACTGAGTGGCAGGCAGAGAGAGAGAAGGGTCAGAAACAGCGAGGAGTTGCCAGACCTGACCCAGCGGGAAGTGGCAACCTGCAGGCCAGATTGGCTGGCTTGGGCAGTGAAGCAAGCAGTGGCATTTGATAAATGTTTTCTACCTCAGGAAAGACCAAGGTGGAGAGTCTACTCAAGCATCCGGAACCAGTGAAAAGTGGTGCTCAATCAGAAAAAAGGTAAGTACGTGCATCTAACCCACCGTGCGGGTTAAAAAACAACCCATTTGGGAAGAACTTCTCTACCATTCACCTACCTCTTTCCTGCTCTGCACTGTGTCCTAGGCCAGAAGTATGACTCCTCATTTGCCCTGAGCCATTCTCTAAGCCTTGGAGAGGGAACAAATTAACAAACAGGAAAAAATAATATGCCAGCTTTCCCAAGCCGGGAACTCAGGGTAGGCACAACGCCTTTGCCTAGGCACAAGCATAAGGGGTCCATGGACTTTGAATGCTTTTCATCCCTGCATAGACCTGTGTGGGTCCATTTCAACAGCATAGGCCCTCATTAGCACAATACAACAGCATATATATCTGAAGCCTAACTTCACTGTATCAGCTATATGGTGCAGTGACATTTGACACTGCCCTGCCCATTAAGCAGGGTCCTCACCTACCCACATCAGGGGCATGAGGACTGGTGGCTCCACCCATGCCACTTAACCACCTACAACAGGGGTCCAAGAATAAGTAGTGCCTCCCAGTCCTTACAGCCAACAGCACTGGGTGCCCATAGATTGGCTGCAAAACCCACCCACCTACGCAATCTAGGGAACAGGCACACTCTTTCCTCCCAGACACTCAGGGGCAGCCATCAGTCTCCTGCCTTTCTCAATGTGTGACCTCCTACTGCAGCCAGATACCTGCGCCTACTCCAATCACCACTGCCCATCTAGGACTGTGGGTGAGAGCCTGCACCACATGCTTGGTGACAGACTACCTAGACCGCTGAGCTAAATCCCTACAAGAAAATTAAACGGACTCCTGGACTCACGTATCTAGTAACAGATCTAACCACCTGGTGACAGGAGGTTAAAGCTTCAAAGATGCCAATAATCAAATTAGCTCACACGAACAGGTTATTCGTGCATATCAAAACAAAACAAAACAAGAAGCTAGGACACAATAAGTAAACATAAAATAAATAAATATAATAATTTACTGATGGCTCAGAGACAACAGTCAATATCAAATCACAAAAAGAGGCAGATCATGATAGCTTCAGCAAGCTCCCAAAACAAAGAATCAAGAAATCTTCCAAAAGAAGAGAACATCTTGGAATTACTGGAGGTAGGATACAAAAGATGAATATACATACAGAACTCTTCAAGAGATCATGCAAAATGCAGAACAAAACAAGGAAAACACAACAAAGCAATAGAGGAACTTAAGAAGATTATAGATAGAAGAGCATAATGACAAATTTAATAGGCTGCAAGAATCCATAGAGAGACAGTGAAAGGAAATCCAGAAGGTTAACAATAAAATTTCAGAATTAGACAACTCAATAAGAAGTCATAGGAGCAGAACTGAAGCAATAGAAGTCAGAATTAGTGAGACTGAAGATAAAGCACTTGACACCAACTTATCTGAGGAAAATTCAGATAAGAGAATTAAAAAAATAATGAAGAAGTCCTGATAATTCTGTGAGAATTTATAAAGAAGAATAACCTAAAAGTGATTGGAGTATCAGATTGGGGGGATAACAGAAAATACAGAGAGTATTGTTGAAGATTTGTTGACAGAAAACTTCCGTGATATTGTGAAAGATGAGAAGATATCGATCCACGATGCTCATTGAATCCCACATAAGGTAGATCCCAAAAGAAAGTCACCAAGATACATTATGATCAAACTTGCCAAAACCAGAGATGAAGAGAGAATTTTAAGAGTGGCTAGGGATAAATGAAAAGTCATCTACAAAGGAGAGTCAATAAGAATAATCTCAGACTACTCCGCAGAAGCCATGCAGGCAAGACGGCAATGGGATGACATATATAAAGCCATGAAGGAAAAAAATTGCCAGCCAAGAATTACGTGTACAGAAGAACTGTCTCTCAAATATGATGGTGAACTTAAGGCATTTCCAGATAAACAAAAGTTAAGAGAATTTGCAAAATCCAATCCAAAATTACAAGAAATACTAAAGGGAGTCCTCCGGTTAGAAAATCAATAACATCAGATAAAAACCCAAGACTAGAACACAGGACACAGCAACCAGATATCAACCCAGATAAGGAAGTCACAAAAATAAATCAAAGCTAAAACACTGTAAATAGGGAAACAGAGATTTCAATATGTAAACTATGACAACATTAAAACAATAGAGACACTTAAAAAATGTAGTGATAGATCTTTTATATGGAGAGGAAGTCAAGGTGATATCAAGAAATAAAAGATTGATTTAAACTTAGAAAAATGGGAGCAAATATTAAGGTAACCACAAAGGAAACTAACAATCCTCCACATCAAAATAAAAAAACAGAAAAACATAAAGACTCAGCAAATACAAACTCGACAACAATGAAAAAGATGAAAAGAAAAACGACTCAGTACAAAAAATTAAGTAGAACAAAGAAGCTGGCAACAACACACAAAAAGGACATCAAAATGACAACACTGAACTCAAACTTATCAATAATCACGCTGAATGTAAATGGGCTAAATGCACCAATAAAGAGACAGAGAGTGGCAGAATGGACAAAAAAAAAAAAAAAAAAAACAACAAAAAAAAAACATGATCCATCTATATGCTGCCTACAAGAGACACACCTTAGACTTAAAGACACAAACAAACTAGAACTCAAAGGATAGGAAAAATATATATCAAGCAAACAACACTCAAAAACAGCAGGGGTGGCAATATTAATCTCTGACAAAAAAGATTTTAAAGTAAAATCCACCACAAAGAATAAGGAAGGACACTACATAATAATTAAATGATCAATAAACCAGGAGAACATAACCATAATAAATATTTACACACCAAATGACAGGGCTCCAAAATACATAAAACAGACTCTAAAAGCACTGAAAAGAGAGATAGACAATTCCACAGTAATAGTAGGAGACTTCAACACACCACTTTCAGTGAAGAACAGAACATCCAGAAAGAAGCTCAGTAAAGACACAGAAGATCTAAATGCCACAATCAACCAACTTGATCTTATGGACATATAATGAACACTCCACCCAATAGCAACCAAGTATACTATCTTTTCCGATGCAGATGGAACATTCTCCAGAATAGACCACATATTAGGCCATAAAGCAAGCCTTAACACAATCAAAAGCATCAAAATACTACCAAGTACCTTTTTTTTTTAACCATAAAACCATGAAAGTAGAAATCAATAACAGAAAAAGCAAGGAAAAAAATCAAACACATGGAAACTGAACAACAACTTGCTCAGGAACGACTGGGTTACAGAAGAAATTAAGGACAGAATAAGGAAATTGACAGAGTCAAAAGAGAATGAAAACAGATCCTACCAGAACCTTTGGGACACAGCAGAAGCAGTACTCAGAGGTCAATTTATAGCAATAAATGCACACATCCAAAAAGAAGATAGGGCCAAAATCAAAATATTAACTCTACAACAAGTAGAAAGAGAGCAGGAAAAGAAGCCTTCAGGCACCAGAAGAAGCAAATAATAAAAATTAGAGCAGAATTAAATGAAATAGAAAATAGAAGAACAATTGAAAGAGTTAACGAGACCAAAAGCTGATTCTTTGAAAAGAACAACAAAATCAATAAAACATTGGCCAAACTGACAAAAGAAAAACAGGAGAGGAAGCAAATAACCTGAACAAGAAATGAGATGGGTGATATCACAACAGATCCAACTGATATTAAAAGAATCATAACGGAATACTATGAAAAACTGAAATTTGAAAACCTAGAGGAAATGGACAAATTTTCAGAAACACACTACCTACCTAATCTAAGACAAACAAAGGTAGAACAACTAAATAAACCTATAACAAAGAAAGAGTTTGAAAAGGTAATTAAAAAACTCCCGACAAAGAAAAAGCCCTGGCCCTGATGGCTTCACTGAAGAATTCCACCAAACTTTCAGAGAAGAGTTAACACCACTACTACTAAAGGTATTTCAGAGCATAGAAAAGGATGGAATACTCCCAAACTCATTCTACGAAGCCA
>NW_004444080.1:6206686-6216924 GCF_000243295.1 Trichechus manatus latirostris
AAAAAAAAAAAAAAATTACGGACCAATACCCTCATGAACATTGATGCAAAAATCCTCAACAAAATTCTAGCCGATAGAATTCAACAAAGTATTAAAAAAAATAATTCACCATGACCAAGTGGGATTCATACCAGGTATGCAGAAATGGTTCAACATTAGAAAAACAATCAATTTAATCCATCACATAAATAAAATAAAAGACAAGAAACACATAATCTTATCAATTGATACAGAAAAAGTATTTGACAAAGTCCAACACCCATTCATTATAAAAAACTCTCAGCAAAATAGGAATAGAAGGGAACTTCCTCAACATAATAAAAGGCATTTATACAAAGCCAATAGCCAACATCATCCTAAATGGAGAGAGTCTGAAAGCATTCCCCTTGAGAACGGGAACCAGACAAGGATGCCCTTTATCATGACTCTTATTCAACATTGTGCTGGAAGTCCTAGCCAGAGCAGATAGGCTAGAAAAAGAAATAAAGCACATCCAAATTGGTAGGGAAGAAATAAAAATATCTCCATTTGCAAATGGTATGATCTTATACACAGAAAAGCCTAAGGAATCCAGAAGAAAACCACTGGAACTAATAGAAGATTTCAGCAAAGTTTCAGGATACAAGATAAACATACAAAAATCTGTAGGATTCCTCTACACCAACAAAGATAACTTCCAAGAGGAAATCACCAAATCAATATCATTTACAATAGCCCCCCAAAAGACAAAATACTTAGGAATAAATCTAACTGGAGATGTAAAAGACCTATACAAAGAAAACTACAAGACACTACTGCAAGAAACCAAAAGGGACCTACATAAGTGGAAAAAATACCTTGCTCAGGAATAGGAAGACTGAACATGATGAAAATGTCTATTCTACTCAAAGTGATCTACAGATACAATGAAGTCCTGATCCAAATTCCAATGGCATTTTTTAATGAGATGGAGAAACAAATCACCAACTTCATAGAGAAAGGGAAGAGACCTCGGATAAGTAAAGCATTACTGAAGAAGAACAAAGTGGGAGGCCTCACACTACCTGATTTTAGAACCTATTATACCGCCACATAGTCAAAACAGCCAGGTACTGGTACAACAACAGACACATAGACCAACAGAACAGAAGTGAGAATCCAGACCTAAATTCATCCACCTGTGAGCAGCTGATATTTGACAAAGGCCCCAAGTCCGTGAGTTGGGGTAAAGAAAGTCTCTTTAACAAATGGTGCTGGCATAACTGGATATCCATCGCAAAAAACTGAAACAAGACCCATACCTCACACCATGTACAAAAACTGACTCAAAATGGATCAAAGACCTAAATATAAAATTGAAAATGATAAAGATCATGGAAGAAAGAATAGGGACAATTTTAGGAGCCCTAATACATGGCATAAACTGAGTACAAAACATTACTAACAATGCACAAACACCAGAAGAGAAACTAGATAACTGGGATCGCCTAAAAATCAAACACTTAAGCTCTTCAAAAGACTTCACCGGAAGAGTAAAAAGACAACTTATAAACTGGGAAAAAAATTTTGTCTATGACAAATCCTATCAGCTTCTAATCTCTAAAATCTATAAGACACTGCAAAACCTCAACAACAAAAAGACAAATAACCCAATTAAAAAATAGACAAAGGATATGAACAGGTGCTTCACCAGAGAAAACATTCAGGCGGCTAACAGATACATGAGGAAATGCTCGCGATCATTAGCCAATAGAGAAATGCAAATCAAAACTACAATGCAATACCATCTCACCCCAACAAGGGTAGCATTAATCCAAAAAACACAAAATAATAAATGTTGGAGAGGTTGTGGAGAGAATGAAACACTTATACATTGCTGGTGGGAATGTAAAATGTTACAAACACTTTGGAAACTGATGTGGCGCTTCCTTAAAAAGCTACAACTAGGAGTACCATAGGATCAGGCAGTCCTACTCCTTGGAATATATCCTAGAGAAATAAGAGTAGTCATACTAGTCATACATAGATATATGCACACCCATGTTCATTGCAGCACTGTTCACAATAGCAAAAAGATGGAAACAACCTATGTGCCCGTCAACGGAAGAATGGATAAACAAATTATGGTATATTCACACAGTGGAGTACTAGGCAATGATAAAGAAAAACAATGAATCCGTGAAACATAACATGGAGGAATCAGGAAGGCATTATGCTGAGTGAAATTAGTAGCAAAAGGACAAATATTGTATAAAACCACTGTTATAAGAAGTCAAGGAAAGTTTAAACACAGAAGAAAACATTCTTTAATGGTTACAAGGGTGGGGAGGGAGGAAGAGGGGTATTCACTACCTAGATAGTAGATAAGAACTATCTTAGGTGACAGGAAGGACAACACACACTACAGGGGAAGTCAGCACAACTCGACTAAACCAAAAGCTAAGAAGTTTCCTAAATACAACCAAACACTTCAAGGGACAGAGTAGCAGGGGTGGGGTTCTGGGGACCATGATTTCAGGGGACAACTAGGTCAATTGGCATAACAAAATTTATTAAGAAAATGTTCTGCATCCCACTTTGGTGAGTCACGTCTGGGGTCTTAAAAGCCAGTAAGCGGCAATCTAAGATGCATCAATTGGTCCCAACTCACCTGGAGAGAAGGAGAATGAAGAACACCAAAGGCACAAGGAAAATATTAGCCAAAGAGACAGAAAGGGCCAGATAAACCAGAGACTCCATCAACCTCAGACCAGAAGAACTAGATGGTACCCGGCTACCATCAATGACCACCCTGACAGGGAACACAACAGGTAGTCCATGATGGAGCAGGAGAAAAGTGGGGTGCAGAACTCAAATTCTAGTAAAAAGAAAACAGACTTAATGGTCTGAGACTGGAGGGACCCTAGAAGATGTGGTCCCCCGGACTCTCTGTTAGCACAGAACTGAAACCATTCCCAAAGTCAACTCTTGAGACATAGATTAGACTGGACTATAAGACGTAAAATGATACTCATGAAGAGAGTGCTTCTCAGCTCAAGTAGATACATGAGACTAAATGGGAGCAGGTAGCTCCTGTCAGGAGGCGAGATGAGAAGGCAAAAAGGGACAGGAGCTGATTGAATGGACACGGAAATCCAGGGTGGAAAGGAGGAGTGTGCTGTCACATTATAGAGAGAGCACCTAGGGTCACATAATAATGTATGTATAAATTTTTGTATGAGAATCTAACTTGAACTGTAAATTTTCACTTAAATCACAATAAAAAAAAAAAGCTTCAGCTAACCTTTTCACCGTAAAATTTTTTGACAACTCTCCTCCCTCTTCCTCTTTATTTCTTTTTTCTTCAACAGTTCTTTCCTCTTCAAAATCCATGAAGTCCTGATGTGTCAATTCCTTCTTTGTGATCAATGAGCTATGCCACATCAATGTTATCAATCTCTAAATTCAGTGTTCTTGCCATGCGGATGATTTTTCCACCTATCTCCTCCATCATTTTATCCTGATCAAATGCTTGGAGCATGTTCACATAATTCAGCATTTTTTTTTCATATCCCCTGCATGCATTTCCCTATAACTTCCTCTCAGGAAGATGCAACGTTCCAAATACACTGAAGAATATTATAATTCTTCCAGAAATGTTACCATACCTCAATCTGTTACAGCTATTGCCTGAACAAATGTAGTCTATAGGTAGTATGCCCTAAAGGTGGCTATTGCACTTTGGGCGGTAGGATGAATCACAGCTGTCAGTTTTATTGGGAGGTAGAAACATCACTTTCACATCTTGATTTAGATAATCTACATGGTGAGGATGTCCTGGGGTATTATTGAATAACAGCAGTATCTTGAAAGAAATATTCTTTTCAAGGCAGTAGGCTTGCACTTCTGGGATGAAACAATTTAAAAACCAGTCTTCAAATAACACAATCGTCATCCAGGCCTTGGAGTTACTTCTGTAGTAGATGAGCAGCTTATTTTCGTCAATGTTTTTCAATACTCAGGGGGTTTCACAACTGTAAACAATAAAAGGTATTAATTTAAATCCAGTAGCGTTTCCTCCAAGCATTAGTGTGATTCTGTCTATAAAAGTCTGGAAACCAGGCACCAACTTCACCTCTTTGTGAATATAGGTCTGTAATACATATTACTAACAATAGAATGTACAAAACAAAAAAAGAGAGATGATCATAAGCTCAGTTTGTTATAACTTGAATACATCGTAAGTCAAGGACTACCTATATTGCAGGGACAGAGTAAGTACTGGGCAGTAAGGAAAGTATATTGGTGGTGGAAGCCAATGGTGAGTTATGAATAGAGAAAGAGTCTTGTCTTTCAATTGAGAATATACTAAAGTGAGATTAGGGAAGAATTACAGAGAGCAGTTAGAAAGCTATTCCAATAATATAGGCAAGACTTGATGGTGTTTTGGGTCAGGGTAGAGTGAAGAGATGTTGAAAGATGGTCATATTCTGGATGTATTTTGAGGGTAAAGTCAATGGCATTTACTAATGGATTGAAAGTCTTTTGTGAGACAAAAAGAGAAATTAATGATGATTTAAAAATTTTGGGCCAGAGTAACTGAAATAATGCAGTTGCCATCTTTGACATGGGAAAAAGCTTGAAGGAGGAATGGTTTGGGGAACATGGGATTAGAGATTAAGAATTCTCTTTGGGGCATTCTAAAAGGAAGATGTTTTTTAGATCACCAAGTGAATATGCTGAGTAGGTCATTGGTTGTTCTAATTTGCAATTCAGTGGAGACATTGGAGAAGAAGACATAATTTCAAAGATATGGCATAGAAGATATTTAAAACTACAAGACTAAAGAGATCACCAAGGGAGTGAATATAAAAGGAGAAGAGAAGATCCCCACGGTTTAAACCCTGGGCAATGCAACATCAAAAATCAGATCATTTGGGAGGAGGCATCCAGTGCATTGGGAGGAAAATAATGAAACTGTTGTATCATGAAAACAAAAGAAGGAAGTGTTTCAAGGAGAAAAGAACAATCAACAGTGTGAAAGGCTGTTGAAATGTCAGTAATACAAGCACTGAATATTAACCTTTGGATTTAGCATTGTGGACATCATTGAGATCTTGACAAATGCAATGTCAGTGAAGTGAGAAATGAGCCTGACTGGAGTGGTTCAAGAGAGAACAGCCAGTACAAGTTGCCATCAAGTAGAGTCCAACTCATGGCAACCTCATATGTCTCAGAGTAGAACTGTAATACATCTGGTTTTCAATGGCTGATTTTTTTGGAAGTAGATTGCCAGGGCTTTCTTCTGAGGCAACCCTGGGTGGACTCCAACTTTTAGCCTTTTGATTAACAGAGAGCACATTAAATATTTGCACCACCCAGGGGCACCTCAAGAGACAATAAATCAAACCAGTTGCTGTCAAGTCAGTTCCAACTTGTGGTGTCTCCATGTGTTGCATACTAGAACTGCACTTCACAGGGTTTTCGAGACTGACATTTTGGAAGTAGATTGCCAGGCCTTTCTTCTGAGGCACCTTTGGTTGGTTCAAACCACCAGCCTTTCAGTTACTAGTCAAATGTCTAATTATTTGTGCCACCCAGGAATTCCTCAAGAGATAATTATGTTGCTGTGCTATTAAGTTGATTCCAACTCGTAGCAACCCTATATGACAGAATAGAATGGCCTCATAGCATTTCCTAGGCTATAATCTTTACAGGAGCAGATATCCAGGTCTTTTCTCCAGCAAAATGGGTGACATTTCAAACTGCTGACCTTTTGGTTAGCAACCAAGAGCTTAACCTTTGCACCACACCAGGGCTCCTTCAAGAGATAATAAACCCAAAAACCCCAAACCCATTTCTCATGAGTAGATTCCAACTCATAAAAACTCTGAAGGACATAGTAGAACTCTCCCATGGGTTTCCAAGGCTATAATCTTTTATGGAAGCAGACTGCCACACCTTTCTCCTGTGGAATGGCTTGTGGGTTCGAACTGCCAACCTTTTGGTTACCAGGCCAGTGCTTAACCACTGCGCAACCAGGCCCCCAAGAGGTAATAAACCAAAAACCCATTGCTGTCAAGTTGATTTCAATTCATAGTGACCCTATAGGACAGAGTAGAACTATCTGATAGGGTTTCCAAGGAGCAGCTGGTGAATTTGAACTGCCAACCTTTTGGTTAGCAGCCAAGCTCAAGAGATAATAGAGGGAAGTAAGTTGGATGTAAAGAGAAGATAAAACTTCTACAACTTTTTTTGGTAAAGGGAAGTATAACAATGAACTGTTAACTAGAAGAGGAAGTAGGGTCAAGAGAAAATTATTTAGAGATAAGAGAGATAACTGCATGCTTGAATGTTGGTGATAATAATCAGAGGGAGAGAATAGAAAAAAATGAGGCAGGATGTTGGGGGGAATTGCAGGAACAAAGCCCTTGAGAAGGTGATAGAGGATGGATCCATGGCACAAGTAGGGATATGGTCTTAGACAAAATAGAGGACAGTTAATCTATAGTAACAGATGTAGGCAGTGCACAGAAATGGATGGGTAGATGTGTTGGAGTTAAACACTTCCAATTTCTTAGTTAACTAGGAAATGAAAGCATGGATGGGCATGAGGTATTGGACATTCAAGAAGAGATGAGAAATTTGAAATAGTCCTCTCAGAGAGTGAGAGTATGAGTAAAATAAAGAAACATAGTTGGACGGTCAGACAATCTGAGGGACAGCTTGAGGTTAGGCCAACATGTATTTAAAGTAAGAAAAATCAGCATGATCATATTTTATCACCTCTAGTCATGTTTATCTGTGTAAGTGTAGGCAAATGGTATTCCATCAAAGTTGGACTTTTATCAAGTGAGTACAAATAAGGGAAAGGGGAGCAGCAGTTGAGGATAGAGGCTTTAGTGTAAGAAAGCAAATAGACCAAGAACATGAAAATTGATAAAAATAAAATGACAGCTCAATGAAAGGTAGGTCCTGGTAAAGTTGAAGAATTGTTGGAATCAGACTACTAGAAGAATTGAGATGGTAAAATAGGCAATGGTGTCTTAAATAGAAGGTACTTAAAATTGAGATTATAAAGGAGTTATACTTATTGGTGACACAAGGTCTAATATATGGTGATAGCAGTGAGTGGTAAGGAAGGGTTAGGAAAAGTTCACTGGAAGAGAGAATGTAAGTATTTGAGATGGCAGTGTATTAAAGGATTATTGGCACAGTTATTGAAATAACCAAGGACTTTTCATGGAGTAGTACTGGAAAGAGGTCAGTGGACACTGCAAAATGAGATAGTAGGTATTAAGAGTCGTATGATACGAGAAAGTAGTTTTGATAAGGGACGTATTTGCCAAAATGTTTTATAAATCCTTAGAATGTTCTTTTGAGACAAACTGTTAGTCTGTAAGAACTAGTTATATCATTGCTTTATTAAAAGTACTGCAAGAAACAATACCAAAATATTAAAAATAAGTATCTCTAACTTTTGAAATTGTAGGTATTTTTTTGTGTGTGTGTACTCCTCTACTTTCTATCGTCATTTTCTTTTTAAACAGGAATTCTATTTATAGTAAAAAAGAAGTTATTAAAAGTTTTGAAGTTATGATAAAAGGACGTAACTTGAATATTAAACTTTTTAAATATGGTTTTTACTATATCATTTAATGGAGAATTAGGACATTTTAATTATTAATATAGCTCAAGAAAAAAGATCTGAAAATGATATACATTTACTTCAAATTTATAATTTATATTTATCATGAATTGCAATAAAAAGGATCCTCAGCAAAATTACTTAAAGAAAATTAACTATTTCCATCCCCAGTAAGTTTTCATTTTTCAACAACTCTCATTCTTTTTAGTTCCAGAAATAACGTCAAAGTTCATGTCAACAAAGATATGAGTTTACAAAATTAAAGATGCAGTGGCCTGTGTGATACAATTTAGTATGTAATTAATTTAGGAACACCACAATTTAGAGCAAGAATATATAATACAGTTATAGAAAATAACCAGAACATAATTTTATGCATGAAGGATAGGTTAAGGAATATAAAATTTGAAAGTCTCTATTAATGGTTTTCAAACATTAGAATATCCTGATAGCTATTAAAGGTTCTGATGCCTAAGTTCATTCCCAATGGTTATGATTTAATCAGTCCAGTTTTTTTGTTTTTTTTAACTACCCAGATCCTTCAAATGTGCAGTCCCAGTTGAGAAGCACTCCTGTAGGCAGTGGTTTACAGACAAAAATCTCTCCAGTGATATGCATAGCTTTATATCATTGAAAAAATTCTTATAGGAGACTATGAAAATTATCCTGTATTACTAAATATGGGTAAGATGGAATAGTTAAAGGAAGGCTGTGGTAATGTTTATCATTTAAGAAAATGCAAATTACCTTAAAGAATTTAAATTTTTTTGTCAAAATCTTTATTTCTGAAGGGTCTAAAAAGTATGTGAACTAGAGGTAACAATAATATGATCCTGCTGGGAATAAATGTGTAGATTACTATCTAAAGTTTTCTGGTGCTCAGTTACTTGGAGTTCACTGGATAAAAAAAGAAATTAAAAAGACCACTAAACTTATAGCAAGAAGGGGATAAACCTGGCTGATTTTCTACCCTATTAGTCTTACTGCAATATAATTTAGTATAACATGAGCTAAGCACCAGTGGAGACTAGCCTTGGGGTAGAGAAAATGCAATTACTTGGTGGCTGATTATTCGTGTTTAACATCCCCCAGTCACCCTCCCACCATCTATACTTTCCCTTTTATGGCTTGCTCTATGCCTGAGGAAGCTGACCTCTGTGGACTACATAACTTGGGTTTCCCTTGCCTGATGATTTCTGGAATTTTGAAAGAACAAGATTTATAGATTTTGTGACAAGGGTGTCTGTTGGACAGTTAAGTTGAAAAACGTCTTCAGATGGTCACAGAGTGTGAGGTTAATTGGTCCATTATGAGTACACATCAGAGGGAATCTAATGCAAAGATGGTTATCAATGATCAGGTAGCTATTTTATAGCTGTCAAACACTCTCTTTCTTTAACCAACCTGATGCTTGATCAAAAAACTCATATACAAAGTGGCCATGGCCACAGGGATAACAGAGGCTATGTATGGACTCTAATGCCTCAACTTCCTCTCACCAATGTTAGACCTGCTGAGTGCTCAACCTACTAATACCAGAGGCCAATGCCAAAGCCCTAATGTAGCATCTTCCTGGGGAGGACCAGCGGGATACCTGGTGTCAGGATGATTATATGGACCTCCTCCATCAAGAAGGGAATTCTGTTTTATCCTCATTACAATAAATATGTATGTATAAAATTGATTGTTCTTCTCTGTCCGAGATGATTCTCTCTGCGCCTCCTTCTCTGGACTTACTGAATGTCTTTCCACAGTCATGGTAGTCCATGTAACATCATTTAAGGTCAAGAGGCTCAGTTCATGGCATATGGAATTCACTGGTCTTAACATATAGCCCATTACTGGGAAGTGACTGAAGTGATAAGATGATAAAATGACCTAGTAAATAATCAGTAATAATCCCAGCTCAGGGTATGAAGTCCTGTCAATAGGATGTGGTATCTTCTTTAAATAATGGTGCTGTTTCCAGGAATTGGAGGTGGGAGTGCCCTCTTCCATATTACACCTATAAAACCCCTCACAGAATGGTTGTTTCAATTCCCTGCACACTGGGTTTCACTGGTTTGGGTATTTTTGTTCCCAAAAGAGCAACACTTCAGTGCTGAAGCATGGCTACTTAGAAGCTGGGATTGTTCACTGGTCAAGAATATCCTCCAGCCACTAAACCACCAGCAGAGAAAAGAATTAATATAAAAAATTATTATACAAGATTGGATTCTGCATCCCAATTACTCTGGGGAAATTAGATAGCTGTCCTCAAATAAAGACATGGAGGACTATATCTAGAACTTCAAGGCTTCATTACAGACTTGCTTAATATATATATTTTTATTTTTATTGATGTAATTAAATGAAGTTTACGTTTCAAGTTAGTCTCCCATACAGAATTTTTCTTTTTAACATACATTGTTATGAGACCCAAACTGCACACCCCATTCCACGACAGCACACTCCTCCCCTCTGCCCCTGATTCCCCATGAACATTCAACCAGCTCCTAACTCTCTCTGCCTTCCCCTCTCACCTCTAGACAGAAGCTGCACCTTTGGTCTCTTATATCTACTTGTCTAAGAGGCACATTCTTCACAAGTATCACTTTATGTCCCACAGTCCAGTCCAATCCCTGTCTGAAGA
>NW_004444080.1:6218717-6224319 GCF_000243295.1 Trichechus manatus latirostris
TCAAGAGCTTTATCTTCAATGTCACTAATTCTAACTTCTACTGCCTCAATTCTGCTCCTATGACTTTCTATTGAGTTTTCTAATTCTGAAATTTTATTGTTAACGTTCTGGATTTCTGATTCTCTCTCTCTGTGGATTCTTACAGCCTATTAAATTTGGCATTATGTTCTTGAATAACTATTGTAAGTTCCGCTACTACTGTGTCTGTATGTTGTCTGGCTGTTTCTGTGTTCTGTTGAATTCCCTTTCTTATTTTTAGAAGAGTTCTGTATATTAATCTTTTGTATTCTGTCTCTGGTAATTCCAAGAAGTTATCTTCCTCCAGAGAATTTACTGATTCTTTATTTTGGGAACTTGCTGAAGCTATCATGGACCGCCTCCGTATGTGACTTGATATTGACTGTTGTCTCTGAGCCATCAATAATTTATTATAATTTTATTTTGTGTTTACTTAGTGAGACCTAGCTTCTTATTTTGTTTTGTTTTGATATTCCCATATAGGCTGCTCGTGTGCAGTAGTTTGATTTTTGACACCTTTTGATCTCTAAAGTCTTGTCACCAGTTAGTTAGTTCTGTAACTAAGTATGTGTACTCCGGAGTCTGTTAAAATTTCCTATATGGGATCAGCTCGGGTGTGCAGGCAGTTGGTCACCAAGTGTGTGATGCAGGCTCTCACCCCCAGTCCTACAGAGGCATGGGTGATTGGTGCAGGCACTGGACTCTGGCTGTGGTAGGGGACCACGCGCTGTGTCAGGCAGGGGGCTGATGGCTGCCCCTGAGAGTCTGAAAGAAAAGTGTGTCCCTATTCTCTAAGGTAAATAGGTAGGTGAGTTTTGCAGCTGGATTATAAGGACCCCACTATGTTGGCTGCAAAGACTCAAGGGCACCACTTTTTCTTGAACTCCTGTAGCAGGTGACTAGGCACTTTAGGAGCTACCACCAGTCCTCAAGACCCTGTTGCAGATCGATAAAAGTGCCTACTTGAGGGCAGGGCTGTTTTGAGGATCACAAATCTGCCCGTTCACAACTGAAACAGTTGAAGTTAAACTTCAGATGTTTGCCTTGTTGTACTGTGGTAGTGAGGGCTAACGCTGTTGAGATGGGTCTCCACAAGTCTATACAGGTGTGTATGTCACTCAGAGTCTGCAGACTCCTGATTTCTATGGCCAGCAAAGGAGTTGTGCCGACCCTGTGTCCCTGGCTTAGGGGAGCCAGCAGCTTATTTGTTCTCTCTCCAAGGCCAGGAGAATGGGTCAGGGCGCCTTTTGGCATCTACTTGCGGCTTAGTGGACTCCAGGTGCAGAGTGGGGAGGGAGGAGGTAAAAGGAAGAGTGGTTTTTCCCAAATCCAGTGCAGAGTGCAGAGGTAGGAGGTAAAAGGGAGAGAGGTTTTTTCCCAAATGGGCTTTTTTTTTTTTTAAATCACCACGAAATGGTGCATGCATGTAGTTACCCTAGGCTCTTGGGAGCTGCTCTTCACTGGTTTGGAGTGTCCGGGTAAAATCTCTGCTGCCGGGTCTCTCTCAATGTGGAAACTGCTCTTGAGCGTGTGCACAACAAAGCTGTTTGCCTGATTCACTGCTGCCTAGCGTGGCTGTGTCTCTGCAGTTTCGCCACCACGGTTCTAGCGCTCCTCACCTCTTCCAAACGATCTTCCTCTCTGGTACGACTCAGATGGATTTCTTAACCTTGCCTTGTTGAGGGCTGCCAGATGTTCACACAGAAATCAAATCACTTGTTTTCCAGGTCTTTGTTATAAGAGGGATATAGGAAGAGTCTAACTAGTCCGCCATGTTGACCACCCCTGACTTGCTTAATATTTTGATATTCTATAATAAAAATCAATGGAAGACTAGCAACTCAGTAAACAAAAGATCTCTAAAGACCAGGATATTTTAGGAACGAAGGTTTGGGTAAAATTTCTGAAACAGAATCTTGGCCAGGGAAGAGCTGGTTCAGGAATGAAAAGTGATATGGAAGAAGGAATTTTTAATTGTCACCCTAGCCTCAAAACAGCTGCATAAATATACACTGTGGCAACTTGGCATACTTTATGCTAAACAATTATTTTTTTTTCCCTTCCATTTCTTAATTGCCTTGTGTGAATAACACCTTGTGGTGGATAATATTACAATTAAGGCTATAAGTGGGAGTATGACTGGATTGGCATTATTTGTGATGACAGTTGCTAAAGAGTCTTCCATCTTCCCTACGTTGAAGAAGATAATTCTTTCAGCTGAAATAAAAGTGAAAGTGATGCTAAATGTCAAAACTGGTAAAATGGTGTGGAAATTTTATGTTTGTCCTAAAGAGGTATTCTTCATCCTTCTCTGACTTTCTCTGTGCCCAGGGAGGTTGTCACATGCAGACTATATCACCCAAATTATCTTGTTGTTATCCTTTAAGACAGGTCATCCTGACACCCACCCCACTACCCTTCCTATATTCAAGACCTGAGTTCTCAACCTTCTACGTATTAATTTCCTCATTAAGTGACTAGGGCTAACAGAATTTTTTTGGTAGAATTTTCAGTCAGACTTCTGGTAGGAAATAGAATGCACACTCTTTAGAATTTTGAGGTAAGACTTTCAATATGTGATTTGTTCCATTTAAATATATGTTTTTAGAAGAGGGCCATATGGTAGACACAGAAGTGAAAATGGAAGACCATAAGGCAATCATAGAGAGGCTGAGTCCCATGGAATGATATTTTATGGTTAAAACCAGCATTAGATATACATAAAAAAAAAAAAAAAAAACATTGACAAAGGGACTATTAACAGAGTAGTTTACATTGTTTAGTAAAGTTTGTCTTCTTAAGGTAGAAGATATATTTTATTATGGTGATTCTTGAGATCTTTCTTGAGAGCCTCCAGAAAAAACTAAAACAGAAGAAAGCTAAAATTTTGGCTAAAAATTTGATCTTAATGTTATAAGTAAGGGATATTTATTTTAAGTTTTTCAACCGGGTGTGTGATAGCACTGTAAAACTGAGGTGCTTGGCATGATTGAAAAGACCTTGGTTTGGATCAAAGCTCCATTTTTTTGAAAATTAAACTTTAACTTGTCCTAAGTCTTCCTTTCTGCCTTCCTAAGAATATAGCCTATGATTTTGAGCCATGTGATATGTAAGATCTTGTAAAACTTTACCCACCCTCAGCAAAGTCCATGTTAGAAAATACATTAGCTAACCTTACAAAATGTTAACTTGCGGGGTGGGGCCAAGATGTCAGAGTAGTCAGATGGCTTCCTGTATCCCTCTTACAACAAAGACCTGGAAAAACAAGTGATTTGATTCTATATGAATATCTAGGAGCCCTGAACAAGGCAAAGTTGAGGAATCGGACTGAATGGCGGGGGGAGGGGGAGAAGGTTCTGAAGAAGTGAGAAGTGCTGGACCGTGGCTGAAGCCGCAGTTCTTAGGCCCCACCTGGCTCTGAGGTATGCAGTAAAGCATGCAAACAGCTGCACGTGCACTCAGGAGGCAGTTTCCACATTGAGAGCGATCCGGCAGCAGAGATTCTGATTGGATGCTCTGAACCAGTGAAAAGCAGCTCCCAAGTGGCTAAAGATAAGTACATGCATGTGGCCTTTTGCAGGGATTTAAAATAAAAGCCCATTTAGGAAAAACCTCTCTCTCTCGTTTACCTCCTCCCTCCCCGCTCCGCACTGGGAGTCTGCTGGACTGGAGGTAGATCCCAAAAGGTGCCCTGACCCATTCTCTTGGCCTTGGAGAGGGAACAAATAAGCTGCTGGCTCCCCTAGGCCAGGAACACAGGGTCGGCACAGCTTCTTTGCTAGGCACAGACATAAGGGGTCTTCAGACTTTGAGTGCCTTACGCCCTTGTATAGACTTATGGTGACCCAACTCAACAGCATTAGCCCTCACTACCACAGTACAACAGGGTTAACATCTGAAGTTTAACTTCAACTGTTTCAGCTGTGAAGTGGCAGATTTGTGACCCTCGACACAGCCCTGCCCCTTAAGCAGGCACTTTTACAGATTTGCTCCAGGGGATTGAGGACTGGTGGCTTCACTACGCCACCTATTCACCTGCTACAGGAGTCCAAGTAAAAGCGGTGCCCTCAAGTTTTTACAGCCAACATAGTGGGGCCCTCATAATCCGGCTGCAAAACTCACCTACCTACTTGCCCTAGGGAATGGGGACACGCTTTCCTTTCAGACTCTCAAGGGTAGCCATCAGTCCCCTGCCTGGCTCAGCATGTGATCCCCTACTGCAGCCAGATACCAGTGCCTACACCAATCACCCAGGCATCTCTAAGACTGTAGGTGAGAGCCTGCACCACACACTTAGTGACCAACAGTCTGGACACCTGAGCTGAACCCATATGGGAAAATTTAATGGACTCCTGTGTGCACATACTTAGTTACAGAACTAACTACCTAGTGACAGGACGTTAGAGCTTCAAAGGGGCTAACAATCAAACAAGTGCACATGAGCAGCCTATTGGGGCATATCAAAACAAAACCTGAAGCTAGGACTCACTAAACAAATATAAACTAAAATTATAATAACTTATCGATGGCTCAGAGACAACAGTCAATATCAAATCACATAAAGAGGCAGTCCATGATGGCTTCAGCAAGCTCCCAAACTAAAGAATCAATAAACTCTCTAGAGGAAGAGAATTTCTTGGAATTACCAGAGGCAGAATACAAAAGATTAATATACAGAACTTTTCTAGAAATAAGAAAGGAAATAAGACAGAATGCAGAAAAAACCAGGGAACACAAAGACAAAGTAGTAGCGGAACTTAAAAAAATTATTCAAGAACATAATGACAAATTTAATATGCTGCAAGAATCCATAGAGAGCATAGACAGCAATCAGAAATCCAGAACATTAACAATAAAATTTCAGAATTAGACAACTCAATAGAAAGTCATAAGAGCAGAACTGAGGCAGTAGAAGTTAGAATTAGTGACATTGAAGATAAAGCACTTGAAGCCAATTTATTTGAGGAAAAATCAGATAAAAGATTTAAAAAGAATGAAGAAACTCTAAGAGTCATGTGGGACTCTATCAAGAGAAATAACCTACGAGTGATTGGAGGACCAGAACGGGGGGGATAACAGAAAATACAGAGAAAATTGTTGAAGATTTGTTGACAGAATACTTCCCTGATATCATGAAAGATGAGAAGATATCTATCCAAGATGCTAATGAACCCCACATAAGGTAGATCTCAAAAGAAGGTCACCAAGATATATTATAATCAAACTTACCAAAACCAAAGATAAAGAGAAAAGTTTAAGAGTGGCCAGGGATAAAAGAAAAGTCATCTACAAAGGAGAGTGAATTAGAATAAGCTCAGACTACTCAGCAGAAACCTTGCAGGCTAGAAGGCAATGGGATGACATATTTAAAGCCTTGAAGTAAAATAACTGTCGGCCAAGAATTATACATCCAGCAAAACTGTCTCTCAAATATGATGGCGAAATTAGGGCATTTCCAGATAAACAGAAGTTCAGGGAATTTGCAAAAACAAAACCAAAATTACAAGAAATACTAAAGGGAGTCCCACGGTTAGAGAATCAATAACACCAGCTAACAACGCAAGACAAGAACACAGGACAGAGC
>NW_004444080.1:6225433-6226478 GCF_000243295.1 Trichechus manatus latirostris
TAGAGAACAGAAAAACAACTGAAAGAGTTAACAAGTCCAAAAGCTGGTTCTTTGAAAAGATCAACAAAAGTGATAAACCATTGGCCAAACTGACAAACAAAAAACTGGATAGGAAGCAGGTAACCCGCATAAGAAGTGAGATGGGTGATATCACAACAGACCCAACTGAAATTAAAAGAATCATAACAGATTACTGTGAAAAATTGTACTCTGACAAATTTGACAACCTAGAGGAAATGGACAAATTTCTAGAAACATGCTACCTACCTAAATTAACACAGAGGTAGAACAACTAAATAAACCCGTAAAAATAGAAGAGATTGAAAAGATTATTAAAAAAACTCCCAACAAAAGAAAGCTCTGGCCTGGATGGCGTCACTGGAGAATTCTACCAAACTGTCAGAGAAGAGCTAACACCACTTCTACTAAAGGTATTTCAGAGCACAGAAAAGGATGGAATACACTGAAACTCATTCTATGAAGCCAGAATAACCCTCACACCAAAACCAGGTAAAGACACCACAAAAAATGAAAATGATAGACCAATATTTCTCATGAACATTGACGTGAAAATCTACAGCAGAATTCTAGCCAATAGAATTCAGCAACATATCAAAAAAAAAAAAAAAATTCACTATGACTAAGTGAGATTTATACCAGGTATGCAGGGATGTTTCAACATTAGAAAAACAATCAATGTAATCCATCACATAAATAAAACAAAAGACAACAACCACATGATCTTGTCAATCGATGCAGAAAAGGGATTTGAGAAAGTCCAACACCCATTCCTGATAAAAACTCTCAATAAAATAGGAATAGAAGGGAAATTCTTCAGTATAATTGAGGGCATTTATACCAAGCCAACAGCCAACATCATTCTAAATGGACAGACTTTGAAAGCATCCCCCTTGAGAACAGGAACCAGACAAGGATGCCCTCTATCACCACTATTATTCAATACTGTTCTGGAGGTCCTAGCCAGAGCAATTAGGCTAGACAAACAAATAAAGTGTATCCAAATAGGTATGGAAGAAGCCAAAGT
>NW_004444080.1:6226578-6267129 GCF_000243295.1 Trichechus manatus latirostris
ATAGTGAAAATGTCAATTCTACCCAAAGCAATCTACAGATACAATGCAATCCCAATCCAAATTCCAGCAGCATTTTTTAATGAGACGGAGAAACAAATCACCAACTTCATATGGAAAGGGAAGAGACTCCAAATAAATAAAGCATTAGTCAAGAAGAACTAAGTGGGAGGCCTTACACTACCTGATTTTAGTACCTATTATACTGCCTTGGTAGTCAAAACAGCCTGGTACTGATACAACCTCAGATACATAGACCAATGGAACAGAGTTGAGAATCCAGATATAAGCTCATCCACCTATGAGCAGCTGATATTTGACAAAGGCCCAAAGTCCATTAGTTGGGGAAAAGACAGTCTCTTTAACAAATTGTGCTGGCATAACTGGATGTCCATCTTCAAAAAACTGAAACAAGTCCCATACTTCACACCATGCACAAAAACTAACTCAAAATGGATCAAAGACTAAAATATGGGATCAAAAGCGATAAAGATCATGGAAGAAAAATATGGACAACACTAGGAGCCCTAATATATGGCATAAACACAATATGAACTGTAAGTAACAATGCACAAGCACCAGAAGAGAGACTAGATAAATGGGAGCTCCTAAAAATCAAAAACTTACTCTCATCAAAAGACTTCACCAAAAGTGTGAAAAGACAACCTACAGTCTGGGAAAAATTTTTTGGCTACGACAAATCCAATCAGCGTCTATTCTCTAAAATCTACAAGATACTGCAAACCCTCAACAACAAAAAGACAAATAACCCAATTAAAAAATGGGCAAAGGATGTGAACAGACACTTCACCAAAGAAGATATTCAGGTGGCTAACAGACACATAAATAAATGCGCACTATCGTTAGCCGTTAGAGAAATGCAGATCAAAACTACAATGAGATATCATCTCACTCCAGCAAGGCTAGCCTTAATCCAAAAAACACAAAATAATACATGCTGGAGAGGTTGTGGAGAGACTGGAACACTTATACTCTGTTGGTCAGAATGTAAAATGGTACAACCACTTTGGAAATCGATTTGCCGCTTCCTTAAAAAGCTAGAAGTAGAAGTACCATAGGATCCAGCTATTCCGCTCCTTGGAATATATCCTAGAAAAAACAAGAGCCGTCACACGAATAGATATATGCACACCCATGTTCATCGCAGCACTGTTCACAATAACCAAAAGATGGAAGCAACCTAAGTGCCCATCGATTGACAAATGGATAAACATGATATATCCACACAATGGAATATTACACAATGATAAAGAACAACGATGAAGCTGTGAAACATCGCATAACATGGTGGAAGCTGGAACTTATTATGGTCAGTGAATTTAGTCAGTCACAGAAGGACAAATATTATATAAGACCACTATTATAAGAACTCAAGAAAAGGTTTAAGCACAGAAGAAAACCTTCTTTGATGGTTACAAGGGTGAGGAGGGAGGGTGAGGGTTACTAACTAACTAGATAGTAGATAAGAATGATCTTAGGTGAAGGGAAGGACAGCACATACTACAGGGGAAGTCAGCACAAGTGGACTAAACCAAAGTAAGAAGTTTCCTGAATACAAGCAAATACTTTGAGAGACAGAATAGCAGGGGTAGGGGTCTGGGGACCATGCTTTCAGGGGATATCTAGGTCAATTGGCATAAGAAAGCTTTTTAAGAAAGTGTTCTGCATCCTACTTTGGTGAGTGGCATCTGGGGTCTTAAAAGCTTGCAAGTGGCCATCTAAGATGCATCAGTTTGTCCCAACCACCTGGAATATAGAAGAACAAAGAACAGCAAAGACACAAGGAAAGTATTAGTGCAAGGGACAGAATGGGCCACATAAACCAGAGACTTCATCAGCCTGACACCAGAAGAACTAGATGGCGCCCAGCTACCACCAATGAACGTCCTGACAGGGAACAAAACAGAGAATCCCTGATGGAGCAGCAGAAAGATGAGGTGCAGAACTCAATTTCTAGTAAGAAGACCAGACTTAACGATCTGACTGAGACTGGAAGCACCCTGAAAAGCATGGCCCCTGGACTGTCTGTCAGCCCAGAACTAAAACAATTTCCAAGGCCAACTCTTCAGACAGGGATTGGACTGGACTGTGGGATATAAAGTGATACTCGTGAAGAGTGTGCCTCTTAGTCAAGTAGATACAAGAGACCAATGGGGCAGCTTCTTTCCAGAGGTGAGATGGGAAGGCAGAGAGGTTTAGGAGGTGGTTGAATGTTCATGGGGAATCGGGCAGAAAGGAGGAGTGTGCTGTCGCAGAATGGGGTGAGAAATTAGGGTCACATAACAATGTATGTATAAAATTTTGTATGGGAGACTGCTTGAAATGTAAACTTCATTTAACTACAACAATAAAAAAAAATTAACTTGGTATATTGTCTTGTAACTATATGTAATCCCAAATCCCTATGATTGGGGTCAAGTACTCCCTTCCCCAGTTTTCTATATAAAAAGCTCATCTCTCCTTCAGAACACTGGAACACTTGGCAATCTCACATTACATTGTGTTGCCCAGCTCTAACTGCTTTATTCCTCAAATAAAACTCTCTGCTTTCACTTTTAACGGAGTGTAAGTTTTGCTAAGCCCTACAACAATGGGAAATGAAAGTGTGTTCTGAAGCATATTCATAATACTGGATTTTGTAGGAAGAATGGGTAGAAACCCAAGCTAGATACATAAGCTAGCAGGATAATGAAGTTGTCAAGATACAGTATAGTACAATGGGAAGGACTCTTAACTAGGATTTTGAAACCTAGTCCTAGACATTCTAGAAGTTTATTATCTTCTCAGAGCTTCAGTTTTATAACTACTCAAGTGAAGATAGGTAGGTTTATGCAGAACAGTTCATAATATAGTTGCAACAACTAAATAGAATGCTGTGTAAAAACACTTTGAAAATTGTAAAACATTGAGAAATGTAAGTTATTATTCACTCTTTGTTTCAACGTCTGGGAGCACTGGACTAGCATAACAATAATAGTAGACAAGAAGGTATGGATTGGAGAGTTTTCATTCAGGAAAATTGCTAAAACAAAGTGACCTTGAATAAGGACATAATAGTCAACGTTGACGTGATGTTCAGAACTTCATGCCTGAAGCAATTGTGCTGCTACTAAGAGAAATGTAAATGGAGAAAAGAGGCTAAATTTGATGAAAAAGTTCATTTCAGTTTAGAAATACAGCAGTCATTCGGAGATGCAAAGTTTTTGCTCGAGGAAGATGCTCAGCTGATGTGTGTATATATATATATATATGTATATTATATATAACATTTGAATACATGTCAATTACCATTTATTGAAACTCTAAGATATGCAAGATACTGTAGTATATGATTGCATGAGTTATCTATTCCCACAATAATTTTACATTAAAAAACCAGTAAAAAATTCAGTGGCTTAAAACAGCAATAATTTATTTAGCTCAAGAATCTGTAGTGGGCTGAGTGGTTCTTTTAAAATTGCTGGGACTCATTCACATGTCTGCAGTATTCTGCAGTTCATGCTCTGCTGATCTTGACTGGGCTCTCTCAGATGTCTGGTAATCAACTGGTTGTTGGTGGTCTAGGATGGCCTCAGCTGAAACAATTGGGGTGACACATTTCTGCTCCATAGGATTCATCTTTTAGCAGGCTATCCTAGGCATGTTCTCATGACAAAACTAGATGTGCAAGAGCAGTCAGCGGAAATCCATATGACCTCTTAAAGTCTAGGCATAGAACTGGCACAGTAATTTCTACCACATTTTACATGATAAAGCAGATTACAAAATCAGAACAAAATCAAGCAGAGGGAAAAAAGATCCTGTGTCATTAGTGAGAGGAATTAAAAATTCATATGGAAAAGTGTGCAGATAAAGAAATGGGTAAAGTATTGAGACCATTAATGAAATCAGTCTTCCCAACCACATTTTTAATAAATTAATTCATTTATCCATTCAACAGTAAATATTCTTTGAGTGTCTATTCTAAGCAATGAGATAAAGCCATGTTTGGCATACAGCTGCAGATAATTTTTTTTATATTTGCATATTAACCCATTGCATACATATACCTAATTTTTCTTATGCATTTCAGAGGTGATGGAAATTTGGATTGTTTCTAGTTTTGGAACTATTAACATTAAAGATGTTGTAAGCATTTGTACATGTGTCTTGCGACATATGCAAGTATTAAATGATATTTGGTACATACCTAGGGGTAGAACTGTTGGGTCATTGGTAGTCATGTGTTAAGCTTTAGTTGACAGTGCCAATTTTTTTTTTCCTTCTGAAGTAGTTGTACGAGCTTATATTTCAAATGGTAGTATATGAGTTCCAGTTTTGTCAGATTCTGGCCAAAACTTGGTATTGTCAGTCATTTTGATTTTAGCCATTCTGTTGAGTTATTACTATTTTCTCATTGTGGTTCTAATTTGCATTTCTCTGATTACAAATTATTCTGAGAAATTTTCTATAGGCTTATTTACCATTTGAGTATCGCTTTTGTAAAGTGCTTGTTCAAATATTTTTCTTATCTTTGAATTGTGTTGTCTGGGTTTTTCCTATTGATTCATAGATATTTTTGTATATTTTAGATGTAGATCTTTTGGTAAATATAAATATTGCAAAGACCTTTTCTAAGTTTGTGGCTTAATTTCAATAAAATCTAATTTTCAAATTTTTTGTTTTATAGGTAGTGCTTTTGTATCCTGTTTATAAAATATTTGCTGGGCACTATTAACTTTATCCTTTCAGATTTTTCTTAGCCCAGCATTGGGTATTTTTTTTTCACATGTCTGAACTCATCAGTAAGATGTCGAACACTTTAGTTGGACCGTTTGCAGAATTCATGATTTCTTTCTGTGTGCAGCTTTCTTTTCCCTTCTGTGGTATTCTGTCCTGTTAATTCTAGCTGCCTTAGTTTCCTTGGACATTCAGCTTCATCTCTTCAACTCAAGAGGTTCACTCCTGGCTCTGATTCCTCCTCCTTGTACTGTGGCCTGGAAACTCTCTCAAGGCAGTGAGCTGGGGCAATTATAGGATTCACTTAGATTGTTTCAGAGATCACTGCTTTGTTCCCTGATGTTGAAAATTGTTTTATATATTTTACTGCTTTTTCTGGTTGTCAGGTGGGAGAGAAAATATAGCCCATTTTACCATTTTGTCCAAAGCAGAAATCATCCTTTATTTCCCTCTTTTTCTATTTTACATATATATGTGTGTGTGTGTATATATGTAAATATATATATAAATATAATGAAATCTTAAATGTGATCAAATAACATATACAATTACAACAATTACTGTATATATATATATATAGGGATTATCCAAGATTTTATCCTCTTTTGTCTTCTCCCTCTTTAATCTGTCATTGAGCGATCACTTCTGTACTGTCAAATTTAACTGTTAACTATCAGTTTCTTCACATATATTTCTCATCTTAAAAATCCTAAAAGTAAAGGTATCACCTATAATGATATTTTTTCTTGTACTGGGAATTGGAGAATGGGAAAAACGATCTCGATTTGCAGTCCTCAGTATATTGTCTATTTCTTAGGACCAGAAGTGTTTCAGTGAACGTGCTACAAATACTCAAAGGGAACTCATCAGATGGGAGGGAAAGGAATTCAGCCATACTCCTTGCCTGAGTTCTACAGCTATCTCAGAGAGGCTTTCTGAATACTTCTTCTTTTATATTTCGCATTTTTCCAAGTGCTAAATTCTACACATGATCATTAGATAATTATTTTTATAGAGATATAGTGATAATATATTGTCTCTGATTTTTTTTTGTATTAACATATTGACTTGCCTTTAAACTTTGTTTTCAAAATATGGTGTTCTAATCAGTCATATTTTTCAGGTCTCTTCTACATAAGTTCTCTGCCAAATAAACTTAAGCCTTTTGACCACTGCATCTCTAGTTATTAAAAAATACTTTTTTTTTTAACCCTTAACCTACACTCTTTCTATTCCATTAAGCTTGCCTGATTAATCTTCATGTTTTTTTTCATATCACCTTGGAGATATTTATTCTATAAAGAAAAACAAATGTGTATACACACATACACACATGAAATTTTGATAGAACTAAGGATAAAGAGAAAATTATTAGTAAGTATATGAGTTTACCTATCTTTTTGAATAGTTGGTTTGACAAGCTTATCTTCATGTGTAATTGAACCTTTCAGGATTGGGGATGAATATATTGATGTCTACACTTAAAAAAAAAAAAAAAATTGAAGTTGTTCTTCCTGAAACTAGGAAAACAAAAAAGAGAGACTTGTTCTAGAGAAGGAGCATTAAGTAGGCTGACATTTCATACTGGGAGTATGAGAGGAAAAGAGGACACCTAGAGCAATGGTGGTATATCTTAGAATTTGAAAGAGCGTGGATATAGTTATGAAGGGTTTTTAAGTTGGTCACATTGGGATTTGCTATAATAAATTACGTTTGCTTATTCTGGCAAAATGGCAAGTCCACTCTTACTATATTTGTTCACAAATATAGGAAATGGGTAAAATCTCCTTGACCACTATAGCTCTCTAATCATTTTTATTGAGAAGAAGAAAAAGTCTGATTTCTATCTGAGCAGACATGTATTATGATTATCATTGATAAGATACATTTATACTGTGATATGAAAATACTGTTTATGGCTATTGGTGACAGAGCCTATATCCAAAGATCCATAGTTGAAGGAAATGCCAAATTTCAGGAAACACTTCTTTTTAAATCCTCAATAATGCTATAATTTCCCTAGATATCTAGCTGCAGTTCCCCCTCCTCTTTTGGTGGTAATTCTCAAATTTTATTACAAATTAACTTCTTTACTTTGAAGTTAACTGGTAGCCGTTGTTTCTATTCAACTTATTGACTATCTTGTTATCCAACATTTTACATTTACAATACTAAAAAAATCTACTGTCTGACTGTTTTGCATATTAACAACATTCATCTGGCAGTAACAAATGCCAGGGTGCAAGGTGAGAGTAACGATGGTTTGATGCTTAAGATTATGTGTCAGCTTGGCTGAGCCATGATTCTCAGTGGTTTGGCAGTTATTTGATGACGTAATTTGGCAGCTATGTAATGATATAATTTGGCAGTTATGTAATGATATAATTTGGCAGTTATGTAATGATGTAGTCATCCTCCAATTTGTGATCTGATGTGATCATCCTCCATTTTCACATAACACCAATTTTGCATAATGACCTGCTCTTTGGAAACTAACCATGTCAATAAGTGAAGAAAGGGTGTATTTTCAAAGAACTAGGAATTTGAAGATCTAAAATACATACATATATATATATTCATGTGTACATACACACATATATTCATATATAAATTCATTTATAAAAAAAAGTTGCTTATAAAATCCATAAAATCAAGTACCTTCGCATGACCCACCCAGACAAAATGCACAACAATCACATTTCAAATAATTGTTCTTTATTATCTGTGAAGACACAATGTAGAAATGGTAGGGACCGGTTTCTTCTTTAAATTCCCAGTATCACTGGAGAAATAAAATATATCATTTCACTTCTTTCATCTTGCCTAAATTTATGCATTCACAGCTGCCACCTTAAATCTAAACCCTATATACTACCGTGTTTGTTAGTTCAATTTTGATTTAAGAAAATAATTCTTTTTTTTCTCTATTTGAACATTCTTGCCTTTGAGCAATGATTTTTTTCGTTTAAAGCAGCATGTTCTTCTGTGATGCATTCAAGGTCACAGTCTTTCTACCCTTGCCTGCTGTATATAGACAGAGCAATAAAACAGGTAATACTCTTACTCAATTGAGGTGCAGATCTCATTTCTGCTGAACATCTGTGCAGTATGAATCCCCATATTATACCCTAAACACCAATTTTTTTGGTAATATTATCGTCTTTGCTTCTTTGCATTTTTATTTACATTGGTACGACTCAACTGGGAAATGCCATTGTTGAGGCATGCATAATTTTTAATGGCATGAAATGCAGGAAAAAGCCATACTGCTATTAGGAAAATGTCAGTTTTAAGCAATACAGCTTCTAATAAAAAACAACTTAGACAGGAATTAAATATTGGAGAATAAGGTACTTCCCTATATGGAGAATGACATTTAGGAAAAAAACTCTTAGCTCCTCATACCATAAATGAAAATAAACCATTGTATCTGATAATATTAGAGAGCTATGTCTTCTTTTCAGCTTTTTCTCTCTTCTACCCAGGGATTTCATTTCACTTTAAGGTTGATTTCTAAAATAGACAGGTTAGAATGATATAAATAAAAGCAATAAATATCAGTGGATGGGAAGTTGTAAGCTTAGCAATATACACATTATTATTTTCAGGCTGATAAGTATTTGAATATTTTCTCTGAATTAGAACTTTCTTATATTCAAGTATAGACTATTTAAATAAACAAAATATAAGAAGGAACACCTCTAACTTGTTCATGTTTCCTTCTTGATGACAAGTATGAATAACCATATTTGCAGTGGGTTCAGGGATATATATATGAAATAGTTAGCTATGTAAAATTTGCAGAACATTTGGTGCATTAAGCTTTACTGCCCCATTTACTGGATAGGCAACTGATTCCTAGATTGTTAACCCAAGAGTACACATGTGTGCCAAAGCCTCAGTCTAAAGTCATTCCTATAATGATAAGTATATAAACTGCATTATATGATTCATAAAGAAAATAATAATTTACCTTGATCTCTTGTAAAATAATATAGTTTTCTGTTTACACACACATGCAATCAGAACAAGAGAATTTTTGCTTTTTGAGAACCACATTCAACAAAATTGGAATGCCTTTCTAAATTCAGGAACAGCTTTCCTTTAAGATACAGTTTTGTGTTTAGTCAGTACTTCTCATACAGTAGATAGTAAATTGATACTTGTTGTAAGAAAGCGTAAATTAACATTCCCCTAAAAGCTTTGCAAATCCTTTCAGGGAAAATGGATTTGCCTCCCTCTGTGCTCCCATAATGCTTAATTCATAACGGTAGTTTGACATAAGCTTTATTAAAATTAAACATTTGTATATATTCGTTCATTCACAAATTGTGAACTTAAAGAAGTAGACAGAGTCCTCAATAACTGGCAGAAATTAAATAATCAGTAAATATTTTGTAAATAAGTTACCTGCATCTGTGTTACATAGTGGAGAGATATGAGAACTTTGCAATGAGCCGTAAGCTAATAGCATGATTATGCTATTTTTAATTTAGACCCTGCAGTGTGACTGAGATGTGGAAGACTTTACCAGAGAAAAGTACTAAAGATAATTATAAAATTGGAAACAAAATTCCTATGAGAAAAGTTTAATGCAATTAGTCACTTGTGATTCAGTTGGGATAACCGCAAATGTGTATGAGGGTAAGGTAGTTAATAATAATCAATCTGTGCACATGAAATAAGCCCCTTAGAGACAGTGCCACATGTTTACATTGTATATTTTCTTGTACCCTTGTGAGAAACAAATCTGTATTAAATAACAATTAGCCAGTATATTTATTCTCATTGATGAAATTAAAAGGTCGTTTGTTAGATTTCCATTTACTTTGAGTTCTAAAGTCATAGACAGAAGTATATTTTTGTCATTAAAATTATGTGTTAATTAAAAAAGACAATATTTTAACCTTCTTTAAAGCAAAGCAGCATAGGATGCAAAATAATCTTTTCTTTTTCTTTTTTTTTTTCAACCTTAGAAGTTTCTGATTGTCATCGTTCCATGAATTCCTTTTATGGCTATGCTTATGCCTTAAAAGGCTATGTAAATTATTTCCAAATAAGGAGAGGACACTCTAAATTGTTTCTGACAAAGCCTCTGAATAAAGACAGTGAAACAAGGTATTCACTCATTAGTTACTATCCTTCTGTGAGTGTGGTGAGTGTGGTGGCAAAAACAACATCGATAATAGAAACAATAAAATAAACCGGAATGGCTTTATTACTTACTGACAAAGCATGTTAAAAATGAGAATTAAAGGAATATTCTTTAAAGATTTTATTTCTGTCATCCTAAAATAAACAGTGAAACCCATTTTTCAATGTTACAGGCTATTTTCGCATGCTATAGAGAGGGTTGGGACTTTCTAAGTAGAGATGTTTGCAGATTTTATAGAGTAATAAAATATTCAATGAACAGATTATAAAGCACTTGATAAAATTTTAGAGGCATATAAATACCAAGAGATGTAGTCTGTTAGGAAAAAGAAACACTCATGCACACACATACTGTTTCTATCTCCAGAAGCTTCCTTGATCTTTTTGGGGGCTGGTACTGTGAGACTGTAAAGAGGGTAAAAGGAAAAAAAAAAAAAATAGAAAGGGAAAATGTACATGGATGTACTCTTTCAGAAATTCAGAAGTAATTGTCACTTCTTTGCAAATAACTAAAGCATCGTAACTTCTGACAACTCCTCTACAATGTAAGTATTAAATAATAACCAAAAGTACTATTTAACTTTTTCTTAAGGAAAGCACTATTTTAAAGTTATAGACTATTGGTATAAAATTCTCATCTATTTCATTGTTTCGATCTGTCCTACTAACATTATCTTAATTTTATCTCAGAGTCATTGTCTCTCATCTTTCCCCATTTACCAGAAATGACTAGTGTCCTCTGAATGAACATCTATGGTTTATACTTGTATTTATGTAGATTATTATTAAAACATAGAAATTGCTCGTTTGTATGTAATGTCAGAACACATATTGAAGATGCAGAGAAAACTGCCCAAGCTGCAGGTGATTGGAAGGTACTTTGCAGAACATACTGGTCAGAGGGGTGGCAGACAGGTCCTTTGAAGCTAATGTACTCAAATTTCCTGGGGCTGCTGCTGTCTTCCACAGGTGCAGCCTCTGAATGAGAAATATTTCTGTGTAATCCTGCCGAAGACAGATAAGACTGCCAATTGAAACTGTAAAGTCTTGTCAGCCAAGAGCTTTGGTTTTGTAATAGCAAAAGACTGATGCTGAAGTATCAGAAATAAAACAGCATTCTCTGACAGCAAGAAACTAACATTTTTGACAAGAAATGAGAATCACGATCATTTCTAGTCAAACAAGGTGTCTGTTCATTCAAAGCATCAAATTTACCTTCATTGCCAAAGTTCAAGATTCATTTCATTACTGACATATTCTTTTCTTTCCCCCTTATCAAATTTTAAAAACTTACAGAGGTACATGTGTTTGATAGATTTTACCAAGTAGTAACCTTTGCTATTTTCCTTTTAATAAGGATCATAATAAAAATGAAGAATACAAGAGTTTCTCTACTGAGTTCAATCACATTGCCACATTCATTTATAAAATTTGCTCCTCTAACCATCAAGTATCTGCACATTTCAGATGTTAAAGAAATTTTTATTCCAACATCCATCAAATCTGAGCTCCTTCAGACCTTTTTTTCCCATTTTATCTCATAACCTATTTAGTTGTTACCCATTAACCTTAAATACCTTTATGATAGATTATACTATCTTACATGGCCTGATATAAATATGAGAAAGGAAATGTCACTATTATAATATGTAATGTCAGAAAATTAACCAAACCATACTGAATGAAGAAAATGGAACTTATCTACAATTTGACTAGATATTAAATATAGGTAATACTCAATCTACTCACTCTGGGTTAATACCCTTGGATAATTTTTGGAGACTCGGTAATAATTTATTAGAACCAAAGTGACACTCTTTGGGAAGCATTTTATTGCATGGAAAAGATTTAGAAATTCTTTCCATTAATTTTAAGAATAGTTACCAAACAAATGCTTAATGGATAACAAACATCACTTTAGATAATTAATTTTTTTTATATACAGTGCATTTTTATTTTAATGTTGTGACAATGAACATTTCTCACTTTTTAATTTACATCTAATGTCTAAATTAAAATAACAATTTTAATCCAGTATAGTTATTCTCATTGGTGAAATGAAGTGGCTATTTTTTGGTTTCCATTTATTTTGAGTTGTAAAGTCATAGATGGAGGTGTATTTTATGCCATTAAAATTATGTGTTAATTACAAAAGGCTGTATTTTACCTCTTTGAAACAAAGCAACATAGAATGCAAAATAATCTTTTTTTTTTCTCTTACCATAGAGGCTTCAGATTAACATTGTTCCATAAACTGCTTTAATGGTTGTGCCTTATGCCTTACAAGGTATATTTAAAACACATCCCAGTCAACTATGCTCTTAAAAATGAATTAAATTCTGATAAATATTGTATTTTATAGATGGTAATAAAAAAGTATTCCAGTATATCTATTCCTATCTACACTAATAAATTAGTATATATTAGCAGAGCTTCAAATTTATAGCATAATGTAAATAGGACATTAACAAAGTTCACCAGTTGTTTTCATTGAGGAAGCCAAATAACATAATATAAACAAAGGAAAAGTGAACCATTAAATCAGAGGTTTATCTTTTCTTATTTATTATTGATGTTAGCGCAATTACATTCTATTATGAGAGTGATATGTAAGACAAATCCTATTGCATAAAAGCAGCATTTATAGAATGGTTAAGTATCATGGAAAGTAAGTAATTCAAATATAGCTTATAATATTTAAGGCTTAATGGTATCTTTGCCAACAAAGTTGCCAGGTACATAGTTTGAGAAGAAATCAGTCAAATTTTAAATCACCATGTATCAAGCATATTTTTAGAATATTGCTCAGTTCCAGATGACATATATGTATGGTATGGACAGGATTTGGGTTTTAAAATGAACATAGATAACTGCAATTCAAGGTTCTATGATTTATTAGCTCCCTTGTTCTTTACAAGTAGCAATTCTTTTGAATCGCAATTTCCCCATCTGCAAAATAGGAATACTGGGAGTTTTAGCTTGAGCCTGAACTATATTCACCACTGGGATTTACATAGCTCTGAGAATGTTGGCGTAGTGGTTAAGGGCTACAGCTCACAGCAACACTATACACAACGGAACGGAAGATTGCCGGGTCATGTGTCATCATAACAATCTTTGCTATGTTTGAACCCATTGTTGCAGCCACTGTGTCAGTCCATCTCATTGAAGGTCTTCCTCTTTTTTGCTGACCTCTACTTTACCAAGCATGATGTCTTTCTCCAGGGACTGGTCCCTCCTTATAACTTATCCAAAGTACTGAGATGAACTCTTGCCATTCTCACTTCTAAAGAGCATTCTGGCTGTACTTCTTCCAAGACAGATTTGTTCGTTCTTCTGGCAGTCCATGGTATATTCAGTATTCTCCACCAACATCATAATTCAAAGACACCAATTCTTCTTCAGTCTTCCTTATTCATTGCCCAGCTTTCACATGCATATGAGGAGACTGAAAATACCAATGCTTGGGTCAGGCATACCTTAGTGCTGAAAGTGACATCTTTAAATTTCAACACTTTAAAGAGGCCTTTTTCAGCAGATCTGCCCAATGCACTGTGTCCTTTGATTTCTTGACTGCTACTTCCATGGGCGTTGATTGTGAATCCAAGTAAAATGAAATCCTTGACAACTTCAATCTAATATCTGTTTATCATGATGTTGCTTATTGGTCCAATTGTGAAGATTTTTGTTTTCTTTATGTTGAAGGCCGTAGTCTTTGATCTTCAACAGTAAGTAGTTCAAGTCGTCTTCACTTTCAGTAAGCAAGGTTGTGTCATCTGCATATCACAGGTTGTTAATGAGTCTTCCTCCAATCCTGATGCCACCTTCTTCTTCATATAGTCCAGCTTTTCAGATTATTTATTCAGCATACAGATTGAATTGAATCCTCCAGGCATCTGTCAGCTTGTCATACTGTGGGGGCCTGGGTGTTGAGACGATGCTGGAAGCTATGCCACTGGTATTTAAATACCAGCAGTGTCACCTGAGGCCTACAGGTTTCATCTGAGCTTCCAGACTAAGACAGACTAAGAAATGGATCTGGCTGTCTGCTTCTGAAAAGAATTAGCCAGTGAAAACCTTATGAATAGCAGAGGAACATTGTCTGATATAGTGCCCAAACATGAGCCCCTCAGGTTGGAAGGCACTCAAAAGACGACTGGGAAGAGCTGCCTCCTCAAAGTAGAGTCGACCTTAATGATGTGGATGGAATCAAACTTTTGGGACCTTCATTTGCTGATGTGGCACAACTCAAAACGGGAAGAAACAGCTGCAAACACCTATTAATAATTGGAATGTGGAATGTACGAAGTATGAATCTAGGATAATTAGAAATCGTAAAAAATGAAATGGAACGCAAAAACATTGATATCCTAGGCATTAGTGAGCTGAAATGGACTGGTATTGACCATTTTGAATCAGACAATCATATGACCTACTATGCTGGGAATGACAAATTGAAGAGGAATGGCATTGCATTCTTCATTAAAAAGAACATTTCAAGATCTATCCTGAAGTACAATGCTGTCAGTGCCAGGATAATATCCATATGCCTACAAGGAAGACCAGTTAATAGGACTATCATTCAAATTTACGCACCAACCACTAAGGCCAAAGATGAAGAAACTGAAGATTTTTACCAATTTCTGCAGTCTGAAATTGATTGAACATGCAATCAGGATGCATCGATAATACTGGTGATGGGAATGAGAAAGTTGGAAACAAAGAAGAAGGATCAGTAGTTGGATAATATGGCCTTGGTGACAGAAACGATGCCAGAGATCATATGATAGAATACCAACAACTTCTTCATTGCAAATACCTTTTTTCACCAACACAAATGGCAACTTTACACGTGGACCTTGCCAGATGGAATACACAGAAATCAAATCGATTACAGCTGTGGAAAGAGACTATGGAAAAGCTCAATATTGTCTGTCAGAACAAGGCCAGGAGCTGACTGCAGAACATATCATCAGTAGCTCATATGCAAGTTCAACTTGAAACTGAAGAAAATTAGAACAAGTCCACAAAACCCAAAATACGACCTTGAGTATATTCCACCTGAATTTAGAGACCATCTCAGGATGAGATTTGATACATTGGACACTATTGACCAAAGACCAGATGAGTTGTGGAATGACATCAAGGACATCATGCATGAAGAAAGCAAAAGGTCATTAAAAAGACAGGAAAGAAAGAAAAGACCAAAGTGGATGTCTTAGTCATCTAGTGCTGCTATAACAGAAATACCACAAATGGATGGTTTTAACGAAGAGAAGTTTTATTTCCTCACATTCATAGTAGGCTAAAAGTCCAAATTCAGGGCTTCAGCTCCAGGGGAAGGCTTTTTCTCTCTGTCAGCCTTCTTCTCTTCAGTGTTCCCCTGGACTAGGAGCTTCTCTGCTCCGGGACCCTGGTCCAAAGGATGCGCTCTGCTCCCAGCACTGCTTTCTTGATGGTATGAGGTCCCCAACTCTCTGCTTGCTTCCCTTTCCTTTTATCTCTTGAGAGATAAAAGGTGGTGCAGGCCACACCCCAGGGAAACTCCTTTTACATTGGTTCAGGGATGTGACCTGGGTAAGGCTGGTGTTACAATACCACCCTAATCCTCTTTAACATAAAATTACAATCACAAAATGGAGGCCAACCACACAATTCTGGGAATCATGGCCCAGCCAAATTGATATGTGCATTTTTTGAGGCACATAATTGAATCCATGACAGTGGATGTCAGAAGAGACTCTGAAACTTGCTCTTGAACCTCGAGTAGCTAAAGCAAATGGAAGAAATGATGAAGTAAAAGAGCTGAACAGAAGATTTCAAAGGGCAGCTTGAGAAAGTAAAGAATTATATTGACCAAATATAATTTGGTCAATATAATTCAGGCTGAAGCCCTGAATTTGGACTTTTAGCCTACTTTGAATGTGAGGAAATAAACTTCTCTTCGTTAAAACCATCCATTTGTGGTATTTCTGTTATAGCAGCACTAGATGACTAAGACATCCACTTTGGTCTTTTCTTTCTTTCCCGTCTTTTTAATGACCTTTTGCTTTCTTCATGCATGATGTCCTTGATGTCATTCCACAACTCATCTGGTCTTTGGTCAATATAAAATAAAGAATTATAATGACAAGTGCAAAGAGCTAGAGATAGAAAACCAAAAGGGAAGAACACGCTCGGGATTTCTCAAGCTGAAAGAACTGAGGAAAAAAGTCAAGCCTCGAGTTGCAATACTGAAGGATTCTACAGGGAAAATATTAAATGATGATGGAAGCATTGAAAGAAGACGGAAGGAATACACAGTCACTGTACCAAAAAGAATTAGTCAACATTCAAACACTTCAGGAGGAAGCATATAATCAGGAACCAAAGGTACTGAAGGAAGAAGTCCAAGCTGCACTGAAGGCATTGGCAAAAAACAAAGCTCCAGGAATTGACTGAATACCAGATGAGATGTTTCAACAGACAGATGCATCACTGGAAGTGCTCACCAGTCTATGCCAAGAAATTTGGAAGACAACTATCTGGCCAACCAACTGGAAGAGATCCTTATTTATGCCTATTCCTAAGAAAGGCAATACAACTGAATGCGGAAATTATTGAACAATATCATTAATGTCACACCCAAGTAAAATTTTGTTGAAGATCATTCAAAAGTGGCTGCAGCAGTAGATCAACAGGGAATTGTGAGAAATTCAAGCCATATTCAGAGGAGGACGTGGAACTAGGGATATCATTGCTGATGGCAGATGGATCCTGGCTGAAAGCAGAGAATACCAGAAAGATGTTTACTTGTGTTTTATTGACTATGCAAAGGCATTCGACTGTGTGGATCATAACAAATTATGCAGAACATTGAGAATAATAAGAATTCCTAATTGTGCTCATAAGGAACCTGTACATAAATCAAGAGGTGGTTGTTTGAATAGAACAAGGAGATACTGCATGGTTTAAAGTCAGGAAAGGTATGCGTCAGAATTGTATTTTCACGATACCTATTCAATCATTATGCTGAACAAATAATCTGAGAAGAGGACTTGAAGCACTTACTGATGAAGATCAAAGACCACAACCTTCAGTATGGATTATACCTCAACATAAAGAAAACAAAAATTCTCACAACTGGACCAATAAGCAATATCATGATAAATGGAGAAAAGATTGAAGTTGTCAAAGATTTCACTTTATTTGGATCCACAATAAAAACCCATGGAAGCAGCAATCAAGAAATCAAGACGCATTGCATTGGGCAAATCAGCTGCAGAAGACCTCTTTAAAGTGCTGAAAAGTGAAGATATCACCCTGAAGACTAGGGTGCGCATGACCCAAGCCATGATGTTTTCAATCGCCTCATATGCATGTGAAAGTTGGATGATGAATAAGGAAGCCCAAAGAAGAATTAACACTTTTGAATGAAGTCACTCTTGAGGTTTAACCTTCATCCAAAGATTAGACAGGCCCACAAAACAAAAGGAGACTAAAGGGGTCATGCCAGCCCAGGGGCAGGACTAGAAGGCAGGAGAGACAGGAAAGGTGGTAACAGGGAACCCATGGTCGAGAAGGGGAAGTGTTGACATGTCGGGTGATTGTTAACCAATGTCATAAAACAATATGCTACTAACTGTTTAATGAGAAGCTAGTTTATTCTGTAAACCTTCACCTAAAGTACCAAAAAGAAAAGAAGAACATTCAAAGGCCCATGCTCTGATACTCATCAAGTAATCTTTCAAAGGATCTCCAGAGTAAATCAACAGAGCCAGTAAGAGGCAGTTGTCCAAGGCACATGACTGGTACTAGTTATACTTACTGTACAGTCTTTGTCAATCCATAAATTCCCATTATGGTTTATAAAAAAAGAAAAAGAATTGACATCTTTGAATTGCAGTGTTGTTGAAGAATATTGAATATACTATGGACTGCCAAAAGAAAGAACAAATCTGTCTTGGAAGAAGTACTACCAGAATGCTCCTTAGAAGCAAGAATGGAGAGACTATGTCTCACATACTTTGGACATGTTGCCAGGAGAGATCAGTCCCTGGAGAAGGACATCATGCTTGGTAAAGTAGAGGTCAGCAAAAAAGAGGAAGACCCTCAATTAAATGGATTGACCCAGTGGCTGCAACAATGAACTTAAGTGTAACAACGATTGTGAGGATATCACAGGACTGGGTAGTGTTTCATTCTGTTGTACATAGGGTCACTATGAGTTGGAATTGACTTGATAGCACCTAACAACAATAACATATAGATTGAATAAGTATGGTGAAAGGATACTAATCTGATGCATATTTTTTTCTGATCTTAAATCACGCAGTTTCCCCTTGTTCTGTTCCAACGGCTGCCTCTTGGGTCTATGTACAAGTTCTACATGAACACGATTAAGTGTTCTGGAATTCCTATTCTTCTCAGTGTTATCCATAATTTGTCATGTTCCACACAGTTGAATGCCTTTGCATAGTCAATAAAACACAGGTAAAGATCTTTCTGGTATTCTCTGTCTTTAGTCAAGATCTGACTGACAGCAGCAATGATATCCCTAGTTCCACATCCTTTTCTGTTTCCAGCTTGAATTTCTGACAGTTCTTTGTCAATGTAATGCTGCAACCATTTTTGAATTATCTTCAGCAAAATATTGCATGTGTGTAATATTAATGATATTGTTAGTCATTTCCACATTCTGTTGGATCACTTATCTTTAAAATAGGCATAAATATAGATCTCTTCCAGTCAGTTGGCCAAGTAGCTGTCTTCCAAATTTCTTGGCACAGAGGAGTGAGCACCTCCAGTGCTGCATCAGTTTGTTGAAACATTTCAATTAGAATTCAGTAAATTCTTGGAGCTTTGTTCTTCACCAATGCCTTCAGTGCAGCTTAGACTTCTTCCTTCAGCACTGTCAGTTCTTGATCATATGCTATCTCCTGAAATGGTTGGATATCAACAATTGTTTTTGGTACAGTGACTCTGTATTTGTTCCATTTTCTTTTGATGATTCCTGCATCTTTCAATATTTTGTGCATTCAAACTGCCTACCTTTTGGTTAGCAGCTGTAGCACTTAACCACTACACCACCAGGGCCCCATTTTGTTCATAGAATCCTTCAAAATTGGTACTCTAGGTTAGAATTTTTTCTTCAGTTCTTTCAGCTTGAGAAATGTTCTTCCCTTTTGGTTTTCTAACTACAGGTCTTAGTACACTTCGTTATAACACTTTACTTTGTCTTCTCGAGTTGCCCTTTGAAATCTTCCGTTTAGCTGTCTTACTTGATCATTTCTTCCATTCGCTTTAGCTACTCTACCTTCAAGATCAATCATTTTGGTCTTTTCTTTCTTTCCTGAGTTTTTAATGACCTTTAACTTTCTATATGTATGATATCCTTGATGTCACTCCACAACTCGTCTGGTCTTCAGTCATTAATGTTCACTGCATCAAATCTATTCTTGAGATGGTCTCCAAATTCAGGTGGGATATACTCAAGGTTGTATTTTGGCTCTGGTGAACTTGTTTTAATTTTCTTTAGCTTCAACTTGAGCTTGCATAGGAGCAAGTGATGGTTTGTTCTGCAGTGGGCCTCTGGCCTTGTTTTGACTGATGATATTAATATTTTGCTTCATTTCTTTCCACAGATGTGATCATTTTGATTCTTGTGTTTCCTATGCAGTAAAATCAACATGCATAGTAGCCGTTTATGTTGTTGAAAAGAGGTACTTTAATGAATAAGTCAATGGTCGTGCCAAATTCTATCATGCGATCTCTGGTGTCATTTCTTTCAATGAGGCCATATTTTCCAACTACACACCGTTCTTGTTTGTTTCCAACTTTAACATTGCAATCACCAGTAATTGTCAGTGCATCTTGATTGCATGTTTGATCAATTTCAGACTGCAGAATTTGGCAAAAATCTTCAATTTCCTCATCTTTGGCCATTGGTGGTTTATGCATAAATTTGAATAATAGTTGTGTTAAGTGGTCTTCCTTGTAGGTGTATGGATATTATCCCATCCCTGACAGTGTTGTACTTCAGGATAGATATTGAAATATTCTTTTTGACAATGAATGCAACACCATTCCTGTTCAATTTTTCATTTCCAGCATAGTAGACCATATGATTGTCTGATTCAAAATGGCCAATACCAGTCCATCTCAGTTCACTAGTGCCTACGATCCCTGGTGTTGCAGTGGTTAAAGCACTCAGTTGTTAACTGAAAGGTTGGCAGTTGGAAACCCTATGGGGCAGTCTACTGTCTCTTATAGGGTGGTTATGAGTTGGAATTGACTCCATAGCAATGGATTAATGCCTAGGATATCTATCTTTATGTGTTTGGTTTGGTTTTTGACAACTTCCAATTTTCCTAGACCCATACTTCGCACATTCCACGTTCTGATTATTAATGGATATTTGCAACTGTTTCTTCTCAGTTTGAGTCATGCTAATCAGCAAATGAAGGTCCCAAATGCTTTACTCTTCAGGTCATTAAGAGCGACTCTGCTTTGAGGAGGCAGCTCTTCCCCAGTCGTATTTTGAGTGCCTGAGGAGGTAGACTTCCAGCACTATATCAGACAATGTTCCCCTGCTATTCATAAGGTTTTCACTAGTCAATTTTTTCAGAAGTAAATGGCTAGGTCCTTCTTTCTAGTCTGTATTAGTCTGGAAGCTTCACTGAAACCTGTCCAGCACAGGTAACCTTACTGGTATTTAAGTACTTGTGGCACAGCTTCAAGAATCACCACAACATGAAAGCCACCATAGTATGAGAAACTGACAGAAGCATGGTGGTTCTGGAGAGTAGAAGTCCAAAATCAAGGTGTCATCAGTATCATGCTTCCTCTGGAGTCTCTGCAGAGAATATTTTCCATTCCTGTCTCCTATCTTCTGGTGGTTATCAACAGTCCTTTGCTGGGAGACACACTACTCCAATCCCTGCCTCTGTCTTCATATGGCATTTTTCTGTGTGCATGTGTATGCCTCCAAATATTTCTCTCTTTAAAAGGACACCACTTATTGGATTTAGTGTCCTTCCTAATCCAGTATGACCTAATTTTAATTTGATTACATGTGAAAGATGTTATGTCAAAAAATGTCATATTCACTGGTACCAGGAGTTAGGACTTCAACATATCATTTAGGGAGACACAATTCAACCCACAACAAGTGGCTTGACATCCTTACTATTTTTAACTGATCACCTTGTTGAACTCCCCTGGCAAGTTTCTAAATGTTGTAGAGATTGACTTCACAAAAAAATAGGAAAGATCTGATTCCCACACAGATCCCTGAAATACTATAATGACAAGATGGCAAAATTTGGGGCCCAAAATTTTGGGTGGAAGATTCTTGAACTTCATTCAGCTGTTTTAGTAATGTACGCCTTTGTCCTGCTGTTTTAGGGAAAATATTCTTTTTTGTTTCTATTCAACACTCTTATTGCATGCTTATTTTGGGTCAGACAATGTGATTTCTATCAAGATTAACATCACTGAATAAAATATGTTCTACATCATCTATAACTTCAACATTGGGAAAGGAGCAAAAAGTACTGTAGGCAATGGAAACAGCACATACAATAGGGTCTCTCTGCTTCTTTAGTGAATTATGAGGGGGTTTTGAAAAGAAAGCAGTGGAGGAATGGAAAGGGAGCAGGGTCATAAAATTAGAGTGAAGATGCTATCTGGTTAATTGCCTGTATATTTCTAGCTACTTTGTAAATCCAACACTGGGTGACTTTGCCTAAGAGGCTTAATCCTCTTTCTCCTTTTTCTGAGAGGACATGATTTTTAGTCAACCAGTGAAACAATAGATTTTGATTTCACTCTTCCTCATAAACAGTATATTATTTTTATTATTATTACTACCACTAGCTACCCATATACCACTACCACCACTACTGTTATTCATACTATTTTAATAATAAGAATTACTTCAACAAACTTTGTATTGAGTCATTTTTCCAAGTCAGGTCCTCAAAATCCAAGCTGCACTTAAGAATTATCCATAGGTTTTTATGATCTCAGTTGCCATATGCCTCCCAATATTGTATCACCTCTCTTGAGCTCCAGACACATATTCCAGGCTGTGTATTAGTTATTACCACATGTATGCATCATAGGCATCTCAAACTCAACATGTTTAAGACTGAACATATTACTCCTCACCCTCTCTTCAATCACATTCATCTTGTGACCTAATTCTATCAAGAATATTTTTAAATATATTTTTTATTAACTTCTCTTCATTCACTTTTTTATTTATTTAACTCCAGATCTCATCATCTTTACTTCAACCGTAGTATTTTCCTATTTTCCTCGGTTATTATACAATGCTCAATTTTTTAATCCCCAAACGGCTCTCTAATTGTCTTTTGTGGGACATGAGGTCACCTCAGCTCTAATCTCATATCATTGGACTGCATCACTCTCTAGCCCTCCTTGTAGCATTTGTCTACTGATTCCCTGCCCAGGTTTTCCCCTTCATCTCATGAAGATTTTTAGCAGCTGGCTTCATTTTGGACTCTAATGTCTCTCCTGTCATAATACTTGATTTCAGTATCCAGATATATAGGTTTCTTTATGCCTTGTCGTCACTGTTCCTTGATTTTATTTCTAATTACCTGATTGTCTACCATCATCAAGTCATTCAATCCTCTCTATAATAATGCTCTAGATTTGTCATTAACAATAATTGAAAATCCTCTATAATCTCAATTTCAGGCATACAGATTTCTATCTGTTATCTTACCAGGTGACTCTGTCACATGCTCTTATTTAACCCCAACAGAACATGTAACTTATCCTTTTGCTATTCCTCATCTCCATCAAGTCTTTACTTTCCTTCTTTGCTGGCTTAATTACTACCGTCTTAAGTCCATTATGGTACCTCCATTACTATAACTTCCCTGTCAAAGTCTTGAATTTAGGATAAATGAATCCAACTTCAGCTTACTGTGAGCCTTCACCATCACAGATGAATGTAGCTGAAGATAACATGTGTGTACGTGCACACACACATTCCAATTTCTCTTTCCTGATATTAAGGTGACTAACTTCAAATGGGCCTTGGTCTATTAATTCTCACATTCTCCTAGATGACTATTTCATATGTTCACTTCCTTGTTCAATTGTCCAGTGCCTCCTCATCCATTGTCACTTATAGCAAATTAGGAAGAAAAAACCAAACCAGTTGCCCTCCAGTCCAACTCCTATGACCCATATGTGTTAGAGTAGAACTGTGCTCCATAAGGTTTTCAATGGCTACTTTTTTGATGTTCCAAAATGTTTCTAGGTGAAACTCAAACTGCTACCATTTCAGTTAGTAGCTGAGTGCTTAACAGTGTGTGCAACCCAGGAAAGTCTGTAACTGATTGTCTAAAGCCTATTTCAGAATGATAGCAGAAGCAAATAAAAGAGATCTTCACAAGCTCCCACTATCACATCCACTTTCCTATGTCAACATCTGTATATTCTCTCTTTATTTCTGTTACTGACCTCAAACTTCCTGTGCTCCTAAGACCAACAACTCCATTTGTGTATCACATCATCTCTTGTCTATTCAAGAATATTGTTGCATCTACCGTTAGTTCATTTACATCATTGTCATTCTCTATTACATAAATTATATCATCATTCTAAAATGCTGAAATTTATTTTACGTTAAAGAAAATCATCTCTTTATTTAATTTACCGCAGATAATGTTTCCAGTGACTACCCTCCAAATTTGTCAAGGTCTCTAATCTTCCCCCTCTCATTTTCTCTTGAAATGATTTTAATCAGGTTTTTGCTCCCGTCACTTCACTGAAACTGCTCATCAAGCTCACCAATAATCTCAGTGATGTTTAAGGCAGTGGTCAATATGAAGTCCTAATTTATTTGTCCTCTCGTCAGTATTAATTACCTTCTTTCCTGAAAAATTCTCATCCCTCTATGTTCAGGAGCCCATATTACCTTTTTTGTCCTGTTTTATTGTTCTTTTCAGCCTCCCCCTCTCTTTGGCATTATTCCTTATTACAGTTATCAAACTTCTGTTTTTATTTTTCACTCTCTCCCAGTGATCTCATTCAGTTTCATGGCTACAGATACCATCAAATGCTGAGAACTCCCAAATTATAGATACAGCCCAGATCTTCCGCCTGAACTACACATCTGTGATTTTTGCTGCCTACTTGATCTTTCCCCTTGTATGTTCAATAGGCATTTCCATCCTGTACTACCTGGTCCCCCTATAATTTTCCAGTTTATAGAAACTTTATTTTACTTTGTTTTGTTTTTTTGCTTTTCTGCATTTTTTTCTCATGTCCCAAATCCTGGAGTCAACCAGTTTGTGTCTTTACTCACTCCATATGCAATTAATCAATAAATTCTGTCCGCTAGGCCACTTCTCATCATTTCTACTGCTATCAGCTGGTCCAAAGTACAATCATCTCTCAGTCTGATTATTGTGATAACATCCTATCTGGTCTTCCTGTTTCTTGCCTCTCACTTCAGTCTGTTCTCAGTGCAACAACCCGTATGATCCTACTGAAATGCACATAAAATCAAGCCACTACTTTGCTCAAAATTATTCAGTGACTTCCTATTTTTATCCAGGTAAATATCAAAATTCTTATAATGGTCTACACCATCTGGCTCTTGCTTATTTCTGTGATCTTATCTCCCATCCCTCTACCTTCACCCACTCTATCCTCACCATTTTGATCTTCACTCATTCTCTTAGATGTTTACTCAAATGTTACTATCTCAGAGAGGCATTCCCTGACAACAGTGTTTCAAATTTCAACCTTACCCACCACAGCTCTCCATACTTCTCTTCCTTACTTCATTTTTAGCAATATTATTTATCACCACCTGATTACTGCATATCTCACTTGAGTTTTTTATGCATTTCATTGCCACCTTTACTGCTCACCTCTCACTCAGAATGTAAACTCCATAAGGGCAGGGATTTTTATTTTGTTTGCTTATGTCTAGAACAGTGTCTTTATATACACTGTTAGTGTTTATTTAATAAATTAATGAAGAAATTAATGAATAAATGATCATGGCTGAAGACAATATGAGGCACTGTCTTAATTTGTGAAATTGCACGTTTATCTAAGCATTTACTTAAGACTACTTTCTTTTCCTCACTTAGGGAAGGAAGTAAAGGGTCATGACTATCCCTAGGATTGAGGGTAGGAAAAAAGTATAGCTGAATTGGCTTAAGCTACTGAGAATTGACCCTAAAGAAGCCACCAACACAATAATTTAACCATCACCACCCTTGCCTTGGGTGTGATCTTAAGTATTGATGATAGCACTGGACTGTCTACATGTGGAATGGTGAATTTAATTACTTTATTTTAGATACTTGAAAACAACTGTAACTGCAGAAACTGGAATGTGGATTTTAGGTATTTGTTAGAATATAATTTTATCCACGGTTCAGAATGATCTTTTCTCCCTTCTGTTCATTAATAGAAAACTTAAAGTCAATTTTGTAGCTCACTTTCTGCAAGTATATATAACACTTCACAAATCCATTTTGTGTATAGCTAATTTACGTAGGACTAATTTTACACTTTTCTAAATAAAGCAATGAAGATAGTTACATTTAACTAATACAGAAAAGAAAAATTAATTGTTTAGCAAAATATTTGGGATTTCATAGTGACAGCACAATTTAGTCGTCCTCCTTGGTGGATAAGCAAATGTAGTACAAAGTGATACAAAGAGATTGAGTGAACAACATTCACTCCCATGTGATACATAAATGGTGCTAGTGGTCAATATAATGAAGAAAGATAGCAGCCACTCTGGCAGACTATAGGGATAACAGCAGAACAGTATAATGCAATTGAGAGGTTTGGGACACTAAAAGAAACATGACCGGATGTCTGATTTGGTATATCATAAAGACTGCTGACTCTTATTTCTAGATTCCAAGCCTGGAGATGCTCGGGACAGCATTAGGAGTTTGATGGATCAGCAATTAACACAAAAACTCTTGGAAATGTTTCAGAAGGGAAGATGGTTCGACCAGAATAGGGTGTAAACAGAGGCCTGGGTAATATAGCCACTTGGTGCAGGAGAGCTCTGGGAACACAGATGGGGAAGGGTTAAGCACATGAAGTAAGTATGGGTCCACTCAATTTATATTAATTGCAACATAACTTGGGTTCTTTGTGTCTCCTAAGTCTGTATCGTTAAACTCCTATTTTCCAAAAGCCAGTTTCTGAACACGTGAAGTTAGGGAATCTTGGCAGGATGCCAACATGTTTTCCAGGCTTACAGATGAATCTAGCCTGTATTTACAGACACAAGGTGTACATTTCAATGAGAACAAACACCTTTTGAGTAAGTATTTTAAGCACAAGATGAAACATTTCAAAACCAAATGTTCATAATAAAATTATATATCTACACACAGTGATCGTGGAGTAGAATTTCAAACATGAAAAAATTTAGTTCACTACACCCCTCACTCTATCTTTCCCTCTTCCATAAATCCCACCACATATTGAACCTTTTTAACATATATTTTAATTTGGTGATAGACTACTAGTATCTTAATTTGTGAAAATATACAAAACATGATTGAAATTATTAGAATTACAAAATATGCTATTTTAATTTTTAAAAACAGTAGATTTTTCTCAGAAGTGAAGTGCAAATAGGAGAACATTTATTCCATTCAGTGTAGCTTTTGCAGCCAGTATGAAGCCTGAGCTTTTGAAACTGGCTGAGAAACACTTTCAGTAGATCCAGGGCATTCATCTCACTCTATCCCAGTTACTACTTCCATTGTTTTCCCAGTATGTAGGCAAAATAATCACTTCGGTATTTACAACCAGAACTGTGACCCTCCAGTTATATGTAGCCAGACTTTAGGCCTGTATTTGTAGGGCCCAGCGCAAAAGTGTCAATAAAGGTCCATATGCTATATGTCCAAATACTGAAGAATTCTACATTGATAAGTAGACCTTCATAACACCTAGAAGGCCAGGTTCAAATGCAGGCCCCTAAGATTTCTTTGGAGCCCTGATAGCACAGTGGTTAAGAGATCAGCTGTTAACCAAAAGGTTGGCAGTTTGAATATACCAGATGCTCCTTGGAAACCCTATGGGGCAGTTCTACTCTATACTATAGGGTCGCTATGACTCAGAATCAACTTGATGGCAACGAGTTTGGTTTTTGGTTAAGGTTTCTTCACCACAGTGTGTTGGTCAATCAGAGCCAGTCTCTTGGCCTAACACCTACCCTTCTTGTTTTCCAAGTCCTCATTCCATTATGAACACAATGTACACATCCATACTCAGGTACATGGGTATGGCTACATAGCTCTGCAGTCCAAGCTATGGAAGTACTCATGCAAGAAGCTGCCACTTCTCTGACCTCATACTTAGTGATGTGACTATTGGAATTCAGGGGGCCTTGGAAGTGGGCATGTGGTCATTTGGACAAGGAATTAACAGGTGGTAGGTACCTAGAGAGGATGGCATAAAAGACTGAATGCTCAGCTATTAACCAAAATGTTTGCAGTTTATGTCCATCCAGATGCACTTCCGAAGAAAGACCTGGCAGTCTACTTCTGAAAATTCAGCTATTGATAATGCCATGGAGCACAGTTCTACTCTGATACTCATGAGATTACTGTGAACTGGAATGTAGTCAAAAGCAACTGGTAACTGGTAGATACCTAGGGTATCTTCTAGGAGGGGAAGGCATGGGATATTGATGGACATGCATGTTTGAGACTGTTTGCCGCATAGGGAATAGAACTTCCAGAGATGACCAGAATGAGTCCTGTCTTAGTCATCTAATGCTGTTCCAACAGAAATACCACAAGTGGATGGCTTTAACAAAGAGAAGTTTATTCTCTCACAGTCCTGCAGGCTACTAGTCCAAATCCAGGGCATCAGCTCCAGGAGAAGGCTCTCTCTCTCTGCCAGTTCTGGAGGAAGGTCCTTGTGATGCATCAGTCTTCCCTTGGTCTGGGAGCATCTCAGCGCAGGAACCTCAGATCCAAAGGATGTGCTCTGCTCCTGGCACTGCTTTCTTGGTGGTATTAGGTTCCCATGAGTCTCTGCTCGCTTCTCTCTTTTATATCTCAATTGGATTAAGACACTATCTACTCTTGTAAACCTCATCAGCATAGCTTCATCACAGTGACAGAATTTACAATACATAAGGAGATCACATATAACCTCATCATAGTGATAGAGTTTACAACACATAAGGAAATCACATCAGATTACACAATCATACAACACTGGGAATCATGACCTAGCCAAGTTGCTACACACATTTTTGGGGGGACACAATTCAATCCATGACAGGTTCCTTAGACCTTTACCCAGGTTTAAGGGTAATATGTTTAGGCCTATGATTTTGAGGATATTTCCAGACAACAACTGTATTTCCCAGTTTTAGTGATAGGAGTCAGATAACAACAGAGATGAGATCAAAATAATTAACAAACACTGTCTGAATTCTTTACTGTTATCTGTTATGCTATTATTACTACTCATATTTGTGATACTGAAATTTACATGGTTGTATTTATCTATTTATATTATGTGTGCAAATAATATTTAAGAAAATATATGTATTATCTACCATTTATAACCCATTAACCTATTGCTGTTTAGTCGATTCCCACTCATAACAACCTTATAGGACAGGGAAGAACTGCCCCATAGGGTTTCCTAGGCTGTAATCTTCACAGAAGCAGACTGCCACATCTTTCCCCCACAGAGTGGCTGGTGGGTTTGAAGTGCCAACCTTTCGGTTAACAGCCGAGTACTTAACCACTGCACCACCAGGGCTCCTTCTACCAAATATAACCAAAAACCAAACCCGTTGCCATTGAGTTGATTCCGACTTATAGTGACCCTACACAGACATATTAAATAGATAACAATTTTGTAGTTCTTAATTTTATTCATCTTTTATCTTTTCCAGTACTCAAATTCCTAAAATTCTTCTCTTTGTGTAGAGATGCCACTGAGTGAGGGATATTAGTAGAACAGTCATGAAAGGTGACTGATAGAGTAATTGAATTCACATAATTCATTTAACTGATAAGAAAATTATAATCTTTTCTAGAGGGACTTATATGTCTTTTCTCTATTTCTGTGCTGGATTTGGTTACTTCATATAAGAGAATGAGCAGGGACACTATAAAACATAGCCTTAAGGAAAAAAGACATTCTTTTTTATCTCACTGTTTCAGCTACTTTTCTGAAGTTATACATGTAAGAGTTAGATGTTTTAACAAATAAAAAAAATCAAAATCACAAATTATGGAATCTAAAAATTGGATCCACAGAATCTAAATTTATTGTAGCATTTCAGAGGTACTTATTAAATTGCTCATATTGTTGTTGTTACTAGCAGTTGAGTAGATTCCAACTCATGGCAACCCCATGTGTGCAGAATAGATCTGCTCCATAGGGTTTTCAAGGCTGTGACCTTTCAAAAGCATCCCCAGGCCTGTCTTCAAAGAGGATTCTCTTGGTGGATTTGAACTGCTAACATTTTAGCTAGTAGTCGAGCACTTAAACATTTTTGCCACCTAGCCACTGTAAATTACTCATGATAGTAGGGTAGTGGTTTTGATTTAGCGAGATTACATTAAATTATCAAAATATTCTAAACAATTTACTTTGTCTCTTTCTTCTCAGAAGTGATTTATGTCTTCTACTTTCTACAAAGTTGGATCAATGCAATTTTACCCAGCTTGTTTACAGTATCAAGTCCAGTATTTGTTCAGTATGAGTAAATTCTCTAACTATGTATGAATAATTGTATTAGAGGGTGTCTTGATTATCTAGTGCTGCTATAACAGAAATACCACAAGTGGATGGTTTTAACAAAGAGAAATTTACTCTCTCACAATCTAGTATGTTAAAAGTCCAAATTCAGGGTGTCACTTCCAGGGGAGGGCTTTCTCTTATGTGTTGGCTATGGGGGAGGGTCCTTGTCATCAATCTTCCCTTGGTTTAGGAGCTTTTCTGCACAGGAACCTCAGGTTCAAAGGATGCACAGTGTTCTTGGCACTGCTTTCTTGGTGGTATGAGTTCCCTATGTCTCTCTGCTCACTTCTCTCTTTTATATCTCAAAAGAGATTGGCTTAAGACACTATCGAATCTTGTATATTTCATCAGTATAACTGCCAATAATTCATCTTGTTACATCATAGTGTTAGGATTTACAACACATAGGGAAATCACATCAGATGACAAAATGGTAGACAATCATACAATACTGGGAATCATGACCTAGCCAATACATGACAAAGGGTGAGTTGACTCCGCACCCTTAATATAAGAAGAAAACTTGACAGAACTCAATCTGTGTATGTGTATGTCACACAACGGAGGAGGGCTCATGTAATGTAAGCAAAGTGATGAGATTGCATTTACTTGTTTTAAACCATTTAATTTATTTATGATCCCTTAGCTATGAAAAGACAATTTTGGCTGCCTTAATTATGAGAAACACTAGTTTACAAAAATCTTCTTGTTTCTAAAGCATACCTTGGATGCTATCAAGAGAGAATATCATATGTTCGTTACTTTGTGTAAGTTAATTGACAAGGTGAATAAACAAATATCAACCATATAGAAATCTTATGTACTAAATAAGGAAAAGATGAAGACAATCTATTCTAAGACAGAAGAAAATGCATGTTACACTTGGTGGCTCTGTTTAATAAAAACAGAAAACTGGGTGTTAGAAACCTATAACTTCACTTAATAATTGGTGCAAAAAGGAGAGAACAGTACATACTAAAGAAGACAGATTTGCTTCCAGATTCCTCCCCTAATTGAGTATCTTCTGCTGAGATTCTTTGAAAAAGTGTTGTAAGGTTCTAAAATTGTGACCAGGATTGTGGAGTTGATATATGAAATGTTAATGACCAGGTGTGAATATGAGGGAAATGAGCAGGTAAAAAGACTTTAAGGTTACTATATTAAATTAGGAGTCTCTCGGTAGTGTGAACTGTTAATACTCAAAGGTTGGAGGTTAGAGTCTGCCCAAAGGCTCCTCGTAGAAAGACATGATGATCTACTTCAGTTTTAGGCTGGGTTCTTTACAGGATCAAAACCAGTGAAATGTATATATAAGTGTATATAGAGATATTTACTTCAAGGAAATCGCTCACACAATTGTGGGGTCTGGCAAGTCCCAAATCTGTGGGTCAAGTGGTAGGTTGAATGTTTCTCCTGATTCACATGGTTGCAGGGGCTGAAGAATCAAAAATCTGCAGGTCAGGTGACAGGCTGCTGGCTCATGGGGTTGAGGGAGCTGGCAAATCCAAAATCTTCAGGTCGTGCAGCTAGCTGAAGGTTTCTCATGTCACAAGAACCAGAGGTTAGAGGATAACAAGATGAAGTCAGGATCAAGAGAGAGAGATCATGAGCTTTGCCAAAATATCCGTATATATTGGATGCAGGCCACATCCCCAAAGAAACTCCCCTTCCAACTGATCAGCTGTTCATATCAGATCACAAAATAGAGAAAGATTACATACTATCTTCCAAACCACTGAGGATCAAGGCCTAGCCAAGTTAACACATGACATTAACCATCACAACTTCCAAAAATCAGCCATTGAAAACCCTATGGAGAGCAGTTCTACTCTGACACATATTAAATGGACCATCCATTCACTTATTACAGTAATTCTCAATTATGCCTTTATATTAGAAGTAACTGGAGAATTCTAAAGATTATTAACGCTTAAGTCCCACCAAGATCAATTTAACCAGAATCTTTGGCAGTGGGTTCCAGGCACTTTTACATGTGTTTAAGAACTCTCTGCATTAGAGATGACCCAAGATAGTGGCTTAGTCAGTCACACCGTGCTGTTCCTCTACAGCAAAGACCCGAGAAACAAAGTGAAACAGATACAGATGGCAATCCTGTAACCCTGAGCATCAAATGGAAGGATAAAGAATTAGATCAAACACTGATTGAAAGAAGAAACTGAACGAAAACAGCAAATGAGGAGAGATACAGAGCAGAGCAGAGGTGCCCTACCAGCCGGCCCAGCACAGTGTGGCCATCTTGAGACAAAGCCAGCAGCCATCTGGAGATACAGAAACTGTGTAGACATACCTAAATGAAGCAAGGTGAGAAGGACATGAACCTAATCTAAGAAGGGAAAGTACAGGAAGGAAAGCAAGAGCTCCAGATATCCTGGCATCCACAGAACATGGAGGGAGCCAGGATCCAGAGACAGAACTACTCACCATCAGTGGTCCCTGACCATTAGAGTGGGTGATGAACATGGGGTAATAGATCCACAGAGTGTCAGCAGGAGGTTCCCCACCCGACTCGCCTCTGGGCAGCTCCCCACCTTCCTCTCACTGGGTCAGGCCAGGTCCAGGTTGCTGGTTGCAGCCAATGGGAAGTGTGCAGGAAGTCACATCTGGTGAACAAGAAGCAAGCTCCCCATTTCCCCCACCCTCCCGGTAATCAAAGGCATGAATGCCTCTCACCCCTGCTGTCCCTCTCATCTGGAGAAAGTGGTACAAGATCCCCTGTTCCTCAACACCCACCCCTATCTGCCACACGCCCTGACACCCTGCCTACCTGGTGAGTGGCAGTAAGCACTCCTGCACTGCTGGTTGCCTGCCACATAACCACACCCACTGCTCCACACACCAGTGAGCAGCAGAGATTTCTCCTGCACCCCCAGTTGCCCACCACAACCCCTATACACTCCTCTGCCCACCTACTGAGCAGCAGAGAGTGCTCCCATGCACCCAGTCATCCACCACTTCCCCTAGCCCGTCACTCTTCAATGTACCCTGCTACACACTTTGCCCATGATGGCACACACCCAGCCAGCAGCAGTGAGTGCACCTGCACCACCAGTTGCCTACCACATCCTCCCACCCTCTGCTGTGCCCACCAGGCTAGCAGCAGTAAGAGCTCCTGTGCTACTGGTCACCTACCTTACCTTCTGCCCACCTAGTCAGCGGAAGAGAGCATTTCTGCACCCCTGGTCACCTGCCACATCCCCACCTACTGTCCCATCCAGCTGGTGAGCTGCAGAGTGCTCCTGCACCCATAGTCACTCATCACATCTTCCATCCACTGCTCCACCCATCCAGCGAGTGGCAGTGAGCAGGTCTACCCGGCTGGTGGCTCACCACACCACCTCGCCTGCCACCCTATCCTTCATGTGACAGATAGTGAGCATTCCTGTGCCACTGGTTGCCTGCCACACCTGCCCTGCCCATCATCCAGCCAACCTAACAAGCATCACCACATGCTCCTGTCTCTCCGGACAGATGGCAGGTGGGGGCCCATACCCGCCCAGCCCTCTCTCAGCCACCCCACATGCTCGCCCTGCCTGCCACTGCCCTATCCACCTGGCAACAGGTAGTGAGTGCTTTCATGCAGCCAGATCAGCAATCAGTGGAGCATGCCAGCCCTGCCTTCCCTGATATATCAAAACAAAACAAAAAATAATGACAACAGAAGCAAACATAAAAAACCCAACCCATTGCCGTCTAATTGATTCCTACCCATAGCAATCCTATAGGACAGAGTAGAACTACCCCATAGAGTTTCCAAGGAGTGCCTGGTGGATTCGAACTGCTGACCTTTTGGTTAGCAGATGTAGCTGTTAACCACTACACCACCAGGATTTCCAATTAATAAATACATAATTAAATAAAATAACACCTTAATGCCTTGAAGACAGTAGACAATAAGAAATCATATGAAAACAATGATAAAATGACTCAAACAAGTGAGTAAAATAAAGGTAAAGAAAACCTTCCAGAGGAAGAAACAATAATAAAACTACCTGAGATGGAATTCAAAAGACTTATATTTAAGTTTCACAAAGAGATCAAGGAAAACACAGAAAAAACCTTAGAAGAATTCAGGAAAACAATCCAAGAACAAAACGACGGACTCAAAAGACAGTTAGAAAACATACAAAAACAACAACTAGAAATTCAGAAGATTAACAGTAAAATATCAGAAACAGATAATTCAATGGAAGGACACAGAAGAATCAACAGAAGAAATAATCAGTGAAATAGGGGACAAATCCTTTGATACTGACTTGTTTGAAGAACAATCAGAAGACAGAAAGAAGAAAAATAAAGAAAGCTTTAGAGTTATATGGGGCACCATAAACAGGAATAATTTACATGTAATAGGAATTCCAGAAGAGAAGGAGAAAAAAGAAAAGTACAGAGAGAATTTTTGAAGATATATGGCTGAAAACTTCCCAAATATAATGAAATATCAGAAGGTTACCATCCAAGAAGGTCAACAAATCCCATACAGGATAGACCTTCACCAAAATATCACCAAGACATGTCGTACTCAAACTTTGCAAAACCAGAGACAAAGAAAGAATTCTGAAAGCAGCTGATGCAAAATGAAATAACACAAAGGGGTACCAATAAGACTAAGTACTTCTGTCTCGTCAGAAATCATGCAGGCAAGAAGGCAAGTGAGTAACATATATAAATTCATGAAGAAAAAGAATTTCCAGCCAAGAATCATATATCTAGCAGAATTGTCTTTCAAAACAATGATGAAATTAAGACATTCCCAGATAAGCAGAAATAAGGGAATTTTTGAAAAACCAGACCAGCCTTACAAGAAATATTAAAAGGAGTCCTTCAGTAGAGAACCAACGATATCAGGCAACAACCTGAGATAAAGATACACAATAACATCACTCAGATACCAACCCAGATAAAGACTTCAAAAAGCAAAATAAAGCTAAAACACTGACTACAGGGATCAAAAAGACTTAAGCTGTAAATGATGACAACTTCAAAACAAAAAGGGAGAAAAGAAGATGTAGTTATAGAACTTCTATATGGGAAGAAGTCAAGGTGCTTTCAAGATATAACAGACTGTTTTAATTTTAAGAAGATTAAGGTAAAATTCAAGGTAAACTCAAATAAAAGTAAAAAAAAAAAAATCTACTCACCAAAATAAAGAAGAAAACAAAAAGGACTCAGTAAACACAAAAGTAACAACAGTTGATAAGAAAAGAAAATCCCTACACAAAAGAACTCAGCACAGAAAATTAAGAAGAACTAAGAAACCATTAACACCACACACACACACACACACACAAAAGTATAACAAAATGACAACAATGAATCCATACCTATCATTAATCACACTGCATGTAAATGAATTAAATGTACCTGTAAAGAGAGAGAGTGGCAAAATGGATAAAAAATGACCTATCAATGTGTTGCCTACAAAAGACACACCTTAGATGCAAAGACATAAACAAGTTAAAAATTAAAGGATGAAAAAAATATATCAGCAAAAAAAATCCAAAAGAGAGAAGGAGTAGCAAAAATAATTTTGAATTAAATAGACTTTAAGCCAAAATCAATTATAAGAGATGAAGAAGGGCAGTATATAACGATTACAGGGTCAATCCATCAAGAAGTTATAACAATAATAAATATTTATGTACCCAATGATGGAGCTCCAAAATAAAACAAAATATAACAGAATTGAAAAGAGAAACAGACAGTTCTACCATTATAGTAGGATATGAAATTTTAACACACCATTTTCAATGATAGGCAGAACAACTAGAAAGCATCTCTGTAAAAATACAGAAGATCTAAAAAACACAATCAAGCAACTTAACCTAATACGTACATGCAGAACAAACCACCCAACAATAGCATAGTATACATTCGTCTCCTACGCACATGGATCATTTTCCAGAATAAACCATACTATAGACCACAAAGCAAGCCTCAATAAATTCAAAAACATAGAACTAATACAAGCTATCGTCTCTGCATATAACAATGTAAAACTAAAATAAATAATTGAAAGAGAAGGGAAAAAATTAAACACATGGAAACTGAATAACAACTTACTTATAAACTACTGACTCATAGAAGAAATTAAAACTGAAATAAAAAAAAATCACTAGAATCAAATGAGATTAAAGACACAGCATACCAAACCCTCTGCAAAACAGAAAAAACAGTGCTCAGAGGAAATTTTATAGTAATAAATGCACATATCAAAAAAGAAGAAAGGTCCAAAATCAATAACTTAACCAGACAACTTGAACAAATCGCAAAGGAACACCAAAAGAAGTCCACAGTTACCAGAATAAAGAAAATAATAAAGATCAAGTAGAAATAAATGAAGTAGACACAAGAAAAACAACAGAAAGAATCAACAAAACTAGAAGTTGGTTCTTTGAGAGCATCAATAAAATTGACAGACTACTGTTCAAATTAACAAAGGAAAAAAAATGAAAAGACACAAATTACCATAATAGAAATGAAGTGGACAACATTACTACAGAACTAACCAAGCTAAAGAGGATTATTACAGAATATCATGAAAAATTGTACTCTAAGTAATTTGAAAACCTAGAAGAAATGGACAAATTTCTAGAAACACTCTCTCTACCTAAACTAACACAGAGGAAGAAGACCTAAATAGACCCATAACAAAAGAAGAAATTGAAGAGGTCATAAAAAATCTCCAAACAAAAAGCCCCAGCCCAGATGGCTTCACTGGAGTGTCCTACCAAACATTCAGAGAGGGGTTGAAATCAATTCTACTCAAACTATTCCAGCACTTTGAAAAAGAAGGAATACTCCCTAAATCAGTCTATGAAGACAGTATAACCCTGATACAAACTCCAGGCAAGATAGTACAAAAACAAAGAAAGAAAGACAATTACAGACCAATATCCCTCATGAATATAGATGCAAAAATTCTCAACAAAACACTAGCCAAGAGAATACAACAGCATATCAAAAAAATAGATAAAAATCAGTTGAGTTTCATACCAGGGATGCAAGGGGGATTCAGTATTAAAAAATCATTCAACGTAACTCTCTACATAAATAAAGGAAAACAATCACATGATCATCTCAATGGATGCAGAAAAACCATTTGATAAAATCCAACATTATTTCCTGATAAAAACTCTCAGCTATTTTGGACTAGAAGGGAAATGTTTCAACATAATTAAGTACATATATACAAAACCAACAGCTAACATTATTCACAATGGAGAGACATTGGAAGTATTCACCTTGAGTATTGGAATGAGACAAAGATGCCTATTATCATCACTCTTATTCAATATTGTACTGGAAGTTTTATCCAGAGCAATAAGGCAAGAAAAGGAAATAAAGGGCATCCAAACTAGTAAGGAAGGAGTAAAACTATCACTATTTGACTTCTGGGCAACATGGCACTCTAAGCAGAAGCACCACGCTGGCACTCCATAGCAAAGATCCAAAAAGCTAAGCCAGACAGAGAAAACAGCAATCCTGAAAACCTAAGCATCAAATGAAGAGATAAAGAACTCAGCCAAGCACCAAATGGAATAAGAAACTGACAGAGAACAGAGGGCAAGGAGAGATATATGCAGAGGTCCCCATCAGCTAACACAGCATGGATCTGCCATCTTGGACTCCTATCAGAGACAAGAAAACAGAAGGTATGAGAAAGCAGATTCACAGAGCTTCCAGCAGGAAACAGAACAACTGGTAACCAGCAATATATGCTTTCCCGTCTGCCACCGTTCTTCACCCCCCACTCGGCCTCCTCTGTTTCCCGCAGCCAGTCTCTTCACTGGGAAGCACCAGCTGCTTGGATTCTACCCATCTGCACTGGCCAACTCAGTGAGTGCTATTTGTTGGCTCCTGGTGTTCCTTTTTCATGCTTCTTTTGATTTCTTCCTTACATCTCACCACATCCCCCTCCTTTCTCTGAAATACCTGGATCCGTGCACCATCTTTGCTTCTTCCTGAAAGGCTGTGAAACTCCACTCAAATGTGAAACTGCTTCCTGGTCCATATTGCTATGCTGGTGGGATCCCAGGGCTTTGTGTTTCTTTTGAATTGTTTATTTGTTTTCTTTTTCTTTTCTCAAATTGGGAGCCCATTCTATCCAGGCAGTACAGCACAGTTTGGAACCTATCCCCTCAGTTTGCACAGACGTGCACAGATCCCTGAGGGCATTTCTTTATTCATCTTTTTTTTTCTTTTTTTTTTTGGTGGGGGGTAGGGTTGTTGTTTTTAAATTTGTTTTCTTTTCCCTTTTTTTCCCCTTTTGTCTTTCTTCATAACTCAGTTTCTCATCTCTATACCTTCTTTCTCTTCTTGTCCCCTGAATACCTGGTGCTGAGTGACAGCTCTATGCCTTCTAGCCAGGCTGTACTTCAAAACCTGGGAACAACTTCACCAGACCTCATAACCAAACCAGTGGGATCCCTGAGAGCTTTTCTTTTCTTTTTTCTTTCTAATCTTTATATATTCATTTTTTTTCTTTTCTTTTCTTCTTCTCCTATTTGTTTTTCTCTATTTCATAGTCTCCCATTTCTCCACTCCAACAACGAGCTTCCCTAGCACTCTTTTTTGTTTGTTTGTATGATTTTGGCTCCAGTTCCTCTCTCCTCTCTCATCTCTCCCATACCCATCTTAGCTCCACACATCACAATCTCCGTCCTCCATCCTGCCTACCTGCACAGAGTGCTTAACATCAAAACACCAAGCAGCACAGGCATGGCCTACCAGAACCTCCCCTGCACTGATTACTGGCCCACCTTGGTGGTTGTAGTAAGGGCCACAAACAACCCATCCCAGCAACTCCTCTTCAGCTAGACCTGCCCTGCTGTACCATATCTGAGTGACTGACCCTGCCAATTGGAGAAGGAGGTGAAAAGTATCATACTCACAGACAAGTAAACTACAAAGAAAACACAGCCCGCCAGCTCAGAGATAGCCAAATAAAACAAAATAACAGGATGAAACCAACAAATCTACAATCAAGAAATGAGAAAAACAGCTACTGAATGCCTTGAAGATAGCAGACAATATCAAAACATTTACAAAAACAGGACAAGATGGTTCCAGTAGGCATCCAAAATAAAACACCAGATGGCTTTCCAGTGGAAGAAAAGGCACTGGAACTACCTGATAGGGAATTCAAATCTCTAATACTGAGAATTATCCAAGAGTTGAAGCAAAAAGCAGACAAAAATGAGGAAAAAATAGACAAATTCATGGAAAATACAGACAAAAAATTGGAAGAATTCAGGAAAATAATGCAGGAACAAAATGCCAAAATAAATTCACAACTAGAAATTATACAAAAACAACAATTAGAAATCCAAAAGATAAACAACAAGATTTCAGAAATGGACAGTGTCATAGAAGGGCTGAGAAGCAGATTAGAAACAGTGGAAGACAGGATCAGTGGAATTGAAGACAAACACTTGGATACAAATCTGTTTGAGGAAAACTCAGAAAAAAGAACAAAGAAAAATGAAGAGACCCTGAGAGTTATGTGGGATACAATCAAAAGCAAAAGTTTTCGAGTGATTGGAGTTCCAGAACAGGGAGAGAAAATAGAAAACACAGAGAGGATCACTGAAGAACTTCTGACAGAAAACTTCCCCAATATCATGAAAGATCAAAAGCTGACCATCCAAGAAGCTCAACGAATCCCACATAGGATAGACACCGAAAGAAAATCACCAAGGCATATCATCATCACACTCACTAAAACCAAACACAAAGAAAGAATCCTGAGAGCAGCTTGTGAAAAACAAGAAGTCACATACAGAGGAGAAAAAAAATAAGACTAAGCTCAGATTATTTGGCAGACACCAAGCAGGCAAGAAGGCAATGGGATGGCATATATAAAACATTGCAAGAAAAAAATTGCCGGCCAAGAATAATATATCATGCAAACCTCTCTTTCAAATATGATGGGGAAATTAGGACATTTCCCAATAAATAGAAATTAAGGGAATATGTAAAAACCAAACCAAACTTACCAGAATTATTAAAGGGAGCTCTTCGATCTGAGAGCAAACAACTTCAGCTCACAGGCTGAATCTAAGACACAGGATCCTACCAGCCAGATACCAATCTAGGAAATGAACTCTCAAGGACTATCCAAAACCAAAAGAAATACAACAGGGAATCAGAGAACTTCATCAGTAAATTACAACAACATCAGAACAATAAAAGAGGGAATAAACAGTGTAGGTATAGAACCTTCTAATAGAGAAGAAGGCAAGGCGATACCAAGTCATAATAGACTGCTTCAAACTCAGAATGTTAAGCGTAAATTTCACTATAACCACAAAGAAAGTTAAAAAACATACTCATAAAAATAAAAAGGGAAGACAAAGTCTCAACAAAAACAAAACCTACAAAAACCAAAGAAATGAACAAAAATCCACAAACAAGAAGGAATTCAGCACAGGAGAGTAAGAAGAACAAAGAAAATGTCAGCACCACAAAAAGAAAAAAACAAAAAAAAAATCCAAAACCCTCTACAATATAACAACAGCAAACTCACATCTATCAATAATGACACTGAATGTAAATGGACTCAATGCACCCATTGACAGAATGGATAAGAAAACAGGAACCATCAATATGCTGTCTACAAGAGACACACTTTAGAAACAAAGATGTGAATTTATTAAAAGTCAAAGGTTGGAAAAACATATATCAAGCAAACAACTACCAAAAAAGAGCAGGAGTGGCAATACTAATCTCAGCTAAAATAGAATTTAAAACAAAATCCACTATAAAAGACAAAGAAGGACACTATATAATGATTAAGGGGACGATCCATCATGAAGACATAACCATAATAAACATCTACGCACCCAATGACAGGGC
>NW_004444080.1:6268803-6304345 GCF_000243295.1 Trichechus manatus latirostris
ATAGAAAACCCTAAAGACTCCATGAGAAATCTACTGGAACTAATAGAAAGATTCAGCAGAGTAGCAGGATACAAGATAAACATACAAAAATCAGTTGGATATCTATACACCAATAAAGTGAAAGATGAAAAGGAAATCAGGAAAAACAATACCATTTAATAGCCCCTAAACAGATAAAACACTTAAGAAAAAATCTAACCAGGGATGTAAAAGACCTATACAGAGAAAACTGCAAAACACTACTGTAAGAAACCCCAAGGGATCTACATAAATGGAAAAAACATACCATGCTCATGGATAGGTAAACTCAACATTGGGAAAATGACAGTTCTACCCAAAGCAATTTACAAATACAACACAATCCCAATCCAAATACCAACAACATTCTTCAAAGAGATGGAAAAACTAATCATTAACTTTATATGAAAAGGGAAGAAGCCCCAAAGAAGTAAAGCACTATTGAAAAAGAGTAAAATAGGAGGACTCATACTACCTGACCTCAGAACCTACCATACAGCTATGGTAGTCAAAACAGCCTGGTACTGGCCCAACGACAGACACGTTGACCAGTGGAACAGAATTGAGAACCCAGATGTAATTCCATTCACCTACGGTCACCTGATTTTTGACAAGGGCCCAAAGTCCATCAGATGGGGAAAAGACAGCCTTTTTAACAAATGGTGCTGGCAAAACTGGATAGCCATCTGCAAAAAAATGAAACAGGACTCATAACTTACATCATATGCAAAAACTAATTCAAAATGGATCAAAGACCTAAATATAAAGCCTAAAACTATAAAGTTCATAGAAGAAAAAATAGGACCAATGCCACAGGCCTTAATACACGGCATTAACAGGATACAAACCATAACCATCAACACACAAACCCCAGAAGATGAGCTAGATAACTGAGATCTTCAAAAAATCAAACACCTATGCTCTTCAAAAGACTTCACCAAAAGAGTAAAAACAGAACCTACAGACCGGGAAAAAAATTTTGGGCATCACAAGTCAGAGAAAGGTCTAATCTCCATAGTCTACAAGAAAATCCAACACCTCTACAACAAAAAGACAATACTGCTATTAAAAAAGGGGCAAAGGAAATGAACAGTCAATTCACCAAAGAAGGCATTCAAGTTACCTACAGAGACATGAGGAAATGCTCATGTGTTCACTAACCATTAGAGAAACGTGAATTAAAACCACAATGAGATACCCTCTCACTCCAGCATTACTGGCACGAATCAAAAACACTGGAAATAACAAATGTTGGAGAGGCTGTGGGGAGATTGGAACTCTTATGCACTGCTGGTGGGAAAGCATAATGATACAACCGCTTTGGAAAATGATATGGCTCTTCCTTAGAAAGCTAGAAATAGAAATACCATACGATCCAGCAATCCCACTCCTAGGAATATATCCTAGAGAAATAAGAGCCGTCACATGAATAGATATATGGACACCCATGTTCATGGCAGCATTGTTCACAATAGCAAAAAGATGGAAGCAACCTAGATGCCCATCAACAGATGAATGGACTAACATACTATGCTTCAGACACACAATGGATTATTATGCATCAATAAAGAACAATGATGAATCTGTGAAGCATCTCAAACATGGATGATACTGGAGGACATTATGCTTAGTGAAATAAGTCAATCACAAAAGGACAAATATTGTATGAGACCTCTATTGTAAAAACTTATGAAAAATTTACACACAAAAAGTAATAATCTTTGTTGTTTATGAGGGATGGGGGGGTGGGGGGAAATACTAAACAGACAATAGATAAGTGGTAACTTTGGTGAAGCATAAGACAGTACACAATACTGGGGAAGCCAGAACAACTTGTACAAGGAAAAGTCATGGAAGCTCCATAGACACATCCAAACTCCCCGACGGAATGAATTGCTGGGCGGAGGGCTGTGGAGACCATGGTCTCGGGGAACGTCTAGCTCAATTGGCATAACACAGTTTATAAAGACAATCTTCTACATTCCACCCTGGTGAGTAGCATCTTGGGTCTTAAAGACCTGTGAGCAGCCATCTGAGACACTCCACTGGTCTCATCCCTTCAGGAGCAAGGGAGAATGAAGAGAACAGGATACAAGGAAAAGATTAGTCCAAAGAACTAATGGACCACAGTTACCAAGGCATCCACCAGACTGAGTCCAGTACAGCTAAATGGTGTCTGGCTACCACCACTGACTGCTCTGACTGGGATCACAACAAAGGTTTCTGGACAGAGCTGGAGAATGATGTGACTGGAGAAACCCCGAGAGTATGGCCCCCAGACGCCCTTTTAACTCAGTGGTGAAGTCACTTCTGAAGTTCACCGTTCAGCCTGGGATTGGATAGCCCCATAAAACAATATGGGACTAATGAGGCACAGCAGTCCAGGGACAAGGACTAGAAGGCAGACGGGGACAGGAAAGGTGGTGATAGGGAACCCAAGGTTGAGTAAGGACAGTGTTGACATGTAGTGGCATTCTTAACCCTTGTTGTAGGGCAATATGTGTACTGTTTGATGAGAAACTATTTTGTTCTGTAAAAATTCATCTAAAGTGAGAATAGCAGTACAACTGTATGAATGTAATTGATGTCACAGAATTGTATGTGTAGAATTTTTTGAAATGGTGTATCTTTGGCTATGTATTTTTTCACCAAAAAAATTTCCTCCAGTGCCAAGAAGGGAACGTGTTGACATGTCATGGTGTTGTTAATCAGTGTCACAAAACAATATTTGTACTGACTGTTTAATGAGAAAATATTTGTTCTGTAAACCTTCACCTAAAGTACAATGAAAAAATTAAGAAAAAAAAACTATATTCACAGATGACATGATTCTATACATAGAAAATTCCAGAGATTCCAGAAGACAGTTACTGGAACTAATAGAAGGGTTTGGCAAAGCAGCGGGGTACAAAATCAACATAAAAAAATCAACTGGATTCCTCAACACAAACAAAGAGAACTCCAAAAAAGAAATTAAGAAAAGAATGCTTTTTACAATAGCACCCAAACGGATAAAATGCATAGGAATAAACCCATCCAGGAACATAAGACATTTACACAAGGAAAACTACAAAATACTACTTCAAGAAACCAAAAGAGACCTACATAAATGGAAACATATACCATGCTTATGGATTGGAAGATTTAAAATTGTGAAAATGTCAACACTACCCAAAGCAATCTAAAGATACAAGGCAGTCCTGACCCAAATCCCAACAACATTCTTAAATTAAATGGAAAAACTAGTTGCCAACTTTATATTGATTGGAAAGAGACCTTGAATAGCTAAAGCATTATTGAAGAAGAACAAACTAGGAGACCTCACACTTTCCAATCTCAGAACTTACTACACAGCCACGGTAGTCAGAACAGCCTGATATTGGTACAATGACAGACACACAGACCAATGGAACAGAATTGAGAACCCAGAAGTAAATCCCTCCAGCTATGGATAGCTGATCTTTGACAAAGGGTCAGAGAAAGCCCACTGGATGGGAAAGAGATAGTCTCTCTAACAAATGGTGCAGGCAAAACTGGGTATGCATTTAGGTATCACACTATACCTAAAAATTAGCTCAAGGTGGATCAAAGACCTAAATGTTAAACGAAAACCAGAAAGCTTCTGGGAGATAATATAGGGAAAAAGCTAAGGGTCCCAATTTATGGCATAAATACACTATCAAATATGACTAAAAATGCACAAACAACAGAAGATAAACTAGATAACCAGGACCTCCTAAAAATTAAATACTTATGGTCATCAAGAGACTTTACCAAAAGAGTAAAAAGAGAACCTACAGACTAGGAAAAATTTTAGCAAAGACATATCTGACAAGGATCTAGTCTCTAAAATATACAGAAAATTTAACACCTCCACAACAAAAAGACAAATAATCCAATCAGAAGACAGACACTTCAGTAAAGAAGACATTCAGGCAGCTAACAACCACATAAAGAGATGCTTGTGATCATTAGCCATTAGAGAAATGCAATCAAAACTGCAATGAGGTACCATCTCACCCTGGCAATGGTGTCACTAATTAAAGAAAAAAAAAGAAATAAAACAACAAATGCTGATGAGACTGGGGGGAGATTGGAACTCTTATACACTGATGGTAGAATTTTAAAAAGGTACAACCACTATGGAAAATGATATGTCATTTCTTCAAAAAGCTAGAAATAGAAATACCATATGGTCCAACAATCTCACTCCTAGGTATATATTCTAGAGAAATAAAAGCAGTGACACAAATAGACATATGCACACCCATGTTCATTGCAGCATTATTCACAATAGCAAAAAGATGACAACAAACTAAGTACCCATCAACAGATGAATGGATAAAAAAAATGTGGTATATACATGCAATGAAATACTATGTAACAGTAAAGAATAATGATGCATCTGTGAAACAGAACATGGATGAATCTGGAGGACATTATTCTGAATGAAATAAGTCAATAACAAAAAGACAAATACTGTATGACATCACTTTTATAAATAGTCAAGAATAGGTTTACATGCAGAAAGCAATCTTCTTTGATGGTTACTAGGGATTGGAGAGGGAGGGAAGGAGAATCACTTGCTAGATTGTAGACATGTGTTAATTCTGGTGAATGGGAAGGCAATACACAATAGGTGGGAGGTCAGCATGATGTGACCAAGGTAACTGAAGACACTGAGAGGTACGCAAGATTAAAGGACATCTACAGTAAATGCTATAATGTATTCAATTCTGCGACAACAGTAATAACAACCAAACATTTGTGAATGATTACACAGGTAGATATATATGATATATAGATGTGGGAGGGCATATGGGAGTTCATGCACATGCGTATAAAGGTATACCAAAACCTAACCCACTGCTGTTGAGTCAATTCTGTTTCATAGTGACCCCATAGGGTTTTCAAAGCTGTAAATCTCTATGGAAGCAGACTGCCACATCTTTCTCCTGGGAAGCCGCTGATGGTTTAGAACCACCAACCTTTTGGTTAGCAGTCAATTGCTTTAACCACTGTGCTACCAGGGTTCTTTATAAAGCTATAGTTGTGGGCATTTGTATATGCATACTAATATATGCTGCATATATATTAATATATAATAGAGTACTTTGAGGACACAGTAATGGAAATTTGTTATCCAAACATTTCTTGGAATTGAGTTTCTGGGCTTGAACACTCAGGACCATAACCTCAGGTGACATTTAGGTCTATTGGCATAACATAGTTCATAAAGATAATGTTCTACATCCTAGTTTGGTGAGTAGTGTCTAGGGTCTTAAATGTTTGTGAGCAGCCATCTAACATACAAATAGTGTTCTCTTCCCATATGGAGCAAAGGAGAGTGAAAGAAACTGTCTTAGGGTTTCTAGAGAAGCAAAACCGGTGAAGCATATGTATATGTGTGTGTGTGTATATATATGTAGAGAGAGAGAGACACAGAGACAGAGAGAGGCAGAATTATCTCAAGGAAATGGCTCATGCAATTGTAGAGGCTGGCAAGTCCCAAGTGAGGTGTAACGGCGGAGGCTTCTCCTGACTCACGTAGCTCCAGGGCCTGTTGAACCGAAGATTGGCAGGTCAGATGGCAGGCTGCTTTCTAAAGGGCTGTGGAGGCCAAAGAATCCCAAGATTGGCAGGCAATACGGCAGGCCACAGGCTCCAGTCCTAAGAACCAGAGGTCAGATGATGATGAACCCCATGCAGGATCCAGAGCAAACAAAAGCCAGTAAGCTTTTCCAGCATGTCCATGTATATTGGCCACACCCCCAAGGAAACTCCTCTTACAACTGATTGGCTGATGAGATCAGATCACATCATGGAGGTGATTATATTATATCACAAAATGGAAGATAATTACATCATTACACAACTGACAAATTGCATCATTATATAGCTGCCAAACTAGATCATTATGTAACTGCCAAACTACTGAGAATCATGACCCAGCCAAGTTGACCCTCAACCTTAACAATCACAGTCCACCTCTTGTCAACCTGGCACCTGTAGACATCTCCTCAAACCATACACAATCTCTAAAGATAATTACAAAGTAATACTTGCGCATAACAAGATACAACTAACATGCGTACACCAAAAAATCACTAGTCTGTTTACATCTTATATTTTATAAGTGAAGAAAACAAAAATATGTGATGCGCACATACATGAAGGAATACTCATAACAATTACAGTCCACATTTTTGCAACTGGTCACATGGTCATAGCTAGTATTTAGAACTGCCTCCTTCCACCACCCATTACGTATTCCCTTTGCCCTCAGCAAGCACCTCAGCTGGTCTTTGTTCTCTGCCTGGTAGGATGACACAAACCTTCACCCCACTGACACAAACCCTACTGAAGTGTCTGGACCATTAGTAGTCATGTCAAAATTGAGTTGCTATAGTTTTCCATTGACTTTAATCACTGGGCATGGTAGTACTAAGAGACATCCTAAGGGATTCCCTGTGTTCCAGACATATGATTTTCTTTACCTCGTTATGTAATGTCAATTGGATTTCTCCTTGCTAATCAGAATCAATCACATCAGCGAATATAGCAACTCCCTTCTTTGCCCATTGATTCAGTCACTGTTAACTTCCAGTTCAATGGAGTCAGTGTTGTGTCTCCTGATGGGAACATTCCTCCCTTTGAAGCTAAGCCCTCAGGACCCACAAAACATAGGGTCACGGGGACAGGAAACAAAAATTTTGCAACTGAGTCACTAGGGGTAATAGTGAGTGGCACCACTTCCATTTCCACACCTTGATTCCTGGACACATGAATCCTGGCTATGGGAGAAACAGCACCATATATTGGATGCTGGTTTAGAGCATATACAGCCTTCTGGAGAATGTTGCCCCAACCCTGAAAGTTATTGCCACCTAGCTGGTACCATAATTGTGTCTTTAAAAGGCCATTCCATCGTTCTATCACGTCAGCTGCTTAAGGATGATGGGGAACATGGTAATACCAGTGAATTCCATGAGAAATGGCCCACTGCTGCACTTCATTTCCGACGAAGTGAATCCCTTGAACTGAGGTGATGTTGTGTGAGATACCATGATGGTGGATAAGGCATTCTGTAAGTCCACAGATGGTAGTTTTAGCAGAAGGATTGCATGCAGGGAAGGCAAATCTGTAACCAGAGTAAGTGTCCATTCTAGTAACAACAAAATATTACCCTTTCCATAATGGAAGTTGTCCAATGTAAACAACTTTCCACCATGTTGCTGACTGATTACCTCCAGGAATGGTGCCATATTGGGGACTCAGTGTTGGTCTCTATTGCTGGTAGATTGGGTACTTAGCAGTGGCTGTACCCAAGTTGGCCTGGGTGAGTGGAAGTTCGTGTTTCTGGGACCATACATAACCTCTATCCCTGCCACATAGCCATTTTTTTTCATGAGCCCCTTGGGCAATGAAGCAAGTGGCTGAGGAAAGAAGATGACTGGTTTCCACAGAAGGCTTCATCCTATCCACTTGCTTGTTAAAATCCTCTGTTGTGGTTGCCCTTTTGTAAGCATTCACATGAGATACAAACAGCTTCACTTCTTTGGTCCATTCAGAGAGATCTGTCCACATACCTCCTCCTCATTCCTCCTTGTCTCGAATTTTCCAATCATTTTCCTTCCAAGTCCCTGACCATCCAGTCAAACCACTGGCCACAGCCCATGAATCAGTATATGATTGCACATCTGACCATTTCTCCTTCCAAACAAAGTGAACAACTGCCCATTGGAGGGATTTCCCTTCACCACTACTCTTCAGGGAGGTCCCAGAAAGGGGCTGTAGTGCTGCTGCTGTTGTATTTGAGTGGTGCCTGCATATCACTCAGAAACATCGTTAATCAAAAATGAGTTTTCTCTTCCTCAGTTAACTGATCAAAAGGATCTTTCCATGAGGCCACAGGTGCAGACTGGGAGATGGCAGGTAATGTGACAAGTGTAGAGACCACGGGCATTTAGAATACTTCCTCATGCAAATTGCTTATACTTTCAGGTCCTGTTTGGGCCCGACCTAGTATATACCACTTCCATTTAATGATGGAATGCTGCTGTTTATGTCTGACTTTATAACTCTGTGGGTCAGACAACATCCAGCTGATGATGGGCAGCTTAGACTGCATGGTGACTTGGTGGCTCATGGTTGAATGTTCAAACCCTACTAAGGCCCAGTAACAAGTCAAAAGCTGTTTCTCAAAAGGAGAGTAGTTATCTAGAGGATGGCAGGACTTTGCTCCAAAATCATAAGATTCTGAGCTTTGATTACTAATAGGGGCCAACCAAAGACTCCAAACAGCAGAGCCTTCTCTTGCTCTGGGTCCCACTATAAACTAGCAGATTTTTGAGTCAGTTGATAAATAGGCTGGAGTAGAACACCCAAATGAGGGATAAGTTGCCTCCAAAATATAAAGAGGCCTCACCAGGCTTTGTATTTCCTTTTTAGTTGTGGGAGTGTCCAGATGCAATAACTTATCCTTCACTTGAGAAGGAATATATCCACATGTCCCACACCACTGGACCCCTAGAAATTTCACTGGGAAGAAGGCCCCTGAATTTTTGCTGGATTAATTTCCCACCCTCTATCAAATAAATGTTTTACCAATAAGTCCAGAGTTCTTGACACTTCTTTTTTACTAGGTCCAATAATGTTATCAATGAACAAAAAAATGATCAAGGTCCCTGTGGACTAAATTGTGACCTAGGGCTGGAGAGTTAACATACTCCTGAAGTAGGAGAGTAAAGGTGTATTGCTGGCCTTGCCAGCTGAAGGTAAACTGCTTCTGGTGGCTCTTCAAAACACGTATGGAGAAAAGGCATTAGCCAGATCAATAGCTGTATGCTAGGTACCAGGAGATGTATTAATTTGCTCCTGCAAGGAACCACATCTGGAACAGCAGCTGCAATTGGAGTTACCACCTGGTTAAGTTTTCCGTAATCCACTGCCATTCTCCAAGATCTATCTGTTTTTTTGCACAGGCCAAATAGGAGAGTTGAATGGTGATGTGGTGGGAATCATCACCCCTGCATCCTTGCAGATCTTGACAGTGGCAGTAATCACTTCAATCCCTCCAGGAATGCGGTATTGGTTTTGTTTTACTATTTTCCTAGGTAGTGGCAGTTCTAATGGCTTCCGTTTGGCTTTTCCTACCACATTAGCCCCCACTCCACTTGTCAGCAATCCAATGTGGGGGTTCTGCCAGTATATCTATTCCAATTCTGCATTCTGGAACTGGAGAAATAACTACAGGATGGGTTTGGGGACCCAGTGTACCCACTGTGAGATGAACCTGAGCTAAGACTCCATTAATAACCTGACCTCCATACAGCCCTACTCTGACTGGTGGGCCACTGTGACATTTTGGGTCTCCTGGAATTATTGTCAATTTAGAGGCAGTATCCAGTAATCCGTGAAAAGTCTGATTATTTCCTTTTCTCTAATGAGCAGTCACTCTCATAAAAGGCCATAGATTCCTTTGGTAATGTAGTGGGATCCTTCCTCAAGGGACCCAGCCTCCACTTCATTCAAGCAGTTGTGGGTCCAAAAATTGGCTCAAGTCTGGGAACTGATTGAAGCACCATGACTCTATTCTGATTATTTGAATTAGACTGCTGTTCACTTGATCTATAATTCTTCCACTTGTACAGATCAAATAAATATTCAGTATATTTGTCATCTACTCACCCTTTGGGACACCACGATGAAGTAGCCAAAGCCCTAAGTCAATGCTAGTCAGACTATTCTGATTACTGCTTTGACTCTGCTGTCCATTATGGTAACCACGCCCACCTTGTATTTGTTGTTTGAGTGCCGCCACTTGACCCCTACCACCGCGAGGTTCACTCAACCCAATTGTAGTTAGGTTTCTTAATTCAGTTAGGGCAGCTCCCACTGTCAAATCTGATTTACATAAAATACCAATCACAGCAGTCTTCAAGGATGCTGGGTCTTCCTTCACAAATTTATTCCTCACCATTGTGGTATAAGGTGTGCCCTCCGGGCACTCCATGTGTGGGTCTTTGATTCTAACCTGATAAATCCACTCTCACATTCCAATTTACATAACCTCTGGATACCTTTTTCTACACTATACCAAGGCAGGTCTGGCACTTCAGTTTGGTTTAGTGTGAACCATCATGTAATCCATGATTCAGTAACTCAACAAAATAAACTATTAGATTCTTTCCTAACCTCTTGAGCTGAAACATTGATTGAAAAATCTATGCTTAGTGGACTCATATCAATAAACTCAAACTGATCCAACTTTATATTAGTTGTACTGTTATTCCACACCCTTAATAGCCATTCCCACACATATTCTCCAGGTTTGTGTTTGTACTTGATAGAAAAGCCAAGCAGTTCTTTTGGAATGTGGGGTAACTCCTCCTGAGTCACACATTGTACTTCCCCTTTTGCAGCTTGCTGGGACTTAAGTCTAGTTATAAGTCTGGAAGCACAAATGCGTGGTGGGAATGTATTCTGAGAACATTCAGTAATGTTTAGTAAGACATCTGCATTCCCAGGTAAGGACTTAGACACCGCCCCAGATGACATCTCAGACAAAGGCTCTTCAGATATAGCTGGGTTAATCTTATCCAATGGGGGTCGAGGGGCTAATGGTTTTACTGAGGAGAGTGGCTTAGCAACAAAGATGGAATGATCTCTTCAGATGGGAGGGAGAAGGCTGGTTCTGTTGGCAGGAGTAATTCGTTGGAATTTCATGTCTTTGTGTCCCCAGATTCCAGATTATCTGGACATATGTCCCCATCCAGAGTTTCAGGATTCTATCTCTTCCCAATCAATGCCCTCACGTTAACTTCAGACACCATTCAAGTTTGGGCATACAATTGGTGTTGTAATTCAGCCCCTCTTATGATGAGACTCTGGGTTTGATTTTCAGCAATATCAGCTCTGTTACTACAAGAAATAAGGCTTTCTCTCAGGGGACAAGTGGTGATTTTGAGGTTGTTTACACAAATTTTGAGCTGTGACTTTGAAGCCCTGAGCTCATCCCTTTTTTTCATCACTTTGTCAAGTGAAAGTAGGACCAACCAACCAACTTCCTTATACTTCTCATTCTGACAAAACTGTAGAGAAGTATCAAAGATATGATCACCCAGAGCCTGGCATCTCACCAATACTTGATCTGTTGTTGTGATATTTTGTGTATTTCTATTGCCACCTCACACATGGATTAACAAGGCCTTCTTTACTATTGGAACAAAGTCATTAACATCTCTAAAACTAACTGGACTTGAGAACCAATTTTGAAAACTCATCCTTACAATTGTATTTCTCTAGAAGTACTCTCCATACCAAATGTCTTAGGCTGGGTTCTCTAGAGAAGCAAAACTAGTAAATCTTATGTATACACACACACATACACAAAGACACACATATATATATGTACACATGCATACACACACACACACACACAAACACACACATATATATATACCTGTTGCCTTCAAGTTGATTCTGACTCATAGCTACCCAATAGGACAGAGTAGAACTGCTCCATAGTTGTTTCCAAGGAATGGCTGGTGGATTTGAACTACCAAAATTACTGGTTAGCAGCCGAGCTCTTAACCACTGTACTACCAGGACTCCATATATATCTCAAGGAAATGGCTCACTCAGTTGTAGTGGCTGACAAGTCCCAAGTCTATGGGTGAGGTTGGAGGCCTCTCCTGACTCATACAGCTGCAAGGCCTGATGAATCCAAGATAGGTGGATCAGACACAAGCTTCTGGCTCACAGGCTGCATAAGTTGACAAATCCCAAGATCAGCAGGTAATACAGCAGGCTGCTGGCTCAAGTCCCAAGAACTGGAGGTCAGATGATGATGAGATGGGTACAGGATCCAGAGTGAGCAAAAACCATCATGCTTTACCAGAATGTACAAACATATTGGATGCAGGCCACACCCATGAGGAAAATCCCCTTACAACTGATTGGCTGATCACATCATATCACATCATGGAGGTGATTACATTACACCACAAAATGGAGGTTAACTACATCATTACATAACTGCCAAATTACAGCATTACATAACTGCCAATCCACTGAGAATCATGGCCCAGCCAAGTTGACATACAAACTTAACCATCACAGAAGCCAAGGATTCATGGAAGCAATTAATTCACAGAACTAATGGCCCACATGAAGTACAGCCTCTAGCCTGAGACCAGAAGAACTAGATAATGTCTGGCAACTACTACTGACTGCTCTGACAAGGGACACAATAGAAGGTTCTGGTTAGAATGGGAAAAACATGTAAGACAAAACTCAAATTCAGCAAAAAGACCGGACTTCCTGGACTGATAAAGACTGGAGGAACACTTAAGACTATTACCCTAAGACACTCTTTTATCCTGGAACTGAAATCCCTTCCAGAGGTCACCTTTCAGCCAAACTATGGATTGGGGTATAAAATTAACAATAGCACCTGTGAGGAATGTGCTCCTTAGAACAATAAACTATATGAGACCAATTGGGCAACATTTTCCCAAAAAGAAAAATGAGAAAGCTAGCTGGGGCAGGGAAACCGTAGTGATGGAAATGGGGAAGGCAGGGAGATAATAGGGAGAGCGCTGACATATTGTGGGGGTAGCACCCAATGTCACAGAAAAATCTATATATGATTGTTGAATGGGAAACTAATTTGCTGCATAAACTTTCACTTAAAGCACAATAAAATGTTAAAAAAAAAGTTTAAAAAAAGTGTACACTTTAAATTGGTGAATTGTATGGTATGTGAAATATATCTCAATAAAGCTGTTTTACCAAAAAAAAAAAAAAAAACTCTCTGCAGCCATTCTTGAGTGACATTAACTTAGAATTATGTAAAAAGTGGGAATAGGACAGCTGACATTGAGAGGGGTGCCTAACTTCTCAAACCAAAATAAAAAAAAATGTATATGTGCAGATGTTACCACTTAGTCAATCCATTAGTCAATGGATTATAAGAATCCATTAACTGATAAGAAACTGGAACAATAAAAACAGAATACAAAATATTTCACATACTATAAAAGTACAACCATGTAAATATAAATACATGCTAATTAAAGTATGAATAAACCAAAAACCAAACCCATTGCCATCAAGCCAATTCTAGCTCATAGCAACCCTGCAGGATAGAGTAGAATTGCCCCATAGGGTTTCCAAAGCTGTAAATCTTTACGGAAGCAATTACCACATCTTTCTCCCATGGTAGTTTTGAACCTCTGACCTTTCATTTAGCAGCCCAGTGCTCTAACCACTGAGAAACTAGGGATTCTTAAAGTATGAATGCATACTATCTCAATATTAGGGTAAAAATGGAATCATTTGTTATTTATAATTAGGATGTTAGGGTAAGATACATGTTTTCTTTTCTTTATTGTTATCATAATGTTGCTTTAAACAATATGTTTTTGAAAATAAAATGTAAGGTACTACATATATATATATATATATATATATAGGGCAATTAGCTTACCAGCTTGAGACACACCTGCATTTAGTTTTTGATCAAGATTCCTGGGTAACCAAACACTTGGGAAGGAAGCAGTGCTTCGAACCAGTTCCAAATGATTCTCCTGCATGGATCCTGAAAGTTTCAGGAGCCTGATAAGGAGATCGGATTATAGGCTGGACTGTGGTGAATGACACACATTGAAAGCAGTATGATCACCTGCCATCTTTGAGCAGGGCACTGCTGTTTGTTTCCTACTAGGATCAATACAGATATGCAACAGATTTGCTTGCTCTGCAACTCGTATGCTGCCCTAGTTTACATGGGCAGTTACTGAACCATTCCTGAACTGTTCCATACTCATTTGAAGCCCTGGAAGGAAGCAAAAGTCACAGCTATCTCTGGGGGGAAACAATCTCATTTTCTCATGCAAAACCTGATGAGATTTCCTTTATTTCCCTGTAGAAACTGCCAGTGCCATCATGACACCTGCTCATTAAGCAAAGTTTGCTCTCTAGTTCTTCTCTTCTATTATCCCAATCTTTTCTGAATTTGAACTTTTCGTTGCAGTTGAGGCAGAACGGAATTTTATTTAAAAAGCAAGGTTTTTTTTTTAATCACCCACCCTATTACTATATTCTGGAAATTTTGAAATATGCTAGAGATGTCAAGATGAGGGCTAACATTGCACGATTATGAAGAATATGTCACTGGATACACATAAGCCTAAGTAGAGATCGTGTCTCCACAGTTATTGGCTGTCTACTTAGGCAAAACTATAAAAGGAAAAAGTGATCAGGAAATCAAATGCCACTGGGATGCTGTTTCTGAATTTCCTCATTTAATAAATATTTCTGAGCACTTTCCAGGAGCGTCTTATAAGTCGTATGTTCTAGACACTAGGGATATAGTAGTGAGCAAAAAAAATAAAATTACTTGTCCTCATGGAGCCCATATTCTAGTGATGGGATAGAGATAGACAGTAAACAAATAAAATAACTAAAATATGTTCTGTTAGATGATGATACCTTTTGAGAGAAAAAATAATGCAAAGAAGAAGGATAGGGTAAGCTGAATAGGGTGGGTTTTTTTGTTGTGGTAGTCAGAATTTAGGTAGATGTCATATTTTAGTAAAGAGCTGAGGGAGGTGAGGGAAAAGCCATCCTGTTATCTGCCTGAAAATCATTCCAGGTTGCAGAAGTGGCAAATGCAAAGGTCTTGAGATGGAAGCATGCCTTGCAGTTTCAAAAATCAATAAGACTTGTATGGCTAAGGCAGAGTGTGTATAAATTCACCTGGTTTAAGTTTTACCAAGATAACGCTAAATACATTATTGGAACTAGTCCAAAGGCAGGCTGTGACAGAAGACATGTCAGCAATTATTTAATTAACCCAGAAGAGAGATGAATGTGGCTCCTACTAGGAACATAACTTAGGTGTAACGTGGTTGGAGCCTGGTTATATATTGAACATAGTGTCAACATGTTTTACTGTAAGAATGGATGTAGGTGTAAGATGAAGGGAGGAACTGTGGGCAATTTCCAGACTTTTGGCTTGAGGATTGAAAGAAGAGGTTTCCTACTTACTCTGATCCAAATAATTACAAAGGAACTGTTTTGGGGTAGGGAAAAGATCAGGAGTCCAGTTCTGTTCCGTTTTAAAGAACATATATTTTCTCACCTTTTTGGAGGTTAAAAGAGCAAATCAGGTCTCAGCTATTTTGATTCTTTCTGCAGGCATATCTACTGGTTTCTGTTGACTCCCAGCAATCTTTGGCATTGGTTTTCTTCTAGTCGATTCTTACATGGCATCTGTATTCCCTCTGTGTGTGTCTATGTTTATTCTGCTCTCTTTATAATTCATATGTGATTAAGTTTAGGACCCATCCTACTCTGGTATTATCTCATAAAATAATTAATAAAAAAAACTATTTTGAAACAGGATCACATCCACAGCTACGATGTCCAGGACTTCAATATACTTTTTTTTGTGTGTGGAAACAATTATATTCAAAACAGCAAGTAAGTAGTAGGATATGCAAGTGTAGGGACCAGAGAATAGGTCTGGATGGATGTTTAACTTTGGAAGTCATCAGCATAGAGGGAGTATTTACAATGACTATATGAGATTGCTAAAGAAGCGAATATAGATAGAGGGGAAAAAAATATTAGGACTGAGCCTTGGAGGATCAATGTTTAGAATTTGAAGAGATGAGGAGGAAACAACAGGCAAATTAAGAAAGGAGCAGTTGGAGTGGGGGAGGAAAATGAGGAATATATTATATCCTAAAAGTCATGGTTCAAAGAGGAGGGAGGATAACTGCTTATAAGTAAAAAAAAAAAAAAAAAAAAGGTAGGCTTTAAAAACAGTTTAATGAGTCTCATTCTACTTCTTTCTACATGTTGGCTTCATTTTCCCATACCGGCATCCTCCACATGACTGGAAACACAACCATTAGAAGGTCCTGTATGTCACATTTTTCCACCATGGGAATTTAACAATTTCTCAGGCTTTAGTTCAAAATATCCTTAGGAAGGTATCATCTTCTGGTTACATAAATTTTGTTCCATGGGAATAGTGTCTCTAAGATTCTGGAGTGCCAGTTTTGACATTCTTTTCATTGAGACTCCCATATCATATTTACAGTGGGGTAAGGAGAATTTCCCACAAAAAAATTACATATTTTTACTTATTGTTATCGCCTTACTTCTTCAATCTGTATGCTGAACAAATAATCTGAATAGTCAGACTATATGAAGAAGAATGCAATATCAGGATTGGAGGAAGACTCATTAACAACTTGTGATTTGCAGATGACACTACTTTGCTTGTGGAAAAAGAAGTGGTATTGAAGCACTTACGGATGAAGTTGGTCGAAGACTACAGCCTTAAGTATAGATTACATCTGAACACAAAGAAAACAAAAATCCTTGCAACTGGACCAATAAACAACATCATGGTAGATGATGAAGAATTTGAAGTTGTCATGGATTTCATTTTAATTGGATCAATAATCAACACCCATGAAAGCAACATCCAAGAAATCAGAAGACATATCGCACTAGGAAATTTTGTGGCAAAATACCTCTTTAAAGTTCTAAAAAGCAAAGATGTCACTTTGATGACTAAGGTGTGCCAGACCCAAGCCATGGTCTTTTCAATCTCTTCATACGCATGCAATAGCTGGAAAATGAAAAAAAAAAAAATAAGAAAAAGAAGGAGAAAAATTGATCCACTTGAATTGTGGTGTAGGCTAAGAATATTGAACATATAATGGACTGTCAAAAGAATTAATAATCCTTAAAAGAAATAAGTGGAATGCTTCTTAGAAGTGACGATGGCTAGACTTCACTTGCTTACTTTGAGCAACACTTCATGAAAGACCAACCAGTGGAAAAGGAGATCATGTTTGGTAAAGTAGAGGATTAGCAAAAACTAGGGAAATAGTCAATGAGATAGACTGACACAATTGCTGCAATAATAGGATCAAGCATATCAAACATCCTGGAGAAAGCACAGGACAGGGCAGTGCTTCATTCCGTTATATGTAAGATTGTCGTGAGTCAGAGATGATTGATGGCAGCTAACAAACAACAACTATAATCTTTATTACCTAAGAGGAGCTTGCCATATACATAGACTTCCATTTCTTTTCTCATTCTCTCAGAATAAATACTGTGTGCTTCTGTTAATTTTATACTGGTGATTTTGTTAGGCATGTAACAATCTTCAATATCTCTTCAAACTAGACTTCTAATTCTCCTTCTGGGTATACTGACCTTCAGGCCTGTATGCACTTTAACTATCTAATTAATCCTTGATTTCCGTCCCCTTGGTTAAAACTTCCTCATCATTAAGAGGCGTCCTAACTTTTCTACCTGTTCTGCCTGATTTAAACTTGCTCAGTAAGGAGCCCTGTTGATGCAGTGGTTAAAGGGCTCGGCTGCTAACAAAAAAGTTGGCGATTCAAACCTACCAGTAGCTCCGCAGAAGAAAGATGTAGCAGTCTGCTTCCATAAAGACCTAGAGCCTTGGAAACCCTATGGGGGAGTTCTACTCTTTCCTATAGGGTCAGTATGAGTTGGAATTGACTTGACAGTGGGTTTGGTTTTGGATATAACGTTCTCAAATTTATCAGTTTGTTTTCTCAACTTCATCTCCTTCTAAAGGATGTTTCTATTTTCTCTTGTGACAGAGAGTTTTATTCTCTTGTCTCTTCAAGACAAAAATGATCAAAATTATACTTAATACAACCTTTCAGTTTCTAATACCTTCACCTCTTTTTTCTTTTTTGTTTTTAAGAGTAACCCTTAGAATCATATGGGCTGTTTTGTTTCCATTTTGCTCAAATGTTCAGTTTCCTTATTCTCCTAATATGATCTTTGCCAAATTTTCTTTCTTTTTTATTGTAATTTTGATGAAGATTTATAGAACAAACTAGTTTCTCATTAAACAATTAATGCACATATTGTTTTCTGATGTTGGTTGCCAACCTCACAACATGTCAACACTCTCCCTTTCTCGACCTTGGGTTCCCCATTACTAACTTTCCTGTCCCCTCCTGCCTTCTTATGCCTGCTCCTGGGCTGGTGTGCTCATTTAGTCTCATTTTGTTTTATGTGCCTTTCTAATCTACAGGGTCTCTATGAGTCAGACTTGACTTGATGGCAACAGGAAATCTTTGGCTGAAGGGTGAACCTCAGGAGTGACTTCATTACTGAGCTAAAAGTGGATCTGAGGGCCATACACTTGGGGTTTCTCCTGTCTCTGTCAGGCCAGTAAGTCTGTTTTTTTTGTTTGCTTGTTTGTTTGTTTTTTGGTGAGTTAGAATTTTATTCTACATTTTTCTCCATCTCTGTTCAGGAGCTTCTATTGTGATCCCTGTTACAGAAGTAATTTGGTGGTAGCCAAGCACCATCTAGTTGTGTTGGAGTCAGTGTAGTGGAGGCTGCGGTAGTCGTGGTCCATGAGTTCTTTGGACTAATCTTTCCCCTGTATCTTTGGTTTTCTTCATTCTCCCTTGCTTCAGATGGGGTGAGACCAGTGAAGTATCTTAGATGGTCACTCACAGGTTTTTAAGACGCCAGATACTACTCACCAAAGTAGAATGTAGAACATTTTCTTCATAAACTATGTTATGCCAATTGAGCTAGATGTTCTCTGAGATCATGGTCCCCACAGCCCTCAGCCTAGTAATTCAATCCCTCAGGGGGTTTGGATGTGTCTATGGAGCTTCCATGATCTTGCCTTGGACAAGCTGTGCTGGCTTCCCCAGTATTATGTACTGTCTTACCCTTCACCAAAGTTACTGCTTATCTACTGTCTATTTCCTTCACCTCTTAGAGACAATATAAACTCTTGATAATAAATACTGTGAAATAAATAATCTAAATTAATCCTTAAAACAATGTTATGAGATAATTTGCCAAGCATTGTGGTGGTCTCATGGCTGGTCCTCTCCAGTAAATATTTGTTGTAAGAAAAATTCTAAAATTTACAGTCTCCCTTGATCTAAAAGAGTCATGTAACTATGTTTGGGCCAATGAAATATGAGAAGAAATAATATGTACAACTTTTGAGTTAGACCTTAAAAAAAGTTAATTGAGTCCTTTTTTCCAGCTGGTGACAATAAGAGCAGCCATCTTAGATTTAAAGGTGGAAGTCACATGTTGAAAATAGAAGAACTACTTAGCTAGCCAAGAATTTAGAAGCAGACCACAGTGTTAAACAGTCTACAAACGTCAGGACTGTTGTTTGAGCAAGAACCAAAATTCCTCTTCTTTAAGCTATTTAATTTAAGACTCTCCTATAGGTGAACTGCTGAATTTATAGCTTAATACACTCATTCCTCACTTATCAGCATGGTTAGTTTCCAAAGATCAGGTCGCTATGTGAATATTGACATTAAGCTAGAGTCGGGCTGTGTACCGTCTTCCGTGCTCATGTCCCCCCAGTTGCTCACTGTCTGTAGTCACCCCCTGTGTGCCTTGAGATGCACATGGTACTTTATATTAACAGACAGTTATCCAAATTGGCCTTTCTTGTAGGAGATTTGGAAAATCAGCTCTATCTCCAGGCTCACGTAAAGTCCTTAGAATTATGTTCACACTTAGTTAATGGCAGTAATTACTTTTGTACTCTACACTGACTTTTATTGGCTCTGGGCCTGGGATAGGACCGATTTTGAAGTTATCAGGTTGATTTTGCTCATAGTTGGACAGGCTGGCGGAGAGGAGGAAAGGGCTAATAGCCTTTCAATTGAATTCTGTCATTTACTTGCATAGAAATTTCAGAGAATTTCTACACACATTGTGGAGTATGCTGCATACTATGGGAAAAGTTAAATTTCAGAAGAATCAAAAGAAATATATAGCTATAAACCAAATTATTTATATAGGTGATTGACTACATTAAAACTGAATAGCTTTTGGATTGTCTGGAAATTACAAGTCTCTGGGTTTTATGTACTCTAATAGCAGATAGGCTTATCATCGTAGTTTTCTGCTGAGCATGGAAGATTCAAAATTATGAGAGGATGAAGCAGGCATTTTACTCATTTCATTCCTGCTGCCATACACCAGAGTGCAAGAATCAAGGTCAGTGTATTAATTTTTTTATCTATGATAACTTCAATTGAAAAATGAGTTTAAATATCTTATATCATCAAACAAATATCATATATTTAGCCCAGGACTATTGATAATAAGATTTTGCTCTTTGAAAAATTGAACTGCTTGTGATTTTGAATATTTTATTTTTAAAATGTACAAATAATCCTTGTTCGTTTTTATGAGAACACTTTAAATTAGGAGTTTCATTTAAATACAACAGATGATGTGACGATTTCCAAAATCAGATAAATTTTCTTTTCAGTTAATAGTTATTTTAGTGATATAAAATTATTTTCAATAGATATCCCAGTACACTTCTCTAATGTGAATCAAGTATAACCCCTAATTTATTAAAATGAGTTGTGCAGAGAAAAAAGCGTTATTTGATATTTCAATTCTGAGCAGATTAATAATATTAATCTCGTTGGTTACTAGAAATAACTTTGAATATCATGGAAGTTTATTAAAGTAGGATTCAGCAAATCAAATTAATTGTAGCATATTGTGGTGGCGCAGTAGTTAAGCAGTCAGTTGATAACCAAAAGGTCAGCAATTTGAACACACCAGTTGTTCCACAGGAGAAAGATGTGGCAGTCTGCTTCCATAAAGACTTATATCCTTGGAAACACTATGGGACAGTTCTACTCTGCTATAGGGTCACTACGAACTATGAACCAATATGGACTGGATGGCAAAGGGGTTTGGGATATTGTGCCAATATAAGAAGAAATAAGTTTCACTACACTGAACATAGGAGTCCCTGGGTGATGCCAACAGTTCATTGCTCCACTACTAGCCAAAAGATTGGCAGTTTGAACACACCCAGTGGTGTCTCAGGAGACAGGCTGGAAAATCTGCTTCCAAAAGTTCAAAGGCCTTGAAAACCATATGAAGTAGTTTTACTCTGCACATATGGAGTTGTCATGAGTTGGAATTGACTCAATGGCAACTAAGAACAAAAATGAACATCTAAATAATGAAAAAAAAAGAAGCTAATGTATTTGAGAACTGAGGTAAATACCAGTTCAAGAGGTACTGAGTTATTGAAATATGTTGTTGATAAGTGTTATTGAGTTGGTTCCGACTCATAGTGACCCTATAGAACAGAGTAGAACTGCCCCATAGAGTTTCCAAGAAGCAGCTGGTGGGTTTGAACTCCTGACCTTTTGGTTAGCCGCTGAGCTCTTAACCACTACACCATAAAAATATATAAAAAGTAAATGCTGTGGAAATTTGTTCTGATAATGGAAGAATAGACAGTATCACACAAATTTTCCTGTGAATAGAAATTATGAACTGTGGGAAAATTTATATATGAAGGCAGTGGAGAGTGAACAATGTTGTTAGGAACGATTTAGTCAGTTCTGACTCATAGAGACCCCATGCACAACAGAATAAAACACTGACCAGTCCTGCACCATCCTCACAATCATTGTAATGTTTGAGCCCATTGTTGCAGCCATTGTGTCAATCCATCTCATTGAGGGTCTTCCTCTTTTTTGCTGACCCCTACTTTACCAAGCCTGATGTCTTTCTCCAGGAGCTTGCTGCTCCTGATAACATGTCCAAAATACCTGAGACAAAGTCTCGCCATCCTTGCTTCCAAGGAACACTCTGGCTGTACTTCCTTAAAGACAGACTTATTTGTTCTTCTGGCAGGCCATGGTATATTCAATATTCTTTGCTAACACCATAATTCAAGGCCATCAATTCTTCTTTGATCTTCCTTATTCATTGTCCAGCTTTCTCATCCATATGAAGTGATTGAAAATACCATGGCTTGGGTCAGGTGCACCTGAGTCCTCAAGGTGATATTTTCACTTTTTAATACTTTAAAGAGATCTTTTGCAGCAAATTTACCCAATGTAATATGTCATTTTATTTCTTGACTGCTGCTTTCATAGACATTGGTAGCAGATCCAAATAAAATGAAATCCTTGACAACTTAAATATTTTCTCCATTTATCATGGTTTTGCTTATTAATCCAGTTGTGAGGATTTTTGTTTCCTTTTAGTTAAAACCTTTTAATGTACAATGGTACATATAGTGACCACTTACTTTTTCAAGATCTGGGGTTTATTGGGAAACTGCTATCCCACTGGCTGTGCATGTTGTCAAAAGGTTGGGGACATTTATAACTGTTTGAAACCAAAGAAACAGGCACACAGTGATTCAGCATGATTCCATTAATGAACATACATAGTATCAACAAAAAATTCAAAGCAGAAAACAATTGAAGAATGAAAGGGGGTGAAATCCATACTGAAAGCTGTAGTTTGTGATCTTCATCAGTAAATGTTTCAAGTCCTCTTCACTTTCAGCAAGCAAGGTCGTGTCATCTGCATATCACGGGTCATTGATGAGTCTTCTTCCAATCTTGATGCAGCGTTCTTCTTCATATAGTTCAGCTTCCTGGATATATGCTCAGCAGATAGATTGAATAAGTATGGTGAAAGATACAACCTTGACACACCCACCTTTCCTGATTTTAAATCTCGCAGTATCCCCATGTTATGTTCAAATGACTGCCTCTTGCTCTATGTACAGGTACCACATGAGAACAATTAACTGTTCTAGAATTCCCATTCTTCTCAATGTTATCCATAATTTGTTATGATCCGCACAGTAGAATGCCTTTGCATAGTCAATAAAACACAGATAGACGTCTTTCTGGTAGTCTCTGCTTTCAGCCAAGATCCATTTGACATCAGCAATGATATCCTGCCTTCCTCATTGTCTTCTGAATCTGGTTTGAATTTCCAGAAGTTCCCTGTCAATGTCCTGTGCAACCATTTTTGAATTACCTTCAGCATAATTTTACTTGCATTGATATTAATGATATTGTTTGATAATTTATGCATCTGTTGGATGATCTTTCTTTGGAATGGACATGAATGTGAATCTCTTCCAGTTGGTTGGCCAGATAGTGTCTTCCAAATGTCTTGGCATATATGAGTAAGTGTCACCAGCATTGCATCCAGTTGTTGAAACATTTCAGTTGGTATTCTGTCAATTCCTGGAGTCTCGCTTTTTGCCAGTGCTGTCAGTGCAGCTTGGAATTCTTTCTTCGGTACCATCAGTCCTTGATCATATGCTACCTCCTGAAATAGTTCAATGTTGACCAATTCTTTTTCTTAGAGATACTCTGTGCATTTTTTCCATCTTTTTTGATGCTTCCTGTGTCGTTCAATTTTTTTGCCCATAGAATCCTTCAATATTGCAACTCGTGGCTTGAATTTTTCCTTCGGTTCTTTCAGCTTGAGAAATGCTAAGTGTGTTCTTCCGTTTTCGTTTTCCAACTCCAGGTCTTCAGCATTTCATTATAATACTTTACTTTCTCATCTTGAGCTGCTCTTTGAAATCTTCTGTTCAGCTCTTTTACTTCATCATTTCTTAATTTTTCTTTAGCTACTTGACGTTCAAGGGCAAGTTTCAGAGTCTCTTTTAAAATCCATTTTAGTCTTTTCTTTCTTTTTAATGAGCTTTTTCTTTCTTGATGTCATCCCATAGCTGGTCTGTTCTTCAGTCATTAGTGTTGTGTTCAGTGCATCAAACAGTGCATCAAATTTATTCTTGAGATGGTCTCTAAATTCAGGTGGGAAACACTCAAAGTCAGACTTCGGCTCTCATGGATTTGTTTTAATTTTCTTCAGCATCAACTTGAAATTGCATATAAGCCATTGATGATCTGTTCTAAAGTCAGATCCTGGCCTTGTTGAGACTGATAATATTGAGCTTCTCCATAGTCTCTTTCCACAGATGTAGTTGACTTGATTGCTGTGTTGCCCATCTGGCAAGGTCCACATGTATAGTTGCTATTTACGTTGTTGAAAAAACAGTATTTCCAATCAAGAGGTAGTTGGTCTTACAAAATCTATCCTGTGATCTCCAGCATCGTTTCTATCACCAAGACCATATCTTCCAAATATTGATCTTTCTTCTTTGTTTCCAACTTTCACATTCGAATCTCCAGCAATTATCAATGCATCTTAATTGCATGTTTGATCAATCTCAGATTGCAGAAGTTGTTAAAAAATCTTCAGTTTCCTCATCTTTGATATTAGTGTTTGGTGCATAAATTTAAATGCTAATGGTATTAACTGGTCTTCCTTGTAGGTGTATGGATATTATCCTATCACTGACAGCTTTGTACTTCACGATAGATCATTAAGTGTTCTTTTTGACAGTGAATGTGGTGCCGTTCCTCTTCAGTTTTTCATTCCTGGCATAGAAAATCATATGATTGTCTAATTCGAAATGGCCAATACCAGTCCATTTCAACTCACTAATGCCTAGGATATCACATTTACATAGCTTTCCTCCTAAGGGCACTTCTCAGTCTGTAAGCAAATGGTGGCTGAATTCAAGCAGTAACGCAGTTTCCTACTGGCTTTGTGTGTCAGAAGACAGAGTCTGGAGTTCTCTGGATGACTGGGAATTGCAGGGTGTGGAATAATGCAAGGAGAGACCATATGTGGAGAGCCCCGACATCTAGTTGTAAACACGTTTCAAATCCTTGAACTATACTTGACTGTGAGAGATTCTAAGGGCCCTATTGGGAGGGAAAAAAGAGCTGGGAGGCAAAAGAGATTGAGCAGAGTTTTCATTTGTCTTCATTAATGAAGTCAGAGTTTGGAATTTTAGCCCTCCAATTAAGAGTATTTGGTATACATCTTGGACTTCCTAAAAATTGACCCAAATACAGAAACTAGCCATGGGAATTAATATTAAAAAATAAACCAAGTCTCACCAAGTTCAAGGTGAACATTCAGTAATTTAACTGCCTATTACAATAATAATCAATAGTATTTAGAAAAAGATATAATAATCTAGAAAGTTTATAAAACATTTTATTCACAGTGTCTAATTTACAATACAAATACTTGAAAAGAAAACAAACAGAAATAATGACTCATAGTTAAAAGAGAAAGCAATCAATAGAAACATACCTATAGATGACCCAGATATTGCAATTAACGGACAAGAATTTTAAAGGTGTTATAGTCAATATGTTCAAGGCTTAAAGGAAAAGATGGACATAGAAAAGTAATCAATAGGGATTCTCAGAAGAGAACTAGAATCTATGACATAAGGAAATGGAACTTTTAAGACAAAAATGCAATTTTTGAAATGAAAAATACCCTTGATAAACTTAACAGCTATTTAGAGATGGCAGAAAACAAAGTCAGTGAATTTGATATTAATCAATAATCTTTGGGATAATACCAATCAGCCTAACATCTGTGTGATTTTAGTTCAAGAAAGAGAAGAGAGAGAGAATAACTGAGAAAATTATATTTAGGAAAAGAAATACATTTGAAAATATTTCAAATTAGGTGAAAAACATGGATTTACAGAGCCAAGAAGCTCATAAAACCCTATGAAGGATAAAAACAAAGGAAACTACACCTAGGCACATCATAATTTGCTCAAAACTAAAGATAAGAAAAACCATGTAAGAAGTCTGAGAAAAGTAACATATTCAAACAATAGAAAGATTACAGCTGATCACTCAAATAGAAAGCAGAAGAAAACGGATCTTTAAAGTACTGATATAAAGTAAATAAATAGCTCAATCTAGCTTCTACATCCAGCAAAAACTTCCAAAAATGAAGGTTAAATAGATTTATAAATAAATAGTTGAAAGAATTCTTGGCTGACCTGTTTAGAATTAAAGAGATGTTAAAAGAAGTACTTTAGGTAGAAAGGGCATGATAACAGATGAAACTGTTAGCAACAAAGGAAGGAATGAAGGATGAAGGGCACCCAGATAAGCTAAATATGTTGTTAAATATTTTTTCTTTCTTGTTTTTTTTTTAAAAAAAACTGACTTTAAAACAGAAGTCATTACAGTATATTTTGAGGTTTATAACATTTGTAAATGTTAAGTATATGACAACAATGGCATCAAATGGTGAGCTGATAAATGGTAATATTGGAAGGTTGCTAGGTATAAAGTGAAGTGATAAAATATTAACGATAAGAAGACGTGAAAAATAAAATGGGCATTGTGATCCTTAGAACAACCACCAAAACTTATGAAGAAATTTACTTGAAAATTAATAGACAAAATTAAAATGGAAGGCTAAAATACATTGAATTAATTCAAAACTTCAATCACTGTTAAGAAAATGAAAATGAAATGCAAATACTTAGAGAAAATATTTGCAATACGTATTTAGTATACATAAAGTACTTCTACAAGTCAATATTAAACAGACTGTTGGGCATTTTTTCTTAAAAAGTACATCATGTATCTACCCCGTGAACTAGCAATTCCACTCCTAGACATTTACACAAAATAAATGAAGGTGTATTTCTACAAAAGGTCTGGCACATGAACATTTATAGAATCTTTTTTTCATAAAAGTCATAAATTTCAAAATAACCCAAATTCCATCAACAAATGGATAGATAAATTGTGATATATTCACTTAAGAGAATAGTATTCAGAATTTAAAAAACAAAAACAAAAAATTCCCACAAATTAGTGCTACAACAATATGATAAATTGAAAAAGTATTTTGAGCAAAAGAAGATAATCACAGAAGATTTCATATTGTGTAATTTCGTTTATATGAAGCTTGAGGAAAGGCAAAAGGAATCTTCAGTGTTAGAATTTGGAGAGAGGTTTCCTGTTGAAGCAGGAGATTGACTGGAGGGGATACAAGGAAACTTTATGGGATGATGTAAAAATTATCTTTTTTGATAATGGTTTTATTATTCACTGACTCCTCATAAGACTCATTGAATTGTAAGATTAAGATCTATCATTTTACTTTACGCTAATATTAGCTCAATTAAAATTAAAAAAAAAAGTAGATCTTGCAATTTTGCTTGATGTTTATACTTTTTTTTTTTTCTGCTATTACTCTTGTTGGGTCAAATCATTTTTAAATTTGCATTCCATAAGCTTAGAAGATAGATTCATAGGTTTTTACTTCATTATTATTGTTTTCATTTATTATTTTTAAAGCATCAGTAATGAACATGATAGTCTACAAATAAAGTTCACATATCAAAGACCTTGCAATTCAAAAATAAGAGATATATTGAGGCCAAGAAATGCCATGTTGTAAATGTGAGCAAATATAAGGTTAGTGACCATGTGTTTTACTTTTCTTTTCTAACTTCATTTTTTCTTATCATATTAGGAAAATAAATGACAGAAATGACTGTTTAAAGTGCTTTAAGGAGAAAGTTCACAAATAAGAGAAGCACATAGGCCTATAATAGTGGATATTTCATAGAGGATAACTATACAAAGTTTATTGGAATAGCTAAATGGAAGTGAAGGGAGTCTTTGCATTTTTACATTTGCTCTTATGTATCCTCAGAAAGGCTCACTTTCTCTTTCTTTATCTGGATAAATATACACACATACATATACGGAGCCCTGGTGGCACAGTGGTTAAGTATTCAACGCTGAACAAAAGGTCGGCAGTTCAAATCCACCAGCGGCTCCTTGAAAACCCTATGGAGCAGTTCTACTCTGTCCTGTAGTGTCCCTAAGAGTCGGAATTGATTCAGCAGCAATGGGTTTTTGGTTTATACACACAAACAGACACATATGTCACCATAGTTTATAATACATGTTTTCTTTCGTAAAATGTTATTAGGCAAATGCCATCTCCACAGTTTTCTCTCTGAGTAAATTTGAATTTCTTACGTTATTTAATATACGTAAAGTTATTAAAATATGTTTTTAATTTTCAATTTTTAAAAGCAGAATAATGATAAGAAACCATCTTATAGTGCTGCTATTTAAACATTGCTAGAAGAGGACTGACACATTTCTAGTCTATACAAGTTTTCTCTTACTATTGAAATTATTAAATTCATCATAAACTTTCAACACTATCACTCTTTCCAATCAAGTTTGTTGTTTATCTGTACAATTTTCATTTTTTCTGACTACCTATAGCCCTGGTGGTGCAGTGGTTAAGAGTTATGGCTGCTAACCAAAATGTTGGTGGTTAGAATCCAGCTGCTCCTTGAAAACCCTTTGAGACAGTTCTACCCTGTCCTGTAGGGTCACTATGAGTTGGAATCAACTTGATGACAATGGGTTTTATAGCCTAGAGGCTTAAAAGGAAGGTTTTTAAATCAAATTCATGTTTATATCCACAGGAATGGGTCAATCTCTCTTTAACAATGAACTTAGAGAAAAATGAAAGAGTAGAAAAAAATAAAAAGATTTACTTTGCCTGCTGGTTTATAAAAAGCAGTGCTTTCTCTTGTTGGTATGAGTTCAGCAGAGGGGAGAATAGGACGAGAAAAGATAATAACTCAGAACTTAAATAATTTATTTAATGTGTAAATTCTATTCTCTAAAAACATAAATCACTTATTCAACATATATCCGTAGAGGATTAGAGCTAGGTGAGAACTGATGGGAAATAATGTAAGTATATGAGCTTATTTATTCTTTTTGTTTATTCAGTTATCTCTATCTCACTTACTTTTATAAAGAGATAAAACAGTCACTGGAAAATTTAGCCCAAAAAATATATTCTAGAAATTCTGAAGCATTCCCTGCAGGACTAAGTGCTTTGATTATCTGCATCTCTGAGGCAATTCTGGCATCAAAGCAGATTTACCCTACATTTGAACACCTTGAGGCCAGATAATTCTCTTCATGGTTTACATAATAGTGAGTATGATCATCATCCCAGATGGCAAAAACTGCTTTTCCCTATTGTTTCCCAGTGAAAAACATCAGTCTGTGTGGGCTTACATTTATATATCAACAAAATTTGTTTTTTTGAGCATCTTCCATGAGGCACTGAGTTAGGCATGAGGGATACATAAATAAAAAATATGGTCTCTTCCTTCAAAAACTTGGCACTCTGGGTAACAGAGAGCAGAGAGGCAAACAGATATTTCCCCAAAAGTACAATATGTGCTAATATAAACATATGCACAGAGTACTATGTGGGTGCTTATGAAGTTCAAATAAAACAGCCTGAGAGATTAGTAAATTTTAAAACATATTTATTTAGCATTTCTTTTCCAAAGGGATTAGTAAGTCAACTGATTACTGGAAAGCATAACTTTGTCAGGTGAAGAGTTAGGAGTGGCCCTGGGTACCTGAGGAATAGCATGTGCTAGAGATAAGAGTGCAAATTATGCCTTGGAAACTGCATGCAAATTATTTGGTATGTTTGGAGCAATATTAGCAGGTTAGAACAGAGGGAGATCCAGAGATCATAAAGTAAAGTATCTTTAATTTTATTATAAGAAGTTTGAAAAGACATACAGGAGACTGTGATATGAAACCTTTTGTGACTTATGGAACATAAGGTATCCCACCCAATTTTTATGCCTCTGGAGTTCTTTGGGAGTATACTTATTCCACTGAAATTATTTGCTTCCCTCCAGTGGTGACTTGTGTAGCAGTGAAAGGCAAAAGTAACGTTTGTTGAAGTAAAATAGCTGGGGTGTTAGGCAAAACCAGAGGTGTCCCATGTTCCCAAATGGAAGGTGCCCTGCAATAAAGCCTGCTACCCAAGACTGATGGGCCAGAGGAGTGTCCACAAATCATGTATTTCACATAATATTTCTCAAAATCTGTATTAACAAAAAAATTTAAACATATTCATGCATTACACTACTGAAAACACATGGTAGCAACAAAAAATTCAAAGCAGAAAATAAATGGGTCTTGAAAGGATTAAGCAAGGAAGTACCAAGATCAGATATAAATTTAGAAAGACTGCTTTGACAGATGAGCTGAGACAGGTGAGAGTAGCAGCAAAAAGATTGTCAGTATACAGATGATATATTTTTATTCCATATACTAAGATGATAACTTTGGCCATAGAAAGAAAGTGGAAGATAAGGCTATTTAGGAAGCTAAATTCATCCCTTCTCCCTTTTTTTCATGTTCAGTCTGTTTAGAGGTTTATTAATTATTACTTTAATTTTTCAGAAGAGCAGCTTTTCATTTCCTAGATATTCTCTATTGTTGACCTATTTTCTACTTCAGTGATTGCTGCTCTCAACTTTAATATTTCCTCCCTTCTGTCTTCTTTGGGTTCAATGTGTTCTTCTTAGAGTTCTGAGAGTTCAGGCAATTGATACTAAGTTCTTTTATCTATTATAATGTAAGCATTTAAAGCTATACATTTCCCTTGAGGCACTGCTTTAGCTCTACCCCACATGTTTTACTATGTTATGTTTTTATTATCATTCAGTTCATATTATTTTCTAATATTTTTTATTCTTTTTTGGCATATGGTTGTTTAGAGATGAGTTACTTAATTTTCATAGATTTGGGATTTTTATAGATGAATTATTGTTGTTGAATTCTAATTTGATTCTATTGTTTCCCAAGAATATATTCTGTACGATTTTAATCCTTTGATATCTATTGGGATTTGTTTAATAGCCTAGAATATGAACTATCTTGGTGAACATTCCATAAGCATTTGAAAATAATATGTATTTATTTACAGTTGTTGCATCTAATGTTCTATAAATGTAAATTAGGTTAAGGTGGTTATTAGTGTCATTCAGACCATTATATTCTTACTTAATTTTAGTCTAGTTTATCGATGAGAGAAACTTGTTAAAGTTTTCAGTTATGATAGTGGAACTATTTTTATTTTGAGATCTGTCAATTTTCACTTTTAGTTATTTTGAAACCCTCTTACCCACACACACATAAACATAAAAGTAAATTAATACATGTATATACGTACATGTAGGTCTCATATTCATGATATTTTGGCCCTTTAATCATTATGAAACGTTCCTGGGTGGCACAAGCAGTTTGCAATCAGCTGCTAACCTAATGGTTGGTAGTTCGAATCTAACCAGCAGCACCACAGAACAAAGGTTCCTGTAAAGATTACAGTCAAGAAAACCCTATGGAGCAGTTCTACTCTGTAACACATGGGGTCACCATGAGTAAGAATTGACTAGATGGCAATGGGTTTGATTTTTGTTGTTGTTTTTTTCTTTAAATCATTATGAAGAATTCTTCTGTTTTCCTAGTTAATACACTTTGTCTTAAAGTCTATTTTATAGCAAAATAATGTAATTACTCCAGCTATCTTATTTTGTTCTTTGCATATTTTCCAGACTTTTACTTTCATTCTACTTGTGCCTTTGAATTTAAGATGTGCATTTTTTTGATAGCACATAGTTGATTCTTCCTTTTTTGTTCAGTCTGACAATCTCTCTTCTTCTTTACTTTAATAAACTTTGGGTCTATGAACATTTAATGTGATTATTAAAATAGTTGTAGTTGAGTCTGCATTTTTCTATTTATTTTTTTAAAAAAGTTTTGTACTCTGTCTCAATCCTTGATTTCTCTTTCTTGTCTTCTTTCATTCTAATTAAGTGTTGTTTTATTATTCCATTTTAATTCTAGATTTCTCTGTTGACTTCCTAGCTCCATTGCTTTAAATATTAATATTTAAGTCATTTCAATATTCTTATTTAATATTACGTTACTTCAAGTAATGTATAGTAACCTTGAAACCTATATTTCTATTTGCTCTACATCCCCATATTTAGTGCTATAATTTGGCCATTATTTCTTCAAATATTTTTTCTGTTCCTTTCTCTCTTCTCCATTTGGTATTCTTATTACACATATGTTGGACTGCTTGATATTGTTTCACTGGTCTCTGAGATTCTGTTCATTTGACCCTTTTCTCTCTTTTCTTTGGAATCCATCCTAAAATTAATTTTTTCTTCTGCCATTTTCACTCTAAAATTGAACCCACTAATGAATTTCTATTTCTGTGATTTTAATTTTCCAGTCTAGAATTTGACTTTTTAAGTTTCAGTTGCTCTGCTGATATTTTCATTTGTTCATTCACTAATACATATTTTTTCTTTTTATTATTTGGACACATTTCCACTTAATTCTTTTATAATAGCTCAGTTGAAGTTGTTGTCTGCCAAATCCAACATCCAGGCCCTCTCTGACTGTTTTCTATTGACTGTCACTTTTCCTGAGTATGGTTTACACTTTAACTAAGTAAGCTTTGGTTAAAAAGTGGACATTGTAGGCAATATGTTATAAGTAATCTGAAGTCTGTTGTGTTTTTTATACTGTTTTTTCTTCTCTAGAAGCAGTTAAAATGCCTGGACTCAAACTGCAAAATTTGTCTCACCAGCAGTATTAGCTTACTTTATTCTTGTGGTTTTATGCTACTGATATTTTTAGCTTGGCTGTCAGGGATCTCTGCTGTGCCTTCATAATTTGGTATTCAGACAAAAATTTGGGTAGATGGCATTCACTCTCTCAATAGCATTCTTGCCTCTAGAGATTCCCCCCCTAAGGTTCAGATGTTGTACCAACTTTGAGATCTGTTCTTTAATACTTAAATCCCATAATCATTTAGCTTTTTTGCTTCCCAACACAGTTAGATAATGTACTCAATTAAAAAGAAAACAACAAGTTCACAGACCTGTCCCCACACATCTTTGTTTTTCAAAAGTAGACTTCTTTCTGTGTTCTGCCTGCTTTTCCCCTAGGTCTTCGGTGTTTTTCTCAACATGATTGTTGTTAGGTGCCATTGAGTTGATTCCAACTCGTAGTGACCCCATGTGTTAATAGAGTAGAACTGCTCCATAGGATTTTCTTGGCTGTAATCTTTACAAAAGCAGATTTCCAGGTCTTTCTCTTACGGAGCTGCTGGGTGAATTCAAATTACCAAATTTTTGGTCAGCAGCCAAGTGCTTAACTGTTGAATCATGAGGGCTCCTTCTCCCCTACACAGGAATTCTGGCAGAGTTTAATTCAGAATTTGAGACTCACTCCTGCAATTTTCTTGGTGCCAGAATTTCCTTTTAAATTCTCAACTGATTTTTGAGACTTAGACTCTGATCTCAGGTGATTTAGCAGGAAACCTGTGGCTTCTGATACACTTTCTACTGCTGTTGCCTTAGAAGTTTGAGGGCTTTCCTCAGTCCACAAGGTCACAAACTCACAATCTCTTCCTCTTAAATTGTAGTTTTCTGAGATTAAATTCTCATCAAGCTCTGTCTGCTTCTGGATACTTGCCAGTATACTTAAATAGCTTTTACAAAATCAATTTATAAAAAAAAAATTGTCTCTGTAGAAGGGATTGTGTGATCACTTCACTCCTATGCCATCATTGAAAGTTCTTCTATAAATACAAGTGACAACATATTATTACAAGTTATGAATGGAAAGGAAGGTCCAAGAAAGAGTTACAAATCAGCCAGACAAATATAAAAGCAGGTTACTTTATGTCTAATGATCAGGTAGGACAGTAGATAAGACGGTAGAATATTAATACACATACTTTCTTACTTAATCCCAGATATAGGAAGGGTAATTAAGCCAATTTTGCAGGTTTAATGATGATAGTGTGTTTTGATATTAATGTGTTTTCTCTTTGGAAATACCTTATTTGTATATTTCTCTTTATTTTACCTGAGGCATCCTCAAGGAAAATTGTAAATTTTACATCATGAATGCCTCGGATATAAACTCACTTATCCTCTCTTCCTGTTATGTTTTTATGGCAAAACCTCAACTCTGCTTAAAACAGCTCTCTCCCTACTCCAAGTTGTACCCAGGTAATTGTACCTTCAGAAAAATAAAATAGTACCATTCTGATTTGTCTCATAATCCTAACCTCCACTGGACCTTCACAGTTGCCTAGATATTCTGTGTACATTTACCTAGTCAAGACATTCACACTTTTTGCTGCTTGGTACACACACACATAAACACAAAATAACCCCCCCCCCACACACACACACTAAACTGAAACAAATATACATGAAAAATACTATATACTAACTACACGCAATGAAATTTACTTTCCTTTTTTTAAACAATGGTTGTGATTCATTGGAATGATTTTAGTGCCCATTAATAGTTTGTGAACCACATTTTGAAAGTTTTATTTCATTCCATTCACTCCTCTGTTCACACATTTCTCAGTACTTCTCCTCACTCTCTGTTAGTGATCATGCATTGTATTTCACTTAAAAAATTGAGACAATGCAAAGAGGATTTTTGTATATTCTCATCAGTACACGTACCACCATCCCTACATTTGTCCACCTATACTTTCCAAATAAATTATATGGCTCAGCTGTTCATGTACTGGTAGAGGCCCTCTTGTTTGTTTAAGCATATTGCATTAGCAATTATCACCTCCCCTGCATCTCTACTGGATAATTTCCATTGACATGCAAATATTCTTATCTCAAAAAATTAAACATTATATCTTGATCCTATATTGGTCTCCAGGTATACCCCATTTTAATGCTGTAATTTACAACAGAACTCCTCAAAAGAGTTGTATATACATTACTTCCACAATAAAATTTCTTGACTACATTCCAAACATATTCCACAAAACAGGTGTTGTCAAGTTACCTCATGTTGCCAAATCAAAAAAACACATTTGAGGCTTTATTTTGCACAGCATGTGGCATTTGATGTACCTAACGATTCTCTTTTGTGAAACAGTATTCATCCCTCTTTTACAACACCTATTTTGATGTTATTCCTACTTCCTGTCTGCTTTTTCGGTTCCTCTTCTTTTCCTTGCCCTTTACACTTAACTCAAACTGAGACCTTCTTTCTTCATCTGAATTCACTCTGCAGGTGATCTACCTCAGGCTCAAGGCTCTAAACTGCATCTCTACGCTCATGACTCAGAGGTGTTCTGCTTGTACATTTCCCCAGAATCTCATATTTCTAAAGTCACTGCCTACAGGATATCTCTACTTAAATGTGTTATAGAAATCTAAAACATAAATTTTCAAAGACTAACTGCTGCTCTTTCTCCCTAAGGCTGCTGTCCCCAGAACCACTTTTTTTTTAGTTAATGACAGACAACTCTATCCTTTCAGAAGTTGAGGTCAAAAATATTGCAAAAATTGTTGAATTTCTCTCTCACAGTCAATATCAATTCCATCAGCAAATGTAGACTTTTCTTTTAAATATAATCTGACCTCAATTATTTCTTGATCGTTCTATGACTACCACTTTCAAGTTCAGTTATATGTTTCCTATATTATTAAAATAGCTCCTAACTTGAGTGCCATTATCATAACCTTACACAACTTTTCTCCACGTCTTGATTGCTATAGATTGAATTGTAACCACCCCCCAAAATATACGTGTTGACTTTCTAACCCCTGTACTTGTAAATATGTCCCTTTTTGGAAACAGGGATTTATTCTGTTATGTTAATGAGGCCATAATGCAGTAGGGTGGGTCTAAAGTGATGTCTTATAAAAAACAGAAAACAAGAAAATCAACAAGGCATATCATAATCACACTCGCCAAAACCAAAGACAAACAAAGAATCCTGAGAGCAGCTCCTGAAAAACAAGAAGTCAAATACAGAGGAGACACAATAAGACTAAGCTCAGATTATTCGGCAGAAACCATGCTGGCAAGAAGGCAATGGGATGACTTATATAAAATCTTGAAAGAAA